>NC_064252.1:57180276-57501046 GCF_003254725.2 Canis lupus dingo | reverse complement strand
CTGTTTTGTCCTTCAAAGCTTGCCTTAAGGGATCCCTGGGTGGTGCAGCGGTTTAGCGCCTGCCTTTGGCCCAGGGCACGATCCTGGAGACCTGGGATCGAATCCCACATCGGGCTCCCAGTGCATGGAGCCTGCTTCTCTCTCTGCCTGTGTCTCTGCCTCTCTCTCTCTCTGTGCCTATCATAAATAAATAAAAAATTTAAAAAAAAAAAAAGCTTGCATTAAGACTTTTTCATGGTAGACAACTCAAAGGAGTTAAGTGATTGTCTGCCTTTAGATCAGGGCGTTATCCCAGAGTCCCAGGATGGAGTCCCACATCGGATTCTCCTCAGGGAGCCTGCTTCTCCCTCTGCCTATGTCTCTGCCTCTCTCTGTGTGTGTATCTCTCATGAATAAATAAATAAAATCTTAAAAAAAAAAAAAAGACATTTTTATGGAAGTAAGAGGAACTTTTCTCCATAGAAAACAAGTAAGGGGATCCCTGGGTGGCGCAGCGGTTTAGCGCCTGCCTTTGGCCCAGAGCGCGATCCTGGAGACCCCGGATCGAGTCCCATGTCGGCCCCCGGTGCATGGAGCCTGCTTCTCCCTCTGCCTGTGTCTCTGCCTCTCTCTCTCTCTCTGTGTGATTATCATAAATTAAAAAAAAAAAAAAAGAAAGAAAGAAACAAGTAAGGATTCCAAGGCAACTTTGACCATAAGCATGAGAGCCTATAAAACCCTGGAAGGACTGCTTGCTCCCAGATACCTGTCCAATTATCCTGACATCATCTGATATTTCCACTAATTTGTTACATTAGCAGTTTCTTTGGGGATAAGGAATTAATTCTAAAAGATTCCTATTGTAAAAGTGTAAAATGTTATATTGATGCTAATATTTTTCCAACCAGCTATCTACCTGTATGTGGCTGTGAGCAAGTGTGTATACGGGAAGCAGACCCAATTATTTGAGGTCAATGGATATCCCATCCTTCCTGTGGATGGTAATGATGAGGAAAAGATCCAGAGCATGGGGTTTTGCCAAAAGTCAAATTTGTGAGGGCTCTGAGGGTGGGGGTCCTTAAAGCCATGTGGAAACAACCATGTTGTACCAGACACTTGGGAATAATAGGAGAACCGAAAAACTACATTTTCCTACTTCACCATTTGATCTCCCAAATAGTTTCCATTGCCAGAAGTATTCACAGTATTATAGCATGTTGAACGTGCCAGAAGAAAGCAACAGGTTATAGTACTGTAAGATTTATGCCTTTCCACATTTGGTAAAATGGGCTGTTTCTTCATATATCTAGGCCTTGCTTTCTGCCTCTGAATATTAGTCCTGCTTACCCAAATTCCTTATCTGTCTAATTCTGCAGCAAGCCAGGCATAAAATACAGGACCAGTCAGGACCATTCTACCTGAATATTAAGCAATTCAGGCTAGAGGGCAGGAGGAAGCAGGGATTAGCCATTCTTGTATATTTTTAAAACAAAAATGCCATGACTTCCTTTATTGGAAATGTCAAGCCATCCCATGGACTAACATTAGGATCAAAACCAGATGATTATCCTGCTTTTCCCAAGAAAAAACTACACTCTATTTCATTTAAAAACCAGAATCTAATTTTTATCTTGAAAAAAAAAACAAAAAAAACAGCTCTTTAAAGTAAATATGTCCCTCAAAAGAAAACCACCTAATTTGCCTGGGTAGAGGGGAGGAAAGGAATAAAAAAGGAAAAGAGAAATAAGTTGGGGTTTGTGTGAAGGATAAGTAATTTGAACTCTGGACATGGACATGGATCTTTACCATTAGTAATTGTTCTGCTATTCCGGGGGAGAGCAGAGATGAAGCTAGGGTTGAAAACAATTCAGGATTGACCAGAGATGAAAGCACTAATTCCAGTGCGGGTGGGGGATAGGATTCAAAATACTGGAAAGCTTTGTTTTCCTCACCCTGTGTCTTGGAACCGCCAGATCAGAAGTTGGCAACTCTATATTAAACATCATAACAGCTGGGATGAGGAAACTCTTCAGAGAAGGGCCACCCCAAAAGTCAGGAATGAAAAAATGCTAGAGGAATAAACACAACAAAATCCCTCAGGAAAATATATCTGACCACTGGGTGGGTATCAGCCTTGTGTCATATTTGGTATGCACTGGAATTTTCTTCCTTTAAAATGAAGACTACTTTTCCTTCGAAAAAGTTGCCTGTTTTTTAGGTAATCACCCATCTTTCACAGAGAACCTCAATTCTAAGTATATATTGCTCATAAGGCTTTTTTTTTTAGGAGAAACAAAAGCCCAATCCCTTAATCTAGAGTTTAAAAACACTACCTGTAAAAGTCACTAAACAAGAAAAAAAGGAAATGTTGAACAATTTCTCCTTTGGGGAGAAACAGGTTGGTTTTCTACAATGTCACTGACCCTGAAGAGCATATAAGACTATAGTAGAAGCACAACAGTTATCCTACCTTCATTCTGCATCGCTTTTCTACCTCTCCGTCTACTTAAACTCCTTTCCCTGGTTCCTCAGCATCTAAAATTCTGTCACGGTTCCCCAAAAATGATAACCTTCTTTTTTTTAACCACAGAAAAGCTATTTCTACATAAGAGAAATTTTGCGCTAAACATGGCCCTAAATGTTCATACCTTTTGCCTTCACGTTTTTTATTGATCCTCTTCCCACCCTTTCATGATTTTTTTTGCCCATTATGTGGTATGAAAATTGAGAACACTTAAAAACTACAAGGTGAGGTCCTAACTCATGAGCAGACAGTCAGAAGACCCTGGAAAATAATGTTGAAACATGATCAAAGTCAAGGGCAGAAAGAATATCCAAATAGGCAACAAATTATTCAGTTCCTTAACTGAGCTTTTTAACATTAAAGAGAAAAACAAAAGATTTCATAATATAATTTGTGCTATTCCCTCATTGAACAATGGATTCTCTAAGTATACATAAGAGAAAATACTAGAATGTATTGACTTTAGGTTGCAGCATGAGTAGATGTATTTTCTTCTCTATACTAAGGAAGAAATAGATTTCAAGTGCAATACATGACATTTGTGTTAGATTTTTTTTTTTTTCTGACTTTAGGGGAATAAGTTACTGGAATATAGCCCCAAAAGACCTCCTCTGGAAACTTTGAAGAATCTAAGCTAGTTATTGGACAGGGCTTCCTGGAAAAACTAGGTGAGAGCTTCTTTAAGCCAGGGACAGGCTGCATAGAGTAATATATTTGAACACTGGCTTGGCAGTCAAGCATATTCTGGGTGTGAATTCTGCTTCTACCAGTCACCATATTGGTGATCTCAGGCAAGTTGCTTAGCCTCTAAAAGCCCCAGTTTCTGGGCTATAAAAATGAAGGTAATGCCAATCTCTTCAACAGGGTTGCTGTAAGAATTAAATGAAGCAATGTAAGTACTGGCATATGAAATGCAAATAATGATAATAAAAGGAGGGCAGCCTGGGTGGCTCAGTGGTTTAGCGCCACCTTCCTCCCAGGGTGTGATCCTGGAGATCTGGGATCGAGTCCCACGTCAAGCTCCCTTGCATGGGGCCTGCTTCTCCCTCTGTGTCTCTGCCCCGCCCCCCTCTGTGTGTGTCTCTCATAAATAAATAAATAAAATCGTTTTAAAAATGATAATAAGATAATAATAGCTAAATAATCTAGTGATTACCAAATGCCAGGCACTCTTACCCACTATGCAACCTATTACTGCTATACTACTGCTATGACTACTACTACCATACATTATTTATCAATATATCCCCAGTACCTAGCACAATGCCCACCATGTTGTCATTCAGTAAATACTTCTTGAATTAAATTTCTCAGCATTACTTAGACTGAGATAGGCAAGAAATGAACAATCCAGTCAACTAAGAATTGTATCCATATTCACATATTTATCAAAAAGCATGACTATCATGTTTCATTGAATTTACTTGTTTTTTTTTAATTTAAATAAACTGTATGGAAATTTGGGTAGCATAGACTCTAATATTCATGAATGTCTGCAGAAAATAAAACTATAGACCAATTTTGCTTGTAAATACCCTCAGTCATGAGTGAGCTTAAAGATAAGACATGTAGCATTTTGTCATTTCATTGAGAAGCAGATTTGAATCACACAAAATAGGAAATCAATATATGAGGACCAGTCCTAGAGATGTGCTTGGTATGTGCCCCAGGAGAGGGCACACTGAGAAGGAAGCTTTGCCCTTTGCTAGATCCATTATCATAATAGTAACTCTCATAAAGCTGTGGAGGAAAAGGCTTTTTTGTGGAATAATAGGCCCCCAAATCAGCCAATGCACGGAATTATAGTAGTATTCATGAATTTGGGAATTCTAAAAGGACTTGGGACAAATTCCTGGTAGATGTCAAGGATATACCATACAGAATGTGATAACTGTGAGAATTAAAATCAGACCACCTAAAAGCAATTCATTTGGAAGACCAAATAAATTCTCAGAAATTCAACAAAAAATGCTGGTGCAAAGTTTCAAAATCCAGTTCATCTTTATCTTATCATTTTTCTAAGTGTGATATGTTCATGATTCCCTGTTTAATTACCTTAGAAACTTTTTTAAAAACCTTTAGAATAGGGACTCCTGGGTTGCTCAGCGGTTGAGCATCTGCCATTGGCTCAGGGTGTGATCCCAGTTTAGGGATCGAGTCCCACATCAAGATCCTTGTGAGGAGCCTGCTTCTCCCTCTGCCTATGTCTCTGCCTCTCTCTGTGTCTCTCATGAATAAATAAGTAAAATCTTAAAAAAAAAAAAAACCTTTAGAACATTTTCACATTTTCTAAAATAGTACAAGCAATGAAATGCCAAGCTTACCATAATAAAATATACATACAGAAAATATGAAATTGCTTTGCATTATAACATTAACCATATTACAGAGTAAATATTATGTTCTTTTAACATCTAAGAGTAAACTAATGGCTCAGAAACAACATGTGTGATCTGACTAAATTAGTGTTACTATGGAAACTTGATATTTTCAATTTCCCAACCCTTAAGGTCAATTTCAACACTGCAATATGCTGTTTTCCATTTTGCTGCTATAGTTCAGTACAATAGAAAAGCATGCTGCAAATCAGAGTTATTAAAGACTCTAAACTAAAACTGAGAAATAAGAGTAAGAAAAACTATATTCTTCTCTTAAAAAGTTCAGTCATATGTCATCTATGGTTCATTCCATAACCCAAGTCCTCATCTGGCTTGTCTTTATTTTTCCCAACAGTTTGCTGGCAGATTCACAAACTCAAAATAAATAGAATTTTTCCACTATCTAATTCTGAATTTGGCAGGGAAACTCAATGATGAATCTATTCCTACCTCAAAAAATGTTTTCTTTTATACATTTCACTCACTCATACTCACTCAAGACTGTAGATTAGAGAAATAACAACTTCAGTGTGTGTGTGTGTGTCTGTGTGTCTGTGTGTTAGGATTGGGAAGGGGATTCTATCATATATGTCTCAAGAATAAATCAAAATACAAATCCAATCCTGGGCAGCCCGGGTGGCTCAGCGGTTTAGCACCGCCTTTGGCCCAGGGTGTGATCCTGGAGTCCCACATCGAACTCCTTACATGGAGCCTGCTTCTCCCTCTGCCTGTGTCTCTGCCTCTCTCTCCCTCTGTGTCTCTTATGAATAAATAAATAAATTTTTTAAAAAAAAAATACAAATTCAATCCTAATATCTGAAATTTCAAATAGGAATAATCAATTTTTTCATCAGTTCCCTTCTTGGATTCCTTCTAGGCATATGAGGAGAAATCTCATAGACTATCACTATGAAGAGGATATTTCCGCGTATCCTAAAGGAGTAAAGTCTCCTCACAATAGTGGGTGGTGCTGCAGCCTCATGACTTCATTTACCCCCCAGCTTGGTTCTTTAAAACAAATACTTCACAGCCTACACAGACTTCTCACCTTCTAACTTGCATAGAACTTACAGTAGTAAAATAATTTAAACAATAATTTTTATTATTTCCTTCACCATACACTGGTAAGTGAAGGGTTATTGCTATCTAAAAAGCTTTCCTTACTCATTTTTTCTTACTTTTTCAAGTTAAACTTAGTCCCAGTTACAATCTCTACCTACCAAGTCTACCTTCTATTACAAACCTTTTCAAAAGAGTCTTAAAAGCTCATTCATTTTAATTTGGAAATAATGCCAGGGAAGTGACACAACGTGAACCACCCTGTTTGTTTCATGTAGGTGCCTAGAAACAACTTATAATTTCTATTTGGAAAGAGACAAACCTGGGTTATACATGAACTTTTACTGTGGAATCTGTTAGCTTTACTTTTTCAAGCATCACCTTCAGTTTATGTGAGGAAATCTGTCCCCAGGGCATTATTTTAAGGAGATTTGTGGATTTATACTGCCTAATGCCTCCAAATTAATTTTACCAAAGCAATTTTGATCATTTCAGTACCTGACTCAAAAATCCTCAATGATCCTCTTTCTTTCTTCATTGCCCACGGGCTAAAGTTCTAAAAGGCTTTCAACAATCTGGCAGCAATTAGTGCCTGGGACCTCACTTCCTACCCTCCCTACACAGACTCTGTCTTCCAACCAGGGCAAGGAGCTTACAATTTGTGTCCAGTGGGTTATGATGTGTGGTGTGGACCAGGGAAAGCTATGTATTATATTCTAGCCTCTTTTTTCAATGAGAGTTTTACTGAAGTTATCCTATTCTTTCTCCACAGTTCCACATTGGTTATGTTGTAAGTGGACCCCTTAGATCATAACTGTGAAGAACGGTATCCATACCTGATGGAGAGGAAAGAACTACACCCAGAAATCCTGGACTTGGAGCTTGAATCGGACTTTGGATTGTCTACCTTTAGACAAAGGTTGTAACTGAATGTAACAAGTAGGGAGGAAGATATGTATGGATGCTGAGTAGCCAGAGAAAAACTATAGAGGCCTCTCTGGGTACCTCCCAAACATATCACCAACTCCTTTCTGTAGAGCAACCATGCTGTTTAAATGGCAGCAAACCATACCTCCTGCTATAGGTGGATCCTAATTTGTCTACACCAACATTGGCATAACCCAAACCCATGTCATTCAGTAGCTGTTATTCTCCTGGCCACTGTGATAGGCCTGTAGATGTTGCAATCAGAGCAAATCTGAGAACTTTTTACAATTGCTAAAAGAGGCAACTCTCCTCCTGGTTATGAACAAGGAATCATATAGTCTAGATGTGGTAATCAGACACTAAGATGGCCTCCAATGATTCCTGCCTCCTAATACTCACATTTTTGTATAATACCCCTCTCACAGTGTCCCAGAGTTGGTCTGTATGAACAATAGAATAGGGAAGAAGTGACGGTGTGTCACTTCTGAGATGATATTACAACATCCTGGGTTGTCTTTCCTCCTTTTCTCTTTCTTTTTTTCTTTTTTTTTTTTTTTTTCCTTTTCTCTTTCTTTATCTCTTTCCTTCTCTCTCATCACTTGTTCTGGGAGAAGCCAATTGCTACTTCATAAGAAACCCATAGATAGGCCCATGTGATAAGAAAGTGAAACCTCCAACTAAGAGCCATATGAGTGAACTTGGAAGTAAATTCCCCAGCCCCAGTGAAGCCTCAGATGACCACAGCCTGGCTAACATCTTGATTGCTGCCTTCTGAGAGACTCTGAGATAGAGCTACTCTGCTAAACCATGCCTAGATTCCTATCACACAGAAACTATGAGGTTAAGTTTATTGCTTAATCCATAAATTTTGAGATAATTTGTTATGCTGCAAGAGATAACTCATGCACTTGAGGAATCATCTTGCAACTAGCAAGAACAAACACCAAACTGAAGATAAAGAGAGGGCTATGAGGGTCACAGAGAAATGGGACTACAGCCCTTATTACAGCACCCCTGCAGCCCACTTTATATCTAGTTCTCTATAGTTACATAAGCCAATAAGTAAGTGTCCTTTATTTTTAAGTCATTTTGAGAGAGGTTTCCAATACTTGCAAAGAAAAGTTGGCTAATGCAGAATTTATTGAGGGGACTCAGTACCTTCAAATGTGACTTTCAAACCACCCTGATCTCTGCCCATTTGCTCATATAGCAGCCCTTTGTCTCTGCTCACTTCATTCTTACAAAACTTTTCAAGCCTCACCTTTTCTGATCTGATGACCACTGCAAGAAGGTTTCTAGGCAATCTCAATCCAGACAGTACTTCTGCTGTCATTTCTGTTCATTTGGCACTTGTAATACACTCTCCCATCTTTGATGAGTATATATTTATCTAGATTGTAACCTCCTTGGGCAGCCCTGGTGGCGCAGCGGTTTAGTGCCGCCTGCAGCCTGGGGTGTGATCCTGGAGACCCGGGATGGAGTCCCGCATCGGGCTTCCTGCATGGGGCCTGCTTCTCCCTCTGCCTCTCTCTTGCTCTCTCTGAATGAATAAATAAATAAATCTTAAAAAAAAAAAAAAAAAGATTGCAACCTCCTTGAAAGTAGGAACCATTTTTATATACTTTTAATTCCTATGGTACATACCGTAGAAGGCACTTGTTAAATATTGACTGTTTGATTGACTCCATCAGTCAGGATTCTTGATGCAAAAGTTGGCTTGGAATCTGAGATCTTCATTCTGGTAGGTCAGATGCCAAGATACCTACTGGAGAAAAAGGAATAATCAGAAGAAAGGAGGAGGCTGCCATTTTGCTGGCCTATATTTTCTCCATTTCATCCCTTGCACACACAATAATGAAGGATTTTAAAGATGCTACTTGATTCCTAACAACATCATCTCATAAAACTTTCTGCATGTTTGAAAAGGATGGCAAGCTGTCCAGGTAAGCCATAGTCATTACATACATTTTTGGAACATATGTAATGTCCGTTCTAAACAGTCTGAATTCAGAGTACAACTTCCAACCCTTAACAACATTCTGGGCAGCTCCCGCAGTTTTGAAATGACTATGTTAAAGAAATCTAGTCCTGGGACGCCTGGGTGGCTCAGCAGTTAAGCGTCTGCCTTCAGTCAAGGGCATGATCCTGGAGACCTGGCATCGAGTCCCACATCAGGCTCCCTGCATGGAGCCTGCTTCTCTCTCTCTCTGCCTGTGTCTCTGCCTCTCTCTCTCTGTGTGTGTGTGTCTCTCATGAATAAATAAATAAAATCTTTAAAAAGAAAAAAGAAATCTAGTCCAATTTAAAACTTCACTTGCAGCTCCTCCCTTTCTGTAGGTCAGACATTTGTGACTAGGACCCGGACTAGTCTTCCCCTCCACTTCTCTGCCCTTCTCTCTAGAGTGATGAGCTTAAAGTTTGGAGCGTCTAGTAGAAGCAGAGATAGAAAGGGACAAGTGTCTATTTCAGTGCTGCATTGTGGCCTTCTCTTAGCTGATGCTGCTTATTGGCCTCTGGGCGGCAGAGTCCTGGGATCAAGTCCCATATCGGGCTCCCCACAGGGAGCCTACTTCTCCCTCTGCCTGTGTCTCTGCCTCTCTCTTTCTCTCTCTCTGTCTCTCATGAATAAATAAGTAAAATCTTTTTAAAAAAATAATAGGGGAAGGAGTGGAAGTATATATGGGAACTGTTACTTTCTGCATCTCTGCAAATGGTCCTCAGGGCACCTTCAAAGGGGAAAACACAGTACTTTCTACTAAGCCAAAGACACGACTCTAATAACATGTCCATCTCCCCTCATCTAGTGAAAAAGTGGATAGGACATGAGGACTGGTTCAGTCTCAGATGATGATGGGCAGGGGGCAGGGAGGAGGTTTCTGGGGGGAAACAGTTTGTCTGACTCATCATCACATCCTGCAGGTGATATTTCTGGTCCCCAATATTTAGAATATAGTGTACTTTATCCTTAGCTTTGCTCCCAGTTGCCAATTGCCTACTCAACACTCTGAAACCCATAGCAAATAAAGGGAACTTAAGTCTGTTGGAAAAAAAGACAAGATTCTTGCCTCTCCTTGTCAGCATGAGCTAGCACAATACTATTATGGTAGTCTTAATTCTCCATATTTTCTCACCTGCAACATGAGAATACTATTTACTTGATTAATCAGTTTCATACACAACACAAGCTAAAAACATAAGATCATGTTAATTTTATTCAATATTTATCTTGTGTCTCTGGAAGAGCATTCAGTGAAAAAAATATGCCAGTTTCTTAGCACTGATTTACAATCCCAGCTTGTCATGTATTATGTATAAGGTTTTAGGACTCTTGTAAGACTTCAATGTGATCATGCATGAGGAGGTCTTGGCATAGAGCAAGTACTCAATTAATATTATCCATCATTATTATTATCATCTCTGTGACCTTAAACAAGTCATTTAAGCTCTCTGAGTCTTCATTCCCTCATTTTTAATTGAGGATAATAATGGAGTTTTGAAGATTCTATAAAATCATGTTATCTGGAAGCAATTGTAAATTTCTTTGTAAATGTTAGATATTGTCTATGAAACAAGAACATTGGACCTTTAAAGTATTTTCCTCTTCTAAAATGCTATGCAAGGACGCCTAAGTGGCTCAGCGGTTGAGCATCTGCCTTCAGCTCAGGGCATGATCCCAGAGTCCTGGAATCTAGTCCCATATTGGGCTCCCCGCAGGGAGCCTGTTCCTCCCTCTGTCTGTGTCTCTGCCTCTCTCCGTGTGTCTCTCATGAATAAATAAATAATTTTTAAAAATAAATTAGATAAAATGCTATGCATTTATTATTTGGTATTATGAAGAAGAAAAGAAAAATGTTCACTTTGCAATAGAGTGTGTTGCAACAAAAGCTGTCTCATTCTATCCATGAACTCACAATTTCCACAGAGTGTAGGAGACTGCTCTTCTCTTCTATTATTCTTTCAATTTTTATCTGTTCCCCAAAATATTTCACTTCTTCAATGTATACATTTCAAGCACCTTCACATAACTTAAAATGGAAAGGAAATTACTTAAGAGGCAGTGGAAAAGTACCAAAGGATCGGCCAATAAAACTTAGTCATAGGGGTGACTTATTCCAATTTCTAACATCTAAGACACTGGTGGGAAATTTTCTTTCTTCCATCCTGCTTTCAAATATGAACATTAATGCCATCACAGAGATATTAACTCTACTTTAGAAATTCCAAATCTTACCATATTCCTTGACTGCTGAATACAGCATAAAGTATATTCAAAAACTAAAGCTTTTTTTTTAATCTATTTAATTTACATTCTTTGGCCAATCTGTCAAAAATATCTGGACTGCTCAGCCAACTGAAATTTGAAAGAACTGTAAATCTAAGTGCAATCTTTAAGTAAGAAATTGAAACAAACTCTACTATGTCTGCCTTTAAGGAATAAAATAGTAGTTAACATATTTGGGCTACTTAAGACATTCAGATTCACAATTATTTCTAATCATTAAGCTTTAAAATGGGAGGTTTTCTTGACAACAGAATCAATATCAAGTTTGAAAGTTGGAGCTTCACTGAAAATTTGCAAGTGGCTCTATCTATCAATCAAGCGAAATAAATGGTCTGGACATATTTACTTGGCTCTTATTAATTTGAGAAGGGTCATTACACACACTTTTTATTTAATACATGAGATTCCTTGGGAGGAGAGAAGCAGAGCAGATAAAGAAAATGTGATTCAAAAAAAAAAAAAAGAAAATGTGATTCAGGGATGCCTGGGTGACTGAGTGATTCAGTGTCAGCCTTTGGCTCAGGGCGTGTTCCTGGGGTTCTGGGATCGAGTCCCACATCAAGTTCCCTAAGAAGAGCCTGCTTCTCCCTCTGCCTGTGTCTCTGCCTTCTCTGTGTCTCTCATGAGTAAATAAATAAACTATATATATATATATATATATATATATATATATATATATATATATATGGTTCAGTGAAGGTCAGTGACTTACTCAAGATCATAGGAACTGGTAAAACAGAAAGGAAAACATGGGTCCTCCTGATTCCCAGCCCAGGGACCCTCCCACCACAACAGGCTGTTTTAAAAATCCATGGAGTTGGGGCAGCCCGGGTGGCTCAGCGGTTTAGTGCCGTTTTTGGCCTGGGGAGTGATCCTGGGGACCCAGGATCGAGTCCCACGTCAGGCTCCCTGCATGGAGCCTGCTTCTCCCTCTGCATGTGTCTCTGCCTCTCTCTCTCTCTCTCCTTCTCTCTCTCTCTGTGTCTCTCATGAATAAATAAATAAAATCTTAAAAAAAAAAAAAACCATGGAGTTCTTTGAAATCCCAAGAGAAACATCTTACCTATCACTCTGCCATTTATAAGTTAAAATCGTGTCAGTTAAAATCACTCAAGATCATGTCTAGCATGGAAAAGTGCTTACAACAGTTTTCATTTGCTCATTCAGTCATTTCAAAACTATTTGTTGAGGATACACAATGTGTCCAGCATTGTGCTGGCACTTGGAATGCAGTTGTGAATAAACTAGACGTGGTTCCTACAGTTTAGTCATGGAGATAGATACTACTCACATAATCACATAGGAAATATATCACTAAGAACTAGAAGTAAGTCCAGAATGAGTACACCATGCTTTGAAAGTGTTTAACAGAAAGACCTAGCCTCATCCGAAGCATCAGAGGTGGCTGGGATAGGAGAAATGGGTGGGGAAAGAAGGAGTATCCTAGACCATGGAAGGACACACAAGTCCAAGTGGATCACATCTATAGAAGCCTTGAGGCAAGAAGGAAAATCGAACATAGTTTATGACAGCAATTTTATTTAAGCAAAGGGAGGAAAGTCTAGCAGGAAATGCACCAAATCATCTGTGATATTTTCTTTTGGAGAGCAATTGGCAAAGTTCATTTTCTTATTTATGCTTTATTGAAATGTTCCAAATTTTCTACAATGAAAAATACAAGTTTTGTGATCTTAGGTGAAACTCAGCCTAAAGAGGTGGGAAAGAGCTGACTAGAAAATCTATCCCAAAAGGTCCCTGAGTGAGAAGGGAAAACAGAACTCTCCCAGTCACTCTAGGCCAGAAATCCAGGAGCTGAAGTGTGAAGCTGAAAGTAAACAGCACAAGAATATAATTAGCACTTTGGTGATTTAAGAGGTCCCCAAATACTCAAAATGTATAAAGCTGTGAATGAGAAGGAACAAATGTGTATTAAGCCCTCTTATGTGCCAAGCACTATCCTACACTCTTTATGGCATTTCCTGGGAACTGTAGTGTACAGATAACAATGCTTTATTTCTACAATTTACCCACTGATTGTGTTCCTTTCTCTCACACTAAACCCTATGAGATGTGTATTATAATCCCATTTTACAAATAAAAATGGAAGTGAGATTTAAAGAGAGGTTAAGTAATTTGCTCAAAGCCAGACATCTATTAGGTAGGATAGTTAGAATCAAAAGAAAAGTCCTGTTTGACTCCAAAGGAGTCCCTAGGACTCCTGTCACCTGTGTAAATGTGATGGAGATTGTTTACATTAAGATTTTCCCATAAGAATTGGGGAAAGGAGGATTCCTGGGTGGCTCAGTGGTGAGCGTCTGCCTTTGGCTCAGGGCGTGATCCTGGAATCTGGGATTCAGTCCCACATCAGCCTCCCTGCATGGAGCCTGCTTCTCCCTTTGCCTATGTCTCTGCCTCTCTCTGTGTGTCTCTAATGAGTAAATAAATAAATTCTTCAAAAAGAAAAAATTGGGGGGAGTGAGAAGAATAATTAAATTTTTATTGGGAAAGTGAAGCAAATTAACTCATGAACAATTAAACTAAGCTATGTTTCTAAGACCAAAACCAAATTAAAAGAGGCCTGTGTCTCTGCCTCTCTCTCTGTGTCTCTCATGAATAAATAAATAAATCATTAAAAAAAAAGAATTGGGGAAAGGTATGATTATGGTTGTTTTGTTGCTAGCCAAAGATGACAGGATTGTGCTGGCAGGATGGTAAAGCTTATTATTTCTAAACACATAGTGCCAGGGTCTGCTCTAAATACATTAGAAATCTTGTCTAATTTAATTCTCATAACAAGCATATGAGATAGGTATTATTATCCCATATTTGCAGATAAGGAAACTGAGTCCCAGTGAGGTTAAAAAAAAAAAAAAACAGTTTGCCTAATATCACACAGAGCTGTCACTCGAAGCAGGTAAGGTGGATCTAGAATCTGTAGGCTTAACCATTGAACTACACTTCCTTCCTAAATTCTCTTTTTTTTAATACTTTATATGAGAGAGAGCATGAGAGCATGCTTGCAAATAGAGGAAGGGGCCAAAGGGGAGGGAGAGAGAACCTCAAGCAGACTAGGCACTGAGCATGGTGCCCCAGGCAGGGCTGACCGGGCGATCTCTTGACCTTGAGATCCTGACCTCAGTGAAACCAAGAGTTAGAAGCTTAAATGACTGAGCCACCCGGATGTCCCTCCTTACTAAATTCTTAACTGAGGGATGCCTGGGTGGCTCAGTGGTTGAATATCTGCCTTCTACTTGGGGTGTGATCCCAGGATCCAGTATCTGAGTCCTGCATAGGGCTCCCTGCATGGAGCCTGCTTCTCCCTCTGCCTATGTCTCTGCCTCTCTCTATCTCTCATGAATAAATAAATAAAATCTTTGGGAAAAAACAATCCTTTTTTTTTTTTTTTGAAAAAAAACAATTCTTAACTGACTCTTGGTTCCCTCTACATGTGAGTGATCTATTTTCACAACTTCCATCCATTGACTGGTGAAAGACAAGTCCCTTTAGAGGCTTGAAGCAGGTAGAAAACCACTCTGACACTGGCTGCCCTTTGTCTAAAAAGTCTGAGACGTAGCCTGGGGGAAAATGCTCGTGATTCTCAGAATGAAAACCGAACAATAATGTTGAGGCTCTCATTGCCCAAAAGCAGCTCGCTTTGCAAAAACAAAGTGTCCATCCTAGTGGTTCTCAAATTGTAGCATACATCAGAATCAGAGAGCTTGTAAAAAAAAAAAAAAAAAAAATGCAGATTGCCAGGCCCTACCTCACAGGTTCTGACACAGAAGGTCCAGGGTGGGGCCCAAGAATCTGCATTCTGACAAGTTCCCAGGTGATGCTGGTGTTGCTGATGGGAAGACTGAGGATCCTTGGCACAGCCTCACAGAGGGCAAGACTCACAGGACTATCAGCACCCTGCATCTAAGCCCTAAAACTGAGAGTTCCTTTCATCCTGGCCACCCATTGCCTTCAATAACCTGATTCCTGAGTAAGTGAATGAAGAAGGAACAATACCTCTCAAAACTGCAACGAACCAGGACCGGAAGTGTTTGCTGAAGAAAACTGATTTTTAGGTGGTGGAAGTTTCCATTTTTTTGTTTTATTTTGTTCTATGGTTTGGTTTGGTTTGTAAGGGTTTCTGATTACTATGTCATTCAGGTAATTATCTTTAATCTGAAAGTAAAAACAAGACACACCTAAGGTTTAAAATATTAAGATTATATTAATCCTCCAACCTGTCTGTTCACCTACAAATGTACAAAATAAAAATTCCATTTTACTTTTTGAGTTGCAAAGTCCCAAACCCAAAATGGTGACTTAAGTAACAACCGAGCGCCCTCTGGTGGGAATGAAATTCTACATTGTCCAAAGGCTGCAGGAGTGTTTCCTTTGCTAAATAATAACAGATTTTCATTACTATTTGAACCCTTTGAAATTGGTGAATGCGTTGTGTATTGAGGATACATATAAAGAAATAGATTGACCAGAGGAGATTTTGAAAAGAACCATTGTGAAAACAGAAGGAAGCTAAATTTTAGATAACATTGATTTAAATCAAATCTGTTACTCCTCAAATTTTTACCCACTAGGTTTAGCTCCACTGATGATTCTTGTATAAATCAATTACTATGATGATGACAGAAAATATTTGTATTGACATTACAGATTCCAAAGCACCAGAATAACATGCTAATATGCATAACTGGGATTCTAGTAAAGTCTTAAAATTATCTCAAGTTATAAATATTCTACTGGTCTCACTTGAAAATGCCTATGACTGAATATAAAAAGTAGTGAAAGGGAATAAAGGGAAAAGGAGAAAAAATAAGTGGGAAATATCAGAAAGGGAGACAGAACATGAGAGACTCATAACTCTGGGAAACGAACTGGGGGGGTGGAAGGGGAGGGGGACGGGTGGTAGGGGTGACTGGGTACTGGGCACTGAGGGGGGCACTTGATGAGATGAGCACTGGGTGTTATTCTATATATTCGCAAATTGAACACCAATAAAAAATAAATTTATATTAAAAAAAAAAAACAAAATGCCTATGACTTTTATTGAAGTTATCAGCCTTGTTTCCATTTATCTGACATTTTATAAAGCTATCTTTTGTATTTTGTAAAGTGTCCTGACCCACTTCATGGACCTCTCTAAATTCACAGCACATACCTATAGGTTCAGAGCTAGGCATAAGGGATTTAGCTCAGGACATCTTTAAAATATTAATCGAGTTCAGGAGGTAATCTCTAGATTTTGAACAGATGCTAATAACCACCAGCTGGATTTTTATAACATGACATCGATGATTTCTTACCAATCCTTTAGTCCATCAGAAGAGCCAGTAAAAATTTTGAATGAATTGTATTTTTGAACGTAGTAACTGAATTAGACTTATATTTTGCATTTCCCTTCTTTTAGAGTTCTAATAATAGCAGCTACTGTTTTTTTTTTTTTAGCAGCTACTGTTTATTGAATGCAAACTATGTGCTATTATTCACAACCTTACTGCATTAATATTCTCACTATTTTCATTTTCCAGTTCAGGAAATTCAGACTTACGGTGGTTAGAACACTTACTCAAATGTACACAGCTAATAAAGAACACAGCAGAAATTTAAAACCAAGAATTCTTAACTACAATCTTAACCAGTATGGCACACTACTTCCTTCCCTTTTTAAAAAATCTCTTTGCCTGTAACAAAGGAAAAAACAAGTAGGGACACAAGTAGTTTTTCTCTTTAAAGCTGCCCCTAGTACTTTAAACACACATAATCTTTATAATCTGTTTCTCTGTTAGTCTCCTTCATTTCAATGAGTCAGCATCATCTTCTCAATCCCTTATAATCCAACCATTTATAACCTTTGACCTGAGCCTCACTCTCAAATGCAATGAGTTACTCAATCCTTTTCACTGCTGGTCTCCTCCTCTCCAGATGCAGCACCCTGACTGTTCTAATCTGGCTTCAATCTCACTGCCTCTATTTTGTCTCATGTAATTCCTGAGATCATTCTCCCCAAAGCATAGCTCTGCTAGCATCTTGCCCAAGCCCAATGCCCATTATGCACAGAACCTGAAAGCTGTTCATGACCTGGCTCCAAACCACCACTTCAACCATATCCCCATTATCAGGGTTTTTAACAAACTTTTTACTCTAGTCACAAACAAGAAGTGTCCATTGTTCTCAAACAATACCCTCAAAGTGCCTTGCCTTTGCTTGGACATTTCCCTCCCATCATATCCCTAAATGCAAATGTTACCATCCCTTCAAGGCCTAAATAAAACACCACCTTCTTTATGATTCCATCTTTCCTGATTCTGCAAACTAGAAATTCTTTCTGCTTCTCTGAGGTTTATTTCTACTTCCTCTGAGCCATTTGTTATTTCTGGCCTTGTGTTACAGGACAAATCCTTGTGGGTGGTTGATAAGTATCTCAAACTTTGCACAACCAAAATCGACATCATCATCTCTCCCATTCTAAACTTTTCAGAAACCTGGGAGTCATCCTAAATCCTCTTCCCTCATCCTCACCCCTACAGTAAATCAGGGCCAGATTTTGTACTCCCCAAACATCTCTTGCATTTCTTGCATTTGCTCCCACTGAGTACTCTTATAATGCCACCTCATCGATCATAGAACCGTAGCAATTAGTGTCTACTCTCTTCTTGTATCTGGTCTTACTTATTTCCTTAAATTCATCCTCCACATCATCATACAAGACATCTCTTGGAAATTCAAAACTCCACATGACTCCCCTGCTTAACTCCATCTATAGTTCTCTACTGCCCACAGAGCATGGTCCAAGATCCACAGCAGAGAAGCTTCCATCCTGTATTCTGTATCCTACAACTTTCCACCTTCACTTTCAGTTGAGTAACAGCAAACTGATTCTAATTCCCTGAAGACACTGGTATTTTACACTTCTCTGCCTTTGCTCTGCCTGGATTGGCCTTCCCTTCAGCACTCCTTTTGCAGGGCTTCTGTGTTGCATTACTCTTGCCAGCAATAGTCCCAGCCACCCTCAGTCCCTCTTCTGTACCTAATGAAGTCATACCAGTTGTTTTGGTTCAAAATTCAAATTTCATCTTTCTGGGATCCCTGGGTGGCGCAGCGGTTTGGCGCCTGCCTTTGGCCCAAGGCGCGATCCTGGAGACCCGGGATCGAATCCCCCGTCGGGCTCCCAGTGCATGGAGCCTGCTTCTCCCTCTGCCTGTGTCTCTGCCTCTCTCTCTCTCTCTGTGTGTGTGTGACTATCACAAATGAATAAAAATTTAAAAAAAAAAAATTTCATCTTTCCCAGAAGCTTCTCTGGACTTCTTCAGTAGTCTGTGCACATGGCTTCCATTACCACATCTTGCCATGGATTAAAAAGATCATCCAGTTATATGTTTGTCCCTCCCATTACCAGGCTTGAGGGCAAAGACTATGACCTTTTTATCTTTGTAGCTCTGACTTCTAGCCAGTGCCTCACACATTCAATAAATGTTGGTTAAATTGAAATGCTATTTCAATTATGAAATGTTGGTTATATTCATGCTATTTCACTTGCAGGACTGTGACTTACTAGAGAGGAGGAATTCTGGCTTACAGTACATATCTTTATATTCTCATAGTCATTGTACACAAAGCTGACCGAGTATCAGAATATCCTGGAGAGCTTCTTTTTAAATCCAAGTTACCTGGAATTGAGCATTTTATAAAGGTGATATATCACATCATGGAGGGGAGGTACAATAGCAACCATTTCCCCAAAAGTGCTAATTTTCATAACATATATAATGATATAATGTAATTAATAGTTTGATAATTTGATTGTGATAGAGAGCTAATGCTGAGTGAGTAGAGAAAATGTGTATGTGACACAGAATCACTTAGCTGGAATGGGTGGCTACTCTCTTGGCATGTCCAATATTTATTTACTTAAGTATACATTCACTCTGATGTTAACTTTGGTATTTGTGTGGTGTGCTGTAAACAACAAAATTACCAGGTCAAGGCCAAAGAGTAAAAAGGAAAATGAGGCTCTGGAGTGAGTGGAATGTAAAGAAAATGAAGTTTGTTTTGTCAGTTTTTGTATAATTTATTATTTTTAGCATCTAATAACTAAATGCATTTATATTTAAATTCCTTTATTATTGAAATCCCTGCAGCAAAAATAACTTGGTTATTGCCCATCTAAAACTCTAACTCCTAATTTCCTTTTTCTACTGAAACAATTGTTTTGATAACATACTTTAGTGAAAAGTATCTTAGGAATGATGCTATTGAGTTATAGCAGAATAGGTTGTATTTTTAAAAATGGCATTGGAATAACTAGCTGACCAAATGGAGCTTAGACTAGAGGAGAATAAAATCATTAAAAAACACGAACATGACCAAACCTGAATTCATCTTTTTTTCCCCAATTCTGACTTTCTTCACACCTCTCTAGGAGAGGCACAATTGCTCACATCTCTCTAAACCAAGCATACTATATCATATGTAACTCTTTCCATACCCTCTCCCCAATATCCAGTGTGTCACCTAATCTCATCAATTCTACCTCCTAAGCATCTCGTGAATCTGTCCACTCTTTTCCAACGACCTCCCAACACCCCGGTTTATTTTTTTTAAGATATTTATTTATTTATTTATTTATTTATTTATTTATTTATTTAGAGAGAGAGAGAGAGAGAGGCAGAGACACAGGCAGAGGGAGAAGCAGGCTCCACACAGGGAGCCTGATGTGGGACTCGATCCTGTGTCTCCAGGATCACACCCTGGGCTGCAGGCGGCGCTAAACCGCTGTGCTACCCGGGGCTGCTCCCAACACCTCAGTTTAGACCTCCATCATCTTATGACTCCTAACTCTGGGAAATGAACAAGGGGTAGTGGAAGGGGAGGTGGATGGGGGGGGTTGGGGTGACTGGGTGACCGGCACTGAGGGGGGCACTTGACGGGATGAGCACTGGGTGATATGCTATATGTTGGCAAATTGAACTCCAATTAAAAAAATAATTAAAAATAAAAAAGACCTCCATCATCTATCTCATAACCGGATTTCTGTAGTAGCCTCCTAAGGAGTCCATTTCCCTAAATCCTTGTGCTTTTCCAATGCATTCTTATAAACCGAATATCAGCCAGAAGAAATATAGGTGGAAAAACATATCAAATAAACATACAAGCATGAACAAAATGATCAAGACAGAAGTCTTTAAGATACTAAAAATAGCTCTTCTGGCTGAAATCCCCGCTTCTCACAGATATTCAAACTTCCATGAAGTTTCTATTGTCAGCCCTTTCTGTTTTTCCTCTCGCTAGGATATCTTTTTAAAAATACTGGAAAAATGAATTTGCATCATCCTGCATCCTTTCTAATCTGTTTTTTATGATATGCAGAAATTTCTGCACTAAGTCTCACAAATAATTTCTTTCAAAGAATTATCTGCATCTACTTTAAAACTCAAAAACCCAGTATTTATTATTTTCTTTCTTGTAGCAACCTTTTTTTGGAGACTGTACAAATACTACACTCAGGTTATTTCTTGAGTGCGTGAGAATGGTAAGATAGCAGAAAATATTGGAAAAGAAGAATAAGTATCTCAAAATGTTATCTCACTATATTTCTATGCCTCCTTGCAAATTCCTCAAGAGAAGACAGTCTTCCATATTATCTGAATTCCCCCATAATACATTACTCATGAATTTATATTAGGCCAAGTCTTTACGGCCATGTTCCCCTATTCTTTATAACTAAGTAAAATAACAAATATGAAAACAGCATGGAACCTATATACCCAACAGGCTCAATAAAAATCATTGTTGAAGATGAACCCTAATACTCTGAGTACCGTATCTGAATTTACTTCTTTATCAGAAGGGGTTACAATTTGAATGTACATATGATATGGAGAACGAAGGTAAAAGGAAATGTAGATAAAATTAAATTTCCTTAGAACCTGCAGCCCATTGACAAATACTTTGACAGGCAGAATATAGCATTCCTCCAGGAACCCCAAATCTTAGTGTTAATGCTTTGCTAGAGGGAAAAACAACATTATCTTGACAAGAGCTCCTTGGCCTCTAGTATCCTGTGAGTTTTCTCTGGCATATGAAAGTCCCTTTGGAAACTTTGTCTTCACCTCCCCCAATTCCAAAGTATATAATCAGTTGCTCCTCCCCAATCCCAGGGCAGCTCTTTCTGCCCACCGGTCTTGTCCCTGTGCTATAATAAAACCACATTTTTTGCACTGAAAATGTCTCAAGAATTCTCTCTTGGCTGTCAGCTCCAAACCCCAATACTTCCACATCACATAGAATTTAATTCATACAAATATATCTTCCTAACAATTAAAGTAATCAAACTTTACAAAAGACAAAGACTCAAACTAAAATTTACCATAAGAAAATATTGGGGGGTGGGACGCCTGGGTGGCTCAGTGGTTGAGCATCTATCTTAGATCAGGGCATGATCCCAGGGATCAAGTCCCACATCAGGCTCCCTGCATGGAACCTGCTTCTCCCTTTGCCTATGTCTCTGCCTCTCTCTGTGTGTCTCTCATGAGTAAATAAATAAAATTTAAAAAAAAAAAATTGGGAGGAGTGAGAAGAATAATTAAATTTTTATTGGGAAAGTGAAGCAAATTAAGTCATGAACAATTAAACTAAGCTATGTTTCTAAGGCCAAAACCAAATTAAAAGAGGCCTAATGAGAACTAGGTTGCAGCCTAAAAGAAATCTCAAATGCCCTCTTCACCCTGGCATTGATGTAGGGAATGGTTGGGATTTGGAGCTGATGGCCAAGAAAGCATTCTTGAGACATCTTTGGTGCAAAGAGCTGGTTTTATTAAAGCATGGGGACAGGACCTGTGGGCAGGAAGAGCCACACTAGGGTCATAAGGAGTGGCCTATTATATACTTTCAAGTTGGGAGGGGGTTAGGGACAGTAAAATTCTCTCAGGAATTTTGGAAGCAAGTTTTCCAGGACCTTGAGGGTGCTAGTTATTGTTAGGAATATTACTAGCTATTGTTGGGTTATTATCGTCTAATAAAACCTTAATCATGAAACACTTCTGAGGTACATTGGTGGTCATATGCATAGGGGACGACTGCCAACATACATCTTGGAGGGTAGAGATAAAGGAATTTTCCAAGGGTATTTTGATATGTTAAAGTAGACTCACAGGATCCTGAGGGGCAGCTAAGATTGCTTTTTGTGCTCAGCAAAGTATTAACATCCAGAAAACTGAGTTCCCAGAAGAATGTCACTCTGCCTGTTTCAAGGACTTGTCAGTGGGCTGTAGGCAGTAAGGAATTTTAATGTTTTTCTTTTGCCATTGTTTCCCACATCAGTACTGCCTTGCTAGGAGTCCATGGGAGTCTGTATTTTAAAGGGCAAAAATGTGCAGGCATTTGCAACAGAAATTGCTGTTTTCTTACATAATAGTATATGTTCCATAAATGTTTAGTGGAAATGAGAATGATGCATATTGCAAGCAGGAAAAAAAAAATAAAGATTGTTAAAAGGAAGAGAATATGCAAATGCAGGTGTCCAAATGGAATTTTTATGAACTTGTTAATTTTTGAAAGTTTTGTGAAAGACTGAAAAAGACAAAATATTAAAGCTAATATTACTGCTCAGCTTCAAAGCCTCCTCCTCTTTTAGAAGACTGATCCCTGTGTACAACCACAAAAGAAGTTTTATTTTAAATGAAAATATTTCAAGAAAGTGTAAACATTTCAAAAACCCTGAACATCATCTCTTTAAAACAGAACAAAGCCATGAAAAGGTAAAAGCTCGTGATTTTAATGAGGGTTGACAATGATAATGGAAAGCTACCTTTCATACAATAGTCTGTTCATTGGTGATAGCTCAGGCCTGTCTGCTAAGCCACCTATTTCATAACCAAAACAGAGTAAGTGGATTTTAATACAAAACCTTAAGTGATTCCACAACATTCTAAATTTCGACCGATACCATCATCTTATACAATGACCCAAAACCCAAATGTATGGATTGCTTCTCTCCAGAGGAAACTTTTATGTTAGTTGTCAAAGAAAGAAGGAGAAAATTGGTTAAAGGATGGTTTTATGCTCTTCCTGAGCAAGTATTAGTCAGCCAATTCCAAAATCAAATCAAAGACATAATTACCCTGTTAAAAAAAAAAAAAAGAACAAATTTAAGAAGAGAAAATGTTAATATGGTCTGAAATTCCCAGTAGCATAATCAACCAAAAACAAGTCCAAAAATTTCCTCCAAATTTTAATCCATGTTAATTACAAATGACAAATATATTTAATATAAACCATAATAGTCTGAACTAATTTGACTGAGCATGCAGTGCAGCGTTGGCAAGGTCAGGCTTTTGTGTTCAATTAACTGTTCATTTAAGCTGACTTTAAAGAAACTGTTTTGTGAGAAGGAACAATGATCCCACTATCCCTAAGAACAACTAACTGACATTAAAATTTAAATAATCTAATTCAGGTTACATTTCATTAGACTCCTAAGGACACAAACTCATGCAAAAGTCTACTTGTAAATTGATTCTATTCATCACAATTCTGTAACACTTTCTCTGAGCCAATTTGCACAATGAATTGAAGGTATCAGGAGTGTGGCCAGTACAGGAAAATCCATCTACTAGGGAAAATGACCATGACTAGTGGTGGTAGAAGAAACAAATAACCACAATGGTGATAGGAGGTGTCTTGACACATAGGGCGATACCCATAGACCGAGGGCCTGAATACCAAACCCTAGCTGTTATAAGGTATGAAAAAATTAAGGGCGATCCCCTCATTGAAGCAGATCTCTTCTTTCTGATTCTCTTTTATTGGAATGGAAGAAAATTTCAGTAACCTAAGAAACAAAGATAGGCTGAAGGGGTTTTCACTATTCCTAATTCTTGTCCAAATATGTAGGAGCAAGTATTCTCCATGCATTCATTACCTAACGTGCTCCTACCCTCTCCCTGCAGGTGAGAGTTTTCAGTTTTTCAAATAACTCAGAACCTCGAAACAGCTCAGGTCACTTGGTTCCTGGGGAAGATTTTTTTTAAAAGATTTTATTTATTTATTCATGAGACACACAGACACACACACAGAATCAGAGACACAGGCAGAGGGAGAAGCCGACTCCGTGCAGAGAGCCTGAAGTGGGACTCAATCCCAGGTCTCCAGGATGAGGCCCTGGGCTGAAGGTGGCGCTAAACCACTGAGCCACCCAGGCTGCCTCCTGGGGAAGATATAGAAGAGTTGCCTGCTATCTATATCAGCAAGACTGGGTGCGCATTCCAGAGGAGGGAACTATTCTAAACCGTTACTGCTTTCCTCAGAGCAGAAAATAAGAAGTCAGTCATGGAATCTGCCAGTCACAGATTTCTTAATGAATATATAGTAATGAGGAAGAGGTGTTTTCTTGAGCTTTTCCTCTACCTACTCATTTCAGTCCTGAGGTCTGCAAATTAAACTTAAAAAAGAGATCAACAGGAGAAAAGACATACAAATCTTGTCAATGTTAATATTTTTACATGCATAGCAGCTTCATAAAAAAGAAGCAAAAGCCGAAGGAAGTAGATTCAGGGGTTGTACATTTTAAGAAAGGGCAATCAATTGTAAAAATAATAATAATAATAATAAAATTAAAATAAAGCCACCAGACAAAGTAACGGAGGTTTGGATTTCTTGAGGTGATACTCTGTGGGAAAATGAGAAGGAAATACATGATGGAAACTAATGGATGACTTATTTTAGTAAGGTATATTTATGCAGACTCATCTTAATGCCAACCCTCCATCTCTGGATAATGGTCACGCTCCTCATCCTGGTACAGTAGATGGCATGAATCTATTTTAGGGGAAATTTTACAAAAGGAAAGGGAATGTTATGCTCTGCTTTAAGGCAGATAAGAAGAGGGCAGAGAGGGACGCCTGAGTGGCTCAGCGGTTGAACGCCTGCCTTTGGATTCCCGGGTTCAAGTCCCACATCGGGCTCCTCGCATGGAGCCTGCTTCTCCCTTTGCCTGTGTCTCTGCCTCTCTCGCTGTGTGTCTTTCATATAAATAAATAAATAAATAAATAAATAAATAAATAAATAAATAAAATATTTAAAGAAGAAGAAGAATTCAAGTAGACTTTTTAACTAATCACTAAGGGCTGAGTGTGGACTAAAACCCCTTGGGAACTGCAGACACAGGAATTCACAACATCTCACAGACTCTCCTTGGATTTCACTGAGTACTCATAAAAAAGACTAGGGTACAAGCAAGACTCCCGAGAAAGATGCATGCCTGGGGCAGACACACAGTAGCCACTGTGGAGAAAGCAAAAGCCCTATCTAGGATATCTAGGATCCTATCTAGGATTCCTATCTCTCCATGGTAATCAAAGCTTTATGCAGTATGGAATGTGACAAATGCTGTTACTCCTAAGGCACTGTGAAAACCCACTGCATGTGGAGGAAGGACAGAACATAACTTTTTATCCCTGGCCCAGAATTACAGCTGGGAGAGGGGCAGGTGCACTAAGAATCCAGGGATACAGTACTTTCCTAAAACCAAGGGTTAGTCGGAACAGCAGAGAATAGCATGCCCCTCACCTCCCACCTCCAGGGTAACAAGCTTCTCCTAACAGGTAATGGTGGTCTACTGCTAGGAGAGAGGCCAGAGCTTGCTCTCAGAAGAGCAGTACAAAGGGAAGCAAGGAGCAGAGGGCACACTCAGAGGAGTTCTAAAGAGAATTTAATGAAGAGACTATTTGTAGAGGGTAAAGCTGATTCTGGAATGAACAATGAAGAATGGTGAAGGCACTGAGTGATGACCAATAGTAGGAAATTCTGAAGACTTAGAGTGGCAAGAAGAAACAGAATAATTGGAGTGATAGCTAGAGCCAAACAAGCAGGACAACCTGGCAAATGATGCAATGATAGGTGGTTGTAGTCACTGCTACAGCATACAGAATTATGGTTTTATACTTTTAGTTTCTCTTTCACCTTACCCTCTGATCTCCTGCTGGTGTCTCTCATTGGTTAACCCAACCAAAAAAAAAAAAAAAAGAGCCAGGGAGGTGGATGTATTAACCATACATCATTCCCAAAAGGGCACAGAGAAGAGCCAAGGGTATGGGTGGAGTGGGTGCAAATGGAAAATACCCAGCATAATACAACCTAGCTTGGCTGTTGCATCAATGCTGGCTCCATCTCCATAGCCTTGGCAGCCTCTTCCTCCTCAGGACTCAGACCTGGGCATTCTCTTTTATCTCTACCATGTTTCTAAGTGATTAAAGCATTTCTGTGGCTTACCATATCACTGGTATGCTGATTACTCTTATATTTACACTAGTCCTTTCCTTTGTGCTCAGATCCAACTGTCTTGACAGCTGCTCTCAGGTGCCTCAGACACTGCATTTCTGATCCATCTAAACCTGTTAGTAGTCTTAATTTACACCTCCCAGTATCCAATTCATCAACAAGTTCTATTAATTCCAACACTAAAATATATTACAAATCTCTCCATCCTTTCTCCTTGTCACCCTTGCCATCACATTACTCCATTTCTACACCTCTCTGTTATCCTCCTCCAATCCGTTCTAGACTCAGCTTCCAGACGGATCATCTTAAAATATAGACTATGTCATGCCACTTCCCAGTTTAAACTTTCCAGTGTATCCCTCTCCTACTTCATCTCCACCACACTCCTACTTACTACTCTCTAGCCACACCAGCTTTTCCAAGTCCTCACAGAAGTCAAATTCTCTCCCAACTCAGGGACAATCTACCCCCACAACTCACAGCTCTCACCTGCCCCCATGTTTCAGAACCTGTCTCTTTTTCATCATTCAGGGCAGCTTAAATGTCTCGGCAGAGAGTTTTTCCCTGACTACCTTATTTTCTTCCATCCCATTCTTCTCTGTCTTCTCACCTGGTTTATTTCCTTCTTACTACTAATCACACTCTAATTTTTCTTTTCATTTCTTTTGTTGTGTTTTTGTCATTCTCTCATACTAGACTTCAAGCTCCATAAAGAAGGGATTACTACGTCCATGACTGTCTTGACACACCTATATCCCCTGAGCCTAGCGTGGTACCTGGCATAAAGCAGGTATTCCATGGGCCAGAGACTATGCTAAGTTACATAAAAATAAGAGTGTACTTAAATCTGCCTAACAACCCTAAGAGGTAGATTTTTTTTTTTATCCTTTTCACTTTTTTTTAAATTTTTTTATTTATTTATGATAGTCACACACAGACAGAGAGAGAGGCAGAGACATAGGCAGAGGGAGAAGCAGGCTCCATGCACCGGGAGCCCGATGTGGGACTCCATCCCGGGACTCCAGGATGGTGCCCTGGGCCAAAGACAGGCGCCAAACCGCTGCGCCACCCAGGGATCCCTCCTTTTCACTTTATAAGTAAGGAAACTGAGACGTAGTAAGGGTAAGCAACTTATCAAGTCACATGTTTAGGAGGCGGCAGGTGAGATTTGAACCTAGACAATCTGATGCCAGAGCCAGCACTTTTAACCACTATACAATACATACTCCCACACTCATTTCCATGGATGGAAATAAATGACTGTATAAATTAATTAATAAAGTGGAAAGATAGACATAGACCATACCCACAGGTCAGTGTGGGGAAGTCAGAGGCTAGTATTGAAGTCTTCCAGTAGTAAGATCTGAAAACTGATTGTGCCAGACTGACACACTGGAGAGAATATGTACGAAGAACACAGAATCATCCATACAAAGACACAGAGGCAGGAGAGAAGGTTGTATGTTAAAGGGGAACAAGTAGCTCAGTTTCCTTGAAGTATAAAATGAGAGGAAGGAAGAAAATACGTAGTAAGTAAAAATAGATGAAGCTATTAAATAAGGACAGTTTATAGTCAACACAAAACACAGATTAGAAAGTGACTGAAGAAAATTAATCAGAATGGAGACACAATTAGGTTTGCAATTTAGAAAGATCCCTCTGGCTACACTCCTTCAAGAGAAAAAAAACTTCATGGACCCCCTTGGTGTCCACTGATATTTTGTGTACAAATATGTAAGAAGACACAAAGTCCTTTATCTTGTGCCTCTTATACAGTCATAAAGCTAAAATAATTGTATATACTTTATAAATCAAACTACAAACCAAATTAAATTTTATTAACAGTAATTTAATGCAGTGATGCTTTACTTAAATAAAATTGCTACTCAGAGCTGGCAGTGCTATTAAATATTTTGATGCACATTCATCGGAGTTTAAAAAAGAGAAAAGAAGATCTGAGAAATATTGCTGGTAGATTTATTTATTTATTTATTTATTTATCCTCACTGAACTTTTGTTTTAATGGGTCTCAAAATTCTGTGACAGATTTTTGGTCACGTTGTTTCCATTAAAAAGTACTGATTTTGGGGATCCCAGATGTTTGGAGCCAGGGGGTCTTGGCCTAGAGAAGTCTGTCTCTGCTAGTCTAGAATATGCATATGAAAGCTTTGTCAGTCATTCTTATCTAGTCCTTCCTTAGATGTTATCTATTCTAAAGGAATCATTAAGTCTTTGTCCCTTACAAGAGGGAAATATACTATTTGCAGGTATAAGGTGGAGGTGCAGGTCCTAGCAAGAATGGAAGCAGGGAAAGGAGCAAAAACCATATTTTTATATAGTCCTTCAGTTTCCCTATCTCACAACCACAAGATTTTAAGCATTTTATATTTCTGTTCCTGTGTTAGTCTTAAAATGCTTTATGTAGAGACTGCTTTTAGGCAAACAGGGTAAGCAATGGAATGTAGAAAGGGCCCAGAGCAACCCCTGGCTGAATATAGACAGGCCAATGGGGCCTAAGTAACCAATGGGCTACTTACAACCAGCCACAGTTACCAAAAAAGTGAAAATTCCATATATTGTCACACCCTTTCACCTTCCCCCTTTAAAAACAGACCCTACTCACTGCCTCCTTCCACAGTCTTTTCTTTGTTGTTCTGCTGGCCACCCAAGTGCAGTGTATTCAGTAAACTTCTATCTCCTACGTTCTGCCTTGTGTGAATCTTTTTACTGCCCATGTCACCAGCTTCCACCCAATCATTGCCCCACAATTGGGGGCCCCCATCCAATCAAGAGAGACACCAAACAATATAAACAGCCTGGATCATCTTAAGACTATTTCATAACAAATTTCAATACCCACATTTGCCTTTAAATTTATGAAACAATTACTACCATATCAATTATTTTGGGTGGGTGTGAGAAAACAGGGGGACTTAAATATTGTTTTCCAGTATTTCCAGCTGGACGAAAGCTTAACAGATCCATGGAGCTCTACAGGAAAGAGGGTTGTTTGGTATTTCAAATGGAGGAAACTAGATGGAAAATTAAGAAAAGGGTGGTGAATAGCTGCCGTCTATTGAGCGCTGACAATGTTGCCAGGTATTGTGATAAACATCTTACATCCTCTGTCGTATTTGATCTTAACAAAAACCTTAGAAGATTTATATTAGTATCCATTTTTATAAATGAGGAAACAGACTTAAGAGAGAGAGAGAGGGTCAAACAACTAGGAAGTGGCAGAGTTAAAACTGGGACCACTCAAGACCAAATTTATGTTCTAAACTATTAGGCAAATCAACACCACCTGTATGAAATGATTAACTAGTACTTAAGTGCTTTACCAAAAGAAGATTTAGTATTCTTAGTTTATAAATCCAAAGTCATGCTTGTATTATGGCAAGTAGATTATGATAAATTCGTCATTAGGACAGGTTTCAATAGGTTGGTCAGGAAAACACTGGTACCAGGAGTTAAGCCAACTGTAGAGAAAGAGGTAAAAAAACTTCTTTAACACTAAGTATCTGGCAGCCCCGGTGGCTCAGCTGTTTAGCGCTGCCTTCAGCCTAGGGCCTGATCCTGGAGTCCTGGGATTGAGTCCCACATCGGGCGCCCTGCATGGAGCCTGCTTCTCCCTCTGCCTGTGTCTCTGCCTCTTTCTCTATCTCTCTCTCATGAATAAGTAAAATCTTAAAACACACACACACACACACACACACACACACACACACACACACACACACACTAAATATCCCTAGCTGTGTTGGTAGTAATCCTTTCTATTGACATGGAAATTCCAAATCAGTGCTAACAGCTCCTGGAAACCAAGGTGCCAGGGAGCTACTTTACCATTAAAACATTCATGTGTTTCAAGTTCAAATCCTTAGTTCTTAAAACCACGTTGGATTTTGTGGTTTGGATTTCTCAGAGGAAGGAGATTATGACTTAAAAGAGAACTATGACCCTCATAATAATAATAAAAAATTATCATTGGTTCATACAAGGAACTATATAAAGATGTTCTAAGACAGGATTAAGAGGGATGGGAGAGATTTCTTTACCCCCGGAACATTTACCAAATTCCAAAAACTATTTTTCTTCATCTTCCAAAACATTTCTTTTAAATAGTAGTTGGCATTTTTCATTTAATAAGAGTTGGTTTAAAGAACAGTAATATTTGGTCAAAAGGGGCAGAGAGATGAATTGCCAAATATTAACAAGTGGAAATGAAGATGAATAACAAATGAGGTCAAAGATAACCTAAAATGATGATATAGGTCAATAAGAAATGAAATTCACTTACTAGAAACAAATTTACATAAACCTTCACAAGAATATTTGTGTGAAATTTATAAAATAAAAAACAGGGCAGAGGAGGGGGAGACCTCTTTCCATGGTCCACTACACAAATTGTCCTCTAATTCTCAGTTCACAGAAGCCACATAATAATGTGTTGTCTGATGGCTTCTATTATTACTATTTACATCCTTCTAGGACTTCCTTTCATACTACGATAGCACACACACAAAAGGCATTAACTTTCCAATTGCCTTTCCCCGGCGGATGCTCAAATAGGAAAGATCGGTTGTCACGATTTGCGTTCAAATAGGCTTGACCCTCTCTAGTCTCCGTAGAAGGCGACTTGGGTACCGCGGCCACGGGTTCCCCCGCCCCCAGCACCGCGGAAACGAAACTGCCGCAGGCCCCGCCCCGCGCCTGCGGAGCGAGCCAATCGGGGTGCAGCCCGCGGTGGTCGCGTGCCGGGTGTCATGGCGGCCTGCAGGCGTTGCTGCTCGTGCCTCCGGCTCCGGCCGCTCCGCGAGGGCCCCGTCGGTCTGCCAGGGCGGGGTCGGGCGCTCACCCAGTTGCAGGTGCGAGCACTATGGAGTGGCACGGGGTTCCGAGCTGTGGCCGTGGACTTAGGCAGCAGGTAAGGAGCAGTTTGCGTTCTCTGTCATTTCCAAGGCGCCCTGCCCCGGCAGCCCGAGGGGCAGTCACCCACCAGGCTAGGAATCCGGCAGCGCAGGTCTCTTGCCCTTCTTTATCCCAAACCTAAATGCCAGATGTCCCGTTCTGGGTTTGAGTCTGTCTCCCGGCCCCTCCCCCTTCCCGCGCCGTCTCAGCCTCGTGTCCTTTGCTCCTGTGTCCTCCCTTTCACCCTGTTCCGGCTTCCTTGACTCAGCTGCGTCTGTCCAGCACGACTTTCATCCCCTTTATTTGCCGGCATTCCTGGAAGTGGGCAACATTCCACTTCAGGAGGAGTGGACGGGGGATGCTTAGGTCATCCAGTCCGTTTTATTGCCGAAATGCAGGGCCAATTTGACCTTAGGTAGTAGGAAGGGAAGGAAAACGTAGGTTTATTGGACGCTAGGAATGTGACACATACTATAAACCTGCACTAAAGGTGCTTTTACCCCATTTCATAGTTAAAACAGAGGCTCCAAAGGGGTAACGTTCTCAGAGTCACCTACTTTGAGACTCAGTGGATTTTGTATTTCTTTCCAAACCTATACTTTTTCCATGTGTCCGGTTGCCATAATTCACATCTAAAATTACTTTTTAAAATTTTTTAAAAAGATTTTTATTTATTCATGAGAGACAGAGGCAGAGGGAGAAGCAGGCTCCATGCAGGGAGCCCGACGTGGGACTGGATCCCGGGTCCCCAGGATCAGGCCCTGGGCTGAAAGCGGCGCTAAACCGCTGAGCCACCGGGGCTGCCCTAAAATTACTTTTTAAAAACGGATCATTTTTAGAGTGAATGAAATTGCTAATGCTTACTTTATATATCTACATTTTTTTAAAATGTACTTTAAAATTTTTGACCCTACTTTGTACGAAAAGCTGAAAAAAATCTGCCATTGATTAAAGGTCTTCCTTTCTAACTTACTGAATGACTGATCCTGAACAAGTTGCTTAACTTTTTTTGTCGCAAAATGAGAAGACTGGTCTACGTTAAGGGTTAGATTTTTCAGTAAGGGGCCAGATAGTAAATACTTAAAGCTTTGTGGGCTACATACTGTCTGTTACATACATGTGTGTGTTTACAAAACCTTTAGAAATATATAATAAAAATTATCTGAAAGGCTGTACAGAAGCAGGCTATATAGTTTGTTGATCCCTAGACTAGATCTCTAAGGCACTTTCCACCTCTGGCATTCTTTGATTCTGATTTTTTGAGGGAGAGAATCTCTTCCATTTTTCAATGACTTAATAGTCTTTGAAGAAATACCTCAGAACCTGCTGTGTGCTAAATGGACTCTTTTAAGGGTCGCAAAGCAACAGTATTAGCTCCTGCCTTCCAAATTTTCCATAAATAATCTACTTTAAATATTTCATTTATAGTCAACCTGGATCTCTTGTACTTAGTTCTTCTTGAGCCTGTGCATAACAACTAGATTCATGAATATCATACCAGCTGGGTAAATCAATTCTTTCATCTTTGTATTAAGTTTGTTTTTTTGTAGCATTTATTGAATTTGACTATATACCATTCATTTTTATATTTGTTACCATGTGTATTATATTGTAGATATATATTGTAAATATGCTTTAGATTATAATTGTGTTTTTCAAATGCTGTACTTAATATTCAGAGGTATCTCTGAGGCAGCTGTTTAATTTTCATTTCAACAAGCTTTTATTGAGCATCTACTATGTACAGGGTACAGTAGATACAGAGTCTGAGAGCGAGTAAGATAAACACAGGTGCAGTACTGGGAAAATCACTGTAGCAGAGGTGTGAATGGGGTACCAAAGGAGCACAAAGGCATATTTATTACCCCACCCTAAAGCTTGCCATCAAAGGTGAATCTTGAAGGGGGAGGAGGAGAAATTAGCAGGAAGAAAGTGGTAAGTGCAATTACAGGGAGGTAAGAGTGCATTTTGAGTAGCTACAAATAGCTCACTATTGATGAAGCAGAAGGTGAAATGTGAGGTTAGCATAAAAGGTAAAACCAAATGACAGGCAGAGGCTGAATCATAAAGATATTTGTCTTTTTAGTTTTTTCTTGGTAGGAGTTGGAGGAAGGTGGTTTGTTACATTCCACATTATTGTGCAGATGTTTCTAAAAATGTTTTGTTTTTAAACATCTCTCCCTAGAGTTCTACCGCCTGTGGCAGCCAGCTCTGCTCTTCCTCAGCTACCTTTTCCCATCCTTCTACCCACCAATAGAAATTACTGCTCATCCTAATCCTTTTTATTTGTTTTCTTTTTTTAAAAAAAAGATTTTATTTATTCATTCATGAGAGACACGAGAGAGAGGCAGAGGACAGGCAGAGGGAGAAGCAGGCTCCATGAGGGAGCCCGATGGAGGACTAGATCCCGGAACTCCAGGATCACGCCCCTGGGCCGAAGGCAGGTGCCAAACCGCTGAGCCACTCAGGGATCCCCTTATTTGTTGTTTTCAAGTTTTTTTTTTTGTTTTTTTTTTTTTTTAGTTATTCATTCACATTAGGTAAACATTCACATGGTTAAACATTTTTAAAAGCTCAAAAACCTAAAATACTACAGAGTAAATTAATAAAGAGATAAAATCAACCATGACGTATAAAAGTAATAACAAATTAGCACCAAAAACACAACTAAAAGTGCATGAACAGGAAAAAATTACATAGGTCAGTTAATATCAGGTGAGATCATGAGATATACTGAAAAGAAACCGCCTGCTTCTTTGTGTAGTATAAATTGCACACACCTGGAAGAAAAAGAGTGCAGATTCGGGCAATCACCAAGGCAGGACTGTAAGATTGTCTGGTGGATGGCCTAAGATCTCTAATGGAGACACTGAGTAGACTCAACAGAGGGATCAAAGAAGGCAGGAGGATGTGGTGTTTGAATAAACGTAAAGGGAAGCGTACATGTATGAGAATAGCTGGGGGTATTGCAGACTTGTTTTTCTCACTGATTCAGTCAGTTCCCATTGTAAATAGGTTAGCTTTAGAAGCTTAACAGTGTTTCCTCAGCTCCATTTCTCTGCCTGCTAATATAATTTGGAAGGGCTGGTTCTTAACAGGGGAGTGAGTGATCTACTCCTTGCCTCAGGCTTTGTAAGTATGTGTGCTCTTTTTGGTATATTGCTAGTCCCTACATAGGTGGGGCCACGTGACTAGTGTTCACCAGTGGAACTTAATAAAAAGTGATAGATGTCATCTGCAGACTGAAGAATTATTTTATTCCAGTGATGCTTATTGTTATTCAGAGAACACCCATGTTCTTCTTAACCTCTGTTCTCTACTGCCTTCTCTTGGTCCTCTGTGCAAATTATAACTTCATTAAAGAATAAAAACTTACATGGGTGACGGGCACTGGGGGTTATTCTGTATGTTAGTAAATTGAACACCAATAAAAAATAAATTAAAAAAAAATAAAAACTTACTATCGCTGAGGATATACAAAAGAATATGCCACTGAAAGTAATCCCAAAAATTCTGGGGCAAGATCCCCATTAATGGAAAAAACTAGAACTTTCACAGCTCCTTTTCTCTGTGTTGGACTCACTTCAATTTATTTAGAGATGATCTCCTTCCTTTCATAGGGATCATTCAGAAATTACATTATTAGATGGAATGCCACTTCCTGGTAGGTCTTGAGAAGTACTGGTAACATATTCTGGATTAAATAAAATTTCAAGACCCCAGATTTACTTTTACACATAAAACATTAATATTGATTTTAGCTGTAGTTTGCTTGAGGCTACAGAGTGTGACTGGCTCTGAGCATCTCATTCCCTCCACTTACTATGCCATCTCCTTATCTCTGCACCTTACTCCATCTGTCACGGTAAACCCATTTTATTGTAGGCTGTCATCACATCTGTGGTGAATGGTAATAGAAACCCAACTAGAATTTCTCAAATATTTCTTGTGGTTAAAAAAAATCCTCAAAATTTTTCAAAGTTAGGACTGAAAGTACAAGTGAACATGCCTCTTTTTTTTGGCTTTCAAATTTAACAAAATGAGTCTGTTAAATAGATAAATAGGCTTTTCATGAACTCAGGTTTCTGACAAAAGTGTTTAATGGGTAGAAATATTGAGTTCTCTCCTTATCCTTTTTGCATGTGAAGGATAGGGGGGCAGGGCATTTGTGGTGTGTGTGTGTGTGTGTGTGTGTGTGTGTGTGTGTATTCAGCACTGGACCATGATAAAATGTTTCTGAAGCAGCCTTCATGAGACAGAACATCTTCCTCAGTATCTTCAGAAGGCAGAATTGGTTTGGCTTCACAATACACTTATGAATATTGGTTTCTTTGATACTGATCTGTTTCAAGCCTTCAGTAACCTCTTTTTATACTCTGCAGAAGCTGGGGAATAAAACTGATAATACCGCCTATTTCCTATCTATAAAGACAGCTTTATTAATATATAATTTACATACCATACAATTTACCCATTTAGAATGTACAATTCAATGGTTGTCAATTATATGTCATATGTCAGTTATATGACATTTGGTCTTTTGTTACTGCCTTCTTTAAGTTAATTATGTTTCCAAGTTATATCCATGTTGTAACACATAGCAATACTTCATTTTTTAAAAAGGTTTATTTATTTATTTTTAGAGAGAGAGAGCTCCAGAGTGGGGGAAGGGGCAGAGGAAGAGAATCTTTCAAGTAGACTCCTTGCTGAGTGAGGAGCCTGATTTGGAGAGTGGGGGGTTCCATCCTATGACGCATGAATTCACAACCTAAGCCAAAACCAAGAGTCAGACACCCAACTGACTGAGCCATCCAGGGACCTGAATACTTCATTTTTTAAAAAAATTTATTTATTTTAAAATATTTTATTCATGAGACACACCCAGAGCGGGGCGGGGGCGGGGGGCAGAGACACAGGCAGAGGGAGAAGCAGGCTCCATGCAGGGAGCCCGACTTGGGACTTGGGACTCGATCCTGGGTCTCCAGGATCACACCCTGGGCTGAAGGTGGCACTAAACTGCTGAGCCACCCAGGCTGCCCAATACTTTGTTTTTTAAATGGCTGAATAATATTCCATTGTATGCAGGGAGACCACATTTTGCTTATTCATTTATCGGTGGACATATATTTGGATTGTTTCCATTTTGGGACCATTATGAATAATGCAGTGGCTATGAATGTTTCTACGCAAATTTTTGCATGGACATACAAGTTTGCATTTCTTTTGGGTCTTTACCTTGGAGTAGAATTGCTGGATCCTATGGCACTTATGTGTTTAACCTCTTGAAGAATTGCTAGATTCTTTCCCAAAGAAGATGTACCATTGTACCTTTCCATAAATAGTATATGAGGGTTCTAGTTTCTCCATATCCTCATCAACATTTGTTATTGATCTATTTGACTATAATCATCCTAGTAGATATAAAGTATGTCTCATTGTGGTTATGAATGCACTTCTCTGGTGGTTAATGATATTGAGCATATTTTGATATACTTAACTATTTAGTAGATTTTCTTTGGATAGACTTCAAATCCTTTGCCAATTTTAAATTAGATTGTTGGTCTTCTTATTGAGTCGTAAGTATTCTTTCCATATTCTAGATACAGGTTCCTTATCAGATATATGATTTGCAAATTTTTTTTATTCTGTGGGTTTTCTTTCACTTTCTTGGTACCCTTTGAAACATGAAAGTTTTTAATTTTGATAAAGTACAATTTGTTTTTTCTTTTGTCGCTTGTGGTTTTGATGTCATATATAACAAGACATTGTCTAACCCAAGTTTATGAAGATTTACTCATATGTGTTTTCCTATGAATTTTATAATTTTAAGCTCTTACATTTAGTTCTATACTATGTTTTGAGTTGATTTTTTATTTATAGTATGTGGAAGGGGGTCCAACTTTATTAATTTGTCAGTATATGGGTATCTAGTTGTCTTAGCACCTCTGGTTGAAAAGGCTATTCTCCCACTCCCTCCGCCCCCCACTTGTCTTGACACCATTATTTAACATGAAGGTCTTTGTAGGCAATATTTAGGAATTTAATATTTTGTCCTGAAAGCATTGAGGGATACTTTAAAGGATTTTAAGTAGAGAAAGGATCTCATTTGTGTGTTAAAAGGCTACTTTTATTAAGAAGGCAAGGATTGACAGACTAAACAAAGGTTGTAAATGGAAATTAACATTTACAAACACAGCTTCTTCACCCCCAGAGTACTTTATCTCTCATTCAGATTGCTCCTATGCCTTAGTGTCTATATTTTTCCTTAGGCAGCTCTTAAATTCCCCTAGTACTTTTATTTATTTTATTTATTTTTTAAGATTTATTTATTTATTTATGAGAGATACACAGAGAGAGGCAGAGACATAGGTAGAGGGAGTGTAAGCAGGCTTCATGCAGGGAGCCTGATGTGGGACTGGATCCTAGATTCCGGGATCATGCCCTGAGCCAAAGGCAGACACCCAACTGCCGAGCCACCCAGGATCCCCCCCCCCCCCCAGTACTTTTAATAGTGATTGTGAACTCTATCCCCCCTTTTTTTTGTTTTTTGCTAGGTTGGGGTCTCTGCGGCTTAGTTCTTCTATTAGAATAGTAGATTATTTTATATTAAGCTGAGATTTGTATTGATGACCTAAGTCCTTTTGTCTTGAATTTTTATTTTTAAACAGAAAATTAGAAATATCCTCTGGAAAACTGGCCAGATTTGCAGATGGCTCTGCTGTAGTACAGGTAAAAAGTCTAGATTTTTACATTTTTATCTTAAAAATGGTTGTGGAGACTGATACTATTTTTACATCATGTAACTTCTCAGAATTGTGGTACTTTAAGTTAATGCAGACCGTTTCTAGTTTTAGAACCATTCCAAAGAACCACGGAGTCATGAGAGCTGGATATATTAAATGACCTTTAAGATCTGTTTCAAAGTTGGAGTTCTATTTTACCTTTAATAAATTCTGTAATGCTTTTCTAGAGAATATGATTTTACTATTTTAATTGTGATAAGTGAGAAATTTTTCTTTGTATATAGCCTAAATTTCTCCATAAGAAGTAGAAAAATATGATTGGATGTGACTGAGCTATCAATAAGCCTTTTTTTTTTTTTTTTAAGATTTTATTTATTTATTCATGAGACGGGGGGGGGTGGGGGGGGCCTGGGGGGGAGCCTGGGGGGGGGGGCAGAGACATAGGCAGAAGGAGAAGCAGGCTCCATGCAGGGAGCCTGGTGTGGGACTCGATCCCAGGACTTCAGGATCAATGCCCTGAGCTGAAAGTAGATGCTTAACCACCCAGGTGTCCCTCAATAAGCCTTTTCTTGATCTTGTAGAAGGGATCAAGTTTGGACTAGTTGTGATTAACTATTTTCATTACGTTGTGTCATGGAATAATCGTTCTCTTTCCTTGTATTTAACTAGAGCAAGGATTGATTCAGTCACTGCTTAGATGTTAATGTCTGATTTTTAAGGAATTTACCAGTGTTGTTTATGTTTAAGTCAGGTGACACTGCGGTGATGGTCACAGCCGTCAGCAAAACAAAACCTTCACCTTCCCAGTTCATGCCTTTGGTGGTAAGTATCTGCTGATTTATCTGAACAGTAATATGGCATAAATGTAGAATTTGTAATATTTCTGTCTGACGTCTAAGGAGTGCACAGTGTAAACTTCGCACAATAAAGAATATTCCTTTGTTGTTTGATGCTTAGTCATTAAAGGAATCTAGACTGATTGCTTCATAACCAGTTCTCATATTAGTAGCAAGCATGCTTTAGAATCTCCCAAGTTGATAAGAACAATGAAGTACATGAAGACTTTGATGTTGAGTAGCAATGAATTCATTGCTTTCATAGGTTTCCCTTCAGAATGAGTCTGCAAGTACATGTTTGGTGAAGAGTAAGGAGTGCTGTAGGAGTTTGTGGCTTCTTTGTGTTATGAAAAGTTTAACAGTTGATACAAAAAAGGGGATGTTTGATGTGACCCGAATAACCCACTGTGGGAAGTAATGAGGCTTTGTAGTTCACTGCTAAGTGGAAGGCTTCTTAAAAATCAATTTACTGAAATATTTCTATCAATTTTCCCTTCCCATAGAGATACAAAATGCTAAAAGTAAATAAAATATCCTCCATTCTTAATCTGGACCATGTTGTGAGCAGCCTCAGGAGAATTAGTATCTGTATAGTGTCATTCTTGGGAAATAGCTTGTTGCCATAAAAAGGAGTCCAATGAACTTTTGTTTTTTCATTACTACTTTAGGTTGACTACAGACAGAAGGCTGCTGCAGCAGGTAGAATTCCCACAAACTATCTCAGAAGAGAGGTTGGATCCTCTGACAAAGAAGTTCTTACAAGTCGAGTAATAGGTAAGATGCTAAGGTAGAGGCAGTAACTCTCTTATGCCTGTGTTAGCATTTCTTCTATCTATATTCGACAGTTCTCTTAAGTTTTCTTCCATTATAGGAACACTGCCTGAGATTGTTTATTTTCTGTATCCCCTCAGATATGGACTCCATGAAAGAGAAAGCTGTTTATTCACTGCTGAATCCAGGGTATTTGGAATACTACCTGGCACAAAATAGGCGTTTATTTTTATTTATTTATTTTTTTTTTAATTTTATTTATTTATGATAGTCACATAGAGAGAGAGAGAGAGAGAGAGAGGCAGAGACACAGGCAGAGGGAGAAGCAGGCTCCATGCACCGGGAGCCCGACGTGGGATTCGATCCCGGGTCTCCAGGATCGCGCCCTGGGCCAAAGGCAGGCGCCAAACCGCTGCGCCACCCAGGGATCCCCAAAATAGGCGTTTAATAAATATATGTAGCTGAAATGAATGAATCTTTATTGAGCATATAAATTCTGTGGCTTATGCCTCTACAAGCTGTCCCTAGTATTTTTCATTTTCATATTCAGCATAGTAATTCTTGAAAGCATTATATTCATCAACTACTGAAATCTGTAATCTTTCAAATCTTTGACATCCTTAAATATTGTGGGATCATTTGAGTTTATGGCTTTTCTATACAGAAATTGTTAGTCTGTGTATACTTTAGACACAGAATACCAAGGTCTGCTGCGGGCCTTAAGTCTCTTTCTTCTGCTTATATATGAACCAGAATGAAAAGTTCTGGTTTAGACTTGTGTGTTCCTGCCCTGCTAGTTTTATTATTAGGGCATGGTATATATTAATTGAAGCATTGACATTTATCTGTGACCCTTTCAGAGTCCAAGGGAATTTTTTTTTTAACATATTGATATGTTAATTCATTAATAACAGCTATGTTATTTTTCAGCCTGGTCTCAACATGCCCAGTATTATAAATGCTTACAATGGTGTCTTTTCTTTTTTTTCTTTTGGCAGATCGTTCAATTAGACCTCTCTTTCCAGCTGGCTACTTTTATGATACACAGGTAGATTCTGCTTTAGGTTTATTTGTTTCCAGATCAGTCAAAAATTACTTAATGAATTTCTCTCATACTACTTAGGCTAACTAACCATTGGAACACAAAATAAGAATTTTTGGTAATGCTGCTCTTTTACATTAAGTTTTCTAAAAAACTTCAGTTAATTTTAAAAATTAATATTTATTCAATGTCAATTTGAGTTGATACCTGGATTATGAGCTAGGAGTTAGCCAACCTAGGGGTGTGGGGGAAGCATTCTGAGCAGATAGAATGAGAAGCACAAAAGCTCTGAGGCAGGAAACTGATGAGTTTGAAAGTTTAGAGTGATTGAGAAGGGTGGGAACAGATCTGGCTGGGACTATTATGTTAGTGTCAGAGGCTAGGACAATCAATACAACTAATCTTTGTTACCAATTTTTTTGGGTCCTTTAAACTTCTATTAATATTTTGTGAATAGAATTCTCTTTCAGAATAATGAACCATATGCTTTAGTGAACTTTTATTTCTTTGATAAAAATATGCTTTGCAAATATACCTATGCAATGATGTCATTGCCTCAAGTAGTCTTTTTCTTTTTTTAAGAAGTTGTTTTCTTAAGTATGTGACATAGGCATATTATTGCAGTATAAAGGAATTCATCAGTTTTTTTTGTATATGCTTATAAACAGAAAAACAGTATTATTATGTAATAGAAATAGCTAACATTTACTGAATATTTTCAACATGCCCAGTATTATAAATGCTTTAAAAATAATATTTCCTATAACTTTCAGAAAACCTTTTTAGAAGATTCTGTTATTTTTCTGTTTTAAAGATGAGGAAACTTTTGAGGCTTAAGTAAATTGCTGTAGTCAGGCATCTAGTTAAATGACAGCCAGAAATATGACTTCAAAGTTCATGCTTTTTATTTTTAGAGATTTAATTAATTAATTAATTAATGAGAGACAGAGAGACAGAGACAGAGACACAGGCAGAGGGAGAATCAGGCTCCCTGCAAGGAGCCTGATGTGGGACTTGATTCTGGATTCTGGGATCATGCCCTGAGTCCAAGGCAGATGCCCAATCGCTGAGCCACCCAGGTGTCCCATAGCTCATGCTTTTAACCACACATAGTGCTCCTTTATTTTAGCCCAAAATGTTAACCAAAATGATAATCCTCCTAAATCAAGTACATTTTTATTCTTAGTGCTCTAAATTTTCTCCCTTGTACCAGGTACTTTGTAATCTATTAGCAGTAGATGGAGTTAATGAACCTGATGTTTTAGCAATTAATGGTGGTAAGTATAAAAATCAAGATTAACATTATCACTGTTTAAAGAATGAAACCTTTTTGTTTCAGCCCTTATTTTTTTTTTTCTTTTTCTTTTTTTTAAGCTTCTGTAGCTCTCTCATTATCAGATATTCCTTGGAATGGACCTATTGGTAAGTTAAGATTTGAAAAACATATATATATTTTTTTGTTTGTTTAAGATTTTATTTATTTATTCATGAGAGACAGAGAGAGAGAGGCAGAGACATAGGCAGAGGGAGAAGCAGACTCCATGCAGGGAGCCTGATGTGGAACTAGATCCCAGGACTCCAGGATCACGCCCTGACCCAAAGGCAGACGCTCAACTGCTGAGCCACCCAGGTGTCCCTGAAAAACATATTTTTTTCTTGAAAAAGATGGAATCATGCTTATATAAAAATGATTCATTGATTAAATAGGTTTTGAATATCCTGAATATCAGATACCAAGCTAAGAATTGAAAGAAGAAAGGAAGTCTAGGAATAGTTCTTGTTTTCAGTGTAAGTAGGGGAAACAATCAAATAATTATTTATAAACAATATTATAAAGGTATAGTGAAAACACTAAAAAAAAAATAGAGAAGGGTGGGTTTAGTCAGGTTGTCAAGGAGGGCTTCTCAGAGTACTCAACATTAAAGGTGAACCTTAGGAGGATCAAATGGTAAGCATTTGCCTTGGAAAAGGATGTCTAGTCAAGAAGAACATGAATGTAATCACTGAGGCATAGAAAAAATGATGTATTTGAGCAACTCAGAATGTTCCTTGCGGCTGTTGGGTAGGGTGGTATAGGACGTTCTGTGGGCCTTAAATACCATGGGAGAAATAGGATTTTATTGTAGTCACAATTGAAGGTAGAGATTGAAGCTATCACTGGAATAGTGTCTTGAGAACTGAGACTTTTTTTGGAAAAAAAAAAATGGAGACTTTTTATTACACAACTATTTTGATATATTTTAGGGGCAGTGCGCATAGGAATGATTGATGGAGAGTGTGTTGTTAACCCAACACGGAAAGAAATGTCTTCCAGTACTTTAAATTTAGTGGTTGCTGGGGCACCTAAAAGTCAAATTGGTAAGTAGTTTAAGTATTACATTTGTTCGGGATTTTACTGTAAGTTCTAGCTTCTTAATAATGCATTTATAGTCTTCTGTGAATGTGTGTTTTGTCACTTAGCCATAAAGATTTTTGTTCTGTTTTATTACTGCCCTTTTTTGGTGGTGCTCTTGCTCCATATCAAACAAAACCTAAAATTATAGAATGTGATAAAGCTTCAATTAAAATATACAAGAAATCTTTATTTACCAAGGTAGTTTTGGTAATTAATTTTAGACTAATAAGCTAGTCTAAAAATTGAATTTCTAAATCTGGTAGTAAATTGTTTTATTAGTTTAAATATGTTAATTTAGCTAATTCATCATTGAGAACCTGTTTAATGTCCTCTGAGAAAAAAAGGTGACCTATTTCTGGTAGGTAGAAAACTAAGAAATGCACTGATCATAGGTCACTCTCCTTATAACAAAAATATCATAATTGTATGAATGAAAATTGGCCCAGTTCTCTTGAAGAATTGGCTTTGACAGTCAGAATGACCTGTGTTTGAACCCAGTAACTACATATTGTTAACTGTATGACCTTGGACAAATTAATTAAGGTCTCCATTTTTTCTACTGCCTGATATTTAGTGTCTGGGACTTTCTGACATGGGATCTTCTGATACAGAAATATTTTGATAAAATATAAATGTAAACTATTCAGTATTTTTAGTACTTTTTTGTACAATTAATGTGTGAAACACTTCATTTCCAGCTTCTTTTGGAATAGTGGTCAGTAATGGAGATAGAATCAGGTACTATATGGTAGATAAAACACATATAATAGGGGTTGTATGTTATCTACATATTGGTTAGGGAGTGTGTTGCTAAAGTAAATAACAAGGGAGTCCAGGACAGAGTAGCTCCATGATATCTTTTTTTTTTTTTTTTTTTTTAAGATTTTATTTATTAGAGAGCACACAGACTTAAACACACACACATATATGTGTATGCACCAGTGAGGGGAGGGCAGAGGGAATCTCAGGCAGATTCTGTGCTGACTGTGGAGTCCGTCCCAGGGCTCAATCTCATGACCCTGAAATCATGACTTGAGCTGAAATCATGGGTTGGACACTTAACTGACTGAGCCATTTAGGTGCCCCTGGCTCCACAATATCTTAAGAATTCTAGATGATTCCTTCCAGTTTTCTGCTCTGCTGTCCTCAAGGTGTGCCCTTCATCTTCATGCTTATGAACCTGCTATTCAAGCTCTGGCCAACTTACCTGATGTATACACAAAAGGAAGAAAAAGGTATACGCCAGCTGAATAAGTCACTCTCCCTTTCAAGGAGCTTCCCTAGAGCTCCCACATACCAGTTTTCACTAACATCACACTAGGCAGAACCATTAATGCATGATTGCATTCTTGACTACAGGGGAAGCAAGATTCTAGCTCCAAAAGGTGAGATTCTTACTGTGGGGAACTATCACAGTGTAGAGAGAAAGAGAAGATTTGGGGAAGATTCTGAAGATTTGGAGAAGCTATGAATAACAGATAACCCCTACATACTTGAGCAAGTAGGGTGCCTTGAGCAAAGTATAGGTTTACTTGGTCTGCATATGAATTTTTTTGTTTAAAGTTACAGTATTCATTACTTTCACTAAGTAAATTGGTTTGGCTACTTAATAGGGCATTGTGAAGATTAGTCAGGATTTGTAAAATGCCTAGCATAATGCCTAGTACATGGTAGGCATACTGTTAATACCTGCTGTTATCATTAAGACACAGAAATAAACTTGCTTCTTAATGGCCATAAATATATAGCCTCTACCTGCCTTAGACTTTGAACCCCTCTAATTTTATGTAGATGTTGGAGGAATAAACTGAGGATTTTTGTTGCATCTGTGGCATGCTGTAAAAACTAATAGGCAACTTCTAGCTTGCTCTTCTTACCTCTTGCTCTCTAGATGGACGAATTAGACTCTAGAGACTGCACAAGGCATCAGAAGGTTGTTTTGAGTAACTAGGAGAAGGTTGAGAGTGATTCAGAGACAACCGATAGAGACTGGTTTCAGAGATTACCAGCTCCTTTTTTATGTCTTCATGAAGATATTCAGCTAGTTCTCTGCTTTCATTTTTTTTTTTTTTTGTTGTTCTCTGCTTTCATAACAGTGCACCAAATATACATTTGACTTCATGTCCATTTGTTAAAGTTATTGGGCCCAAGTCCCATACCATCATCATGGAACTTCTGGGATACAAAAATACAGAAAAGTCCCATACCATCATCATGGAACTTCTGGGATACAAAAATACAGAAAAGTAATTGCTGCCATTCCATTGTTAAAATATTTAGTAATATAAATCTTTAAAGTATGACCTTATAGGGCAAGAATAATTTATTTCTTTGTGCTCTTGGCTGCTAGATAACTTCAGTAGCCATCATTCTGCACATTCTGCTTGCTTTTAACTGGTACACTAAATAATTACTCATCTTTCTATGTATGCTAGGATATAATTTAGGAAAAAGTATACCAGTAACAATTTTTAAGATAAATTTGTATCTAGAATTCATAGTTTTCAACTAATCTCAAAACTCTCTAATCTTCAACTACTGAAATGGTTAACAGTTTAGACCAATCATTTAGACAACCTTTTTTAGTGTAAGTTTTTAGTCTGTAACACAGTGCTGTCCAGTAGAACCCTGCTATGAAGTAAATGTTTTATATCTGAATATGTGGCTACTGAGTACTTGAAATGTGGCGAAAGTAGCTTAGGAACTGAATTTTTAATTTTATATAATTTTAATTTATTTAAATGCAAGTAACCATATGGAGCTAGTAATTGCCATATTGGACAACACAGGTCTATAGACACAAAACTATAAGGAATTTTCTTAAATATTTTTTAAAAAATGAATTGTTTTGAAGAAGGGAAAGCAACAAAGTCTGAGGAATATTAAATTTTTTTTACCATATTATTTCTTCCTTATTCTCTTTTAAGACAACTTACTGAGGTATAATTTACATATGTCAAAGGCATTTTAAAAAATCTTCAGTTAAGTTTAATTCTGCAAAAAGAGAGAGAATGTCATGGGAATACTAATGAGAATAATATAACCATCTCAGTAACGTTGTGTCAGAAAAGCTGCTTTACACCTCAAGTGAAATATTAAAACCTTACTGTGCCTTATCCTCCCCATTTGTAATATAATCATTTTAATATTCCTCTACATTTAGGACCACAACAGGCCTTATTATAATTCTTGCTTTTGCTTCAGTCATCAAACATAATTTAGAAAACTCAAGAGGAGAAGGAAAGTATATTGTATTGACCTCCATTTTTGCTTAATATTAAGGTACTTTTCCTTCCTGATATTCCATGGTTTCTTTCTTTCTTGTTTCTGTTTAAAGAACTTCCTTTAGCCATTCTTTGACAGTAGGTCTGCCACTGTTCTCCTTCATCTGAGGAGAATTCCTTCTTCCTAAATTCCTTCATTCCTAAATATTCATTCCTTCATTCCCTAAACATTTTCACTAGGTATAGGATTTTGGGTTGGCAGTTCTTTTCTTTCAGCACCTAAAAAATATTTTGCCACTCCCTTCTGGCCTCTATGGTTTCTAATGATAAATCTCTTATTTTAGTTGCTTTGCCCATATAGGTAAGGTGTTTTTTTTTCTCTGGTTGGTTTCAAGATTTTTTTTTTCTTTGGTTTTCAGAAATTTAATTAGTATATGTATTTCTTTGGGTTACCCTGTATAGGATTTACTCAGCTTTTTTGAATCTGTACATTTATGTCTCTGCCAAATTTGGGGAGTTTTCAGCTGTCATTTTTCCAGTACTTTTCAGCCTGCCATCTTTATCCTCTCTTTCTGGAACTCCGATGACACAAATGTTAGATCTTTTGTTTTAGTTTCACAGGTTGGCTTTGACTGTTGGAATTCCAACACACTATACAATACAAAAAGCACATAAGGAGATTTTTTTTTCAGTCTAGATTATACCTAGAAGCTTTACATATGATGATTTAGATAATAAATCTTAATGACAACACGATGTGATTAAACAGATTACACAATCTTTGTGCAAATTGAGGAGTGCCAGAAATGACACATGAGTAATCAGGAGTCTATCAGCCTGGCAGAAACTAAAGCCAAACCTGAAGACAGATTTTATTGGATAGCATGCTAGAAGTGATTCTTGGAACTCTCCTGCTTTACACAGGATTGTTTTTACTATTACAAAACCGTAAAAGCAGCCTTTTAATAATAGCTATGCTTCTCTAGTTGGCTTACTTAAAACAGTATCACTGCAAAAGATTTCCCCCCACCTGTGCAAGCATTTGACAATGTGAAAATGACAGAATTAAGAAGGAGGACACATCAAATAATTGTTAAACAGAAAACATTTGTTGGATTCCTACTATGCTGTTATTTTAAAAATTTCAATTTAAATACATATTAAAAATAAATGCAGCTTTATGCTTTAAAGGTGGAATTTTATGATACTTGAATTATAAGGATGCAGTTTATTTTGTTTCATTATTTAATGAGAAATCCCTTATTAAATTAATTATTAAGGGATTAAGTAAATCCCTTAATAACTATAAACCTAATTTCAAATATTAAGGTTTCTTTATTCATTTATTGCTGTTTACGTTTTGGAAGTATGTTGATTCTAAGTAAAGAAATTAAAAAGGTAGATATACCATTAATAAGTAAAACTGATCTGTAGTATTTATATCATGTCATGATGCTTAAAAATGCTATACTGGTAAAAGGTTCAATGGCAATCTTTTTCTTCCCCCCTTTAAATAGTGATGATGGAAGCCTCTGCGGAGAACATTTTACAACAGGACTTTTGCCATGCTATTAAAGTGGGGGTAAAATACACCCAACAAATAATTCAGGGCATCCAGCAGTTGGTAAAAGAAATTGGTGTTACCAAGAGGACACCTCAGAAGTTATTTACCCCTTCACCAGAGATTGTGGAACACATTCATAAGTAAGAATATCTATACAAAAGAAAATTTGAAGTTGTTACCAATTTAATTTCCTCTCTGAAAAAAAGCTTACCATGGAAGCATAGTCTGTGCATTACTTCTTATATGACACCTTTTTCTATGTTAAAAGTGAGCACCATAATAAATACGAGCCTGATGCTTTAAAAAGGATAAAGCCAGTTCCCACTTCAAGGGCCCAAGTTTGAATCTCAAATGAAAGAGGGAGTGAGTTTATTGGTTAAGATTCAGATAATCTGCCTATCTCTCTATGCCAAAGAAGGAAAAAAGAACAAAGTATATTTGAATATCTAAGGAAATTGTTGAGGTTCTTGAAATCAAGTATAACCACCTCTATATACTCAGTACTTACAATAGTGCCAGTACAAAGGCATGCACTCAGTAAATATGAATGAAATCACCAGAAAAATATTTCATTTTATTTCAAATAAATTGAAAAAGTTAGTATTTCCCTTCATATTAGTCTTACATCTATCAGTCAGAGACTAAAGAGATATGAACTGTCCCTAACAAAGCAGTTGCCTGCCATAACAGCCAAAATGGATAGAATAGAAAAATGAAGTTAAAAAAGAATGGGGAGAGAAAGTTTGTGTGTAAAAAAAAAAATCTAAGGTGAAATAAATTGAACAATTAAGAAGAAAGGAGGGCATATATAGTAAATACCATGTGTAAGTGATTTCCCTGACAGATGGGGAGAAAGAAATTTGTGTGGTATATTGTAATTAGCTGTGTTAAAGAACAATAAGTACATATTTTTAAATCTTTATGAAGTGCCTATTAAATATTTTAGCTTACTATTAAATATTGCAGTTTTATTTATAATAGTATTATTAGACTGTTAACAATATTATGCTGACATTTATTTTGTGCTTAAAATAGACTCACGATGGAAAGACTCTATGCAGTTTTTACTGATTATGAACATGATAAAGTAAGTATACCTGAATTTTGTCATATAATTGTTTGGGGAATTCTTTTTTCTCATAATTCACATGATTTATGAATTTTTATTAAAAATCTCTAAACAGAAAGCTAAATAGAAGCCTATATTTGCTTCTCCGTTCTCTTTTGTTGACTAATGCAAGTTTTAGGGAAGTGTGTAAATATATTTGAATGAATTAAACAGGTAATGTTTCTTGTAAATCAATAACCAGCTCTAATCTTTTAAAGAATACTACCAGAGGGGATCCCTGGGTGGCGCAGCGGTTTGGTGCCTGCCTTTGGCCCAGGGCGCAATCCTGGAGACCCGGGATCGAGTCCCACATCGGGCTCCCGGTGCATGGAGCCTGCTTCTCCCTCTGCCTGTGTCTCTGCCTCTCTCTCTCTCTCTCTCTGTGTGACTGTCATAAAAAAATAATAATAATAAAATAAAAAATAAAAATAAAAAAATAGAGAATACTACCAGAGAAATCTGAGTACTGTTACAATGTGTTAATTGACTAATAATATAAAAATAGAAATGTTAAATATTGCCATGTATACTGAACCTCAGCTCTCTTTTAGATTTCTAGAGATGAAGCTATTAACAAGATAAGGTTAGATACAGAGGAACAACTCAAAGGTAAACTTTGTTTTATTAATTTAAAAAAATATTTAAAGGGAAAAATAGATTTTTAACATTTGTAAAACAATGTTTTACATTGTAAATAATTTGTAAAACTGATTTTAACAGTTGTTAAGACCTCAGAGAATCAGTTATTTTCATTATTCCTTAGTTTTATCTTTGGCAAGCTTGTGATAATGATGCATCCCAAGGTTACTGTTAAATTAACTTCTGTGACGGGCACCTCAGTGGCTCATTCAGTTAAGTATCCAACTCTTGATTTTACCTGAGGTCATGATCTTAGGGTTATGAAGCTCCAAGTTTGCTTAAGATTCTCTCCCTATCCCTCCATCTCTCCCCTGCACTCATGTGCACACATGTGCGCTCACACTCTCAAAAATAAATAAAATCTTCAATCTGAATGTGTTCAGCACTACATCTGATATAGAGTGAGCACCAGGAAATGCTGGCACCAGTCTTTTCTGGATCAGGTTCTTATGATCTACAGTGGAAACTTTGTATCATGTCATTTGAAAATCTGAAAAATAATCTTTAAAATTCTCAAACTCTTAATCTGTGAAATTTTAATACTGAAAATATCTGGTTTGTGGTAATTAAATAGGTTAGTCATTTGCTTTTGTGTCTGTCACATACGAACTGTTCAAAAATTGTTGACTGATGGTGTTATTAATATGTGGATTTGTAAAATTTAGATTTTAGAGAATTTTGCTCTCTAGAAATTATTATGTGAATATCAATGACCATGTACTAAACATGACATTCAATTCTTTTAATTCTGCTGGTGGGTAAAATACCTCTCTCCTATCTTAAGATACCAGGATCACGACCTGAGCCAAAGGTAGATGCTCAACCACTGAGCCACTTAGGCGTCTCTCTGGCAATTTACTTTGTAAAAGCCTGTTTTTTCTTCTTTAGAATGGTGATAATATACTTCATAAATTGTTAGATTAAAGGCATTTAAAACATGGTATATTACATGGGTCATGAAAGAATTTGATAAATGTTAACTAAATAGGCAAACAGTAGGAATTTGTAATGTATAAAAAAATTATTTCTCTATTTGCAGACTATGATAAAAGTTCCTAAGGTAAAACATTGAAGGTGATTATTCTTAATCTTAAAAGGGTTATTCAGACCTTTTCATAATACAGCTGTGTTTGTTAGTCTCTCTACAATAGAGAGCTAATTACAAAGCATTATTGTTCTGGTAAAAAGCAAATTAAGTTCTCAGTAAAAATACATTTGAGGTATAATACTGTGTCCCTCCTACTTGAGAACATTTGATTTATCTATTTTGTTTGCTAGAGGACGAAATGTTCAGCATCAATTTCCCGGGTTTACTCCCACAGTTAACTGATTTGATACTATGAATTGAAATCTTATTTTCCAAAAAGAGAAAACCTTTGTTTGGTTTCTTTCTTTCTATAGAAAAATTTCCAGAGGCTGATACATATGAAATAATAGAATCCTTCAATGTTGTTGCAAAGGAGGTTTTTAGAAGTATTATTTTGAATGAATACAAAAGGTAAATATATCCTTTTTTGATGGAATTAAAGTATGTCTCTCTGTAAGTTGCCTTGAAAGTGGCAACTTAAAAAAAATAAAATAAAATAAAAAAGTGGCAACTTGCTCAAAGGAAGGAACTGGTTTTTTCAAGTGAACATTAAAGAATTATATTATAAATCAGTGTTGAAGAGTGTGTGGATGTGTTTGACTTATTCTCTGTGGGACTTATGTGTAGAACAGTGCTTCACAACCCTGAATGCACGTCAGAATTGCCTGCAGAACTTTTTTAACTGTACAAGTGTATGGATCACAACCTGAGATTTGATACAGTGGGATTAGGGTGGGACTCTGGGTACCTGAATTATTTTTTAAAGTTCTTAAAGTTTCATGGGTGATATGATACACAACTGGGCTTGAGAACTTCCTGGTAGGAATAAGAGATCATAGGTGATATTTCTGGTTTTGAATACTGCTTTACATCTTTCCTTTGTTACTATAGGTGCGATGGTCGAGATTTGACTTCACTTAGGAATATAAATTGTGAGGTAGATTTGTTTAAAACTCTTCATGGATCAGCATTATTTCAGAGGGGACAAACACAGGTAATATATGTAAAAAACTATAATTATTTGCTGATTACAGATTACTTAATTAGATCTAAAAGAAGTTATATAGGCACTCTAGATTTTTATCATGGCATGTAGTAATACCATAAAATATTTTTAACAGCTTATTTGAAGTATAATTGCCATCCAAGAAACTGCACATATTTAAAGTGTATGTTTAATAGGTTTTCACGTGTATACAACTGGGAAACTGTCACCAAAGTCAAAATAATGAACATACCAATCACCCCCAAAAGTTTCCTCCTGCCTCTCTATCATCCTTTCTTCCTACTACCCTCCCCTTCCTTTGGCAATTGTTGATTTGCTTTTGTCACCACTATAAATTGGCTTGCATTTTCTAGAATTACTTGGTATCTTTATCAAGTTTTTCTTTTAATCTTGATGCACAAAATTGAGTCACTCATACTCTTCAGTTTATAACATATTGTCATTTTTCATCTATTCAGGGCCTTCATCTGTTTTCTCTATTCAGCCTATACCTCAGTCCTATTCTTTTCCCTTACATAGGATCCTTGTATTTAACATATATGTGTATCCATTATTTTGTGTATGGTATTTGCTGTATCCCTCCTCCTTTTTCTTATTATTAGTTACTACTTTAATTTTGCCTATCAAATTGGTACAAAGTGGTATGTCCTTGCCTTTTTGTTTGTATTTCCCTGTGAGGCTGAGTGTCTCTTTATATAATAGCCAATCAGTGTGGCTCCAGGACACCCTCCAGCACACTCTTGTCACATAGATAGTGTCCTTGAACTTGAGCAGTATGGTAGCCCTGATTCAGGTTTGCTGTTTTGTGAATTATCTGGTTATATCCTTTCTTCTTCCTATTTTTAAGCGATTTATGTGTTTTAAATATTAATCCTTTTCAGTAACCAGAATTTGAATATATTATCTTCCTCCTTATTGTAAGCCTTTTAACTTTGCTTGTGGTAACCTACTCTTCATCTAGAATGAACCTGAAATCTTTAGTTTTGAAATAGTTAATCCTTCCCTTTTTTATTTTGTGATTTTGTTTTGTCTTATTTAAGAAATCTTTCCTTTTCCCAAAGTCACAAAATTATGCACCTAGTTTTTCTATTAACTTTCTAGTTGTAGCTATCAAATTTAAACCATTAGTCTATTTTGGAGTTTACTCTTACATATTGGTGTGAGGTGGAAACTTCCATAGTGAGCCAATTTTACAACACATTTACTAATAATTCATTTTTCCTGTTGACTTATAATGTTGATTTATGATATTCAGTTTATAAATACATTTTTTTTTTTTTTTTTTTAAATTTTTATTTATTTATGATAGTCACAGAGAGAGAGAGAGGGGCAGAGACACAGGCAGAGGGAGAAGCAGGCTCCATGCACCCGGAGCCTGATGTGGGATTCGATCCCGGGTCTCCAGGATCGCGCCCTGGGCCAAAGGCAGGCGCCAAACCACTGCGCCACCCAGGGATCCCTATAAATACATTTTTGAATGATATTCTCTTCCTTGTTCTGTGAATTTCTTGGGCCAGTATCACACTGTTTTAGCTATTATGGTTTGGGTGGTATGTATTAATGTATGAGAAGCAAATCTTCCCTTTTTATTCTCCCCTTCCCCTCAAAATTGTCTTAGCTATTCTGGTACATTTGTTCCTTCATTTGAATTTTAGTATTATATTAAGTTTTGGGGGAAAAAATCTTTCTTGAGTTTAGATTGCTGTTGCACTGAATTTATAAATTAGTTTGAGAGAGAAATTATATTTTTACAGTTTAATTACATACAATCTTTTCAGTAAATAGTCTCACTCTTGATTCAGGTTTTCTTTTATGCTTTTTAATAAATTTTAAAAATAACTCCATTAAGATATCCTGCATACTTCTGTTAGCTATTCTGACAGTCTCAGCCTTTTAAGAGTGTTTAGTCCATTAATGTTCTATTTAATTACTAATGTGATTGTATTTAGCATTTTATTATTTATTTTTGTTTGCCCCATGAAAGACACACAGAGAGGCAGGGACACAGGCAGAGGGAGAAGCAGGCTCCGTGCAGGAGGCCCAACATGGGACTACATCCCGGGTCTCCAGGATCACACCCTGGGCTGAAGGTGGCACTAAACTGCTGAGCCACCGGGGCTGCACAGTTTTTTATTTTTTCTATTTTGCCTTCTTTTTGGATTAACCAAATATTTTTTTTAATTCAATTGTAATATGTCTATTTTTTAGCTATACCTTTGCATTATTTTTTTAGTGGTTAGTATAGAGAAAACAGTATATATCTCCTTAACTTTTCATTTTAGAGTTAATTCTGTACTACTTCACACATTATGCTCTAGTTGTTTTAGAAGTTACATCTACATATGATAAACTCCACAAGACAATGTTAAAACTTGTATATTAAATTACTCATTTTCAGAAATTAAGAGGGAAAATATAGTCTTCTTTATTGACCTACGTTATTTAAAATTTTTTTTCTTTTTTTGTATTTATAATTTCTGATACTTTGTATTTCTTCCTGAAGATCCACGTTTCCATATAGCATTTTTCCCTTTCATCTGACAAGACTCTTTTTCACTATTGTCCTGTGGACCTTCTGACAACAAATTCTTGTATTTCATTTACCTAAAGATGTCTTTATTTTGCCGTTATATACGAAGAATGTTTTTTGCAAGATTTAGATGCTGGGCTGATGCTTTTTTCTTTTAGCACTATTAAAAAAATGTTCTTCTGTTGTTTTTCCCCCCCGTAATAAAAGGTCAGGATGCATTCAAATCATTGTTCTCTGTATACTATTTATTGTCTTCATCTGGGTGCTTTCCAGATTTTCTTTGTGTCTTGGTTTTCAACAATATAACTGAAAAGTGTAGTTTTCTTTGTGTTTATCATGCTAAGGGTTTTCTGAGCTTAAACCTGTAAATTTGTGTCTTTTGTCAAACTAGGGATTTCAGCCATAATTTTTTTTCATATTTATTTATTTATTCATGAGAGACATAGGCAGAGGTAGAAGCAGGCTCCTTACAGGAAGCCCAGTGTGGGACTCGATCCCAGATCCTGGGATCACGCTCTGAGCTGAAGGCAGATGCTTAACCGCTGAGCCCACCCAGGTGTCCCATAATTTGAAATCCCAAGATTTCAGCCATAATTTCTTCAAATATTTTTTCTACCTATTCTCTCTTAATCTTTCCTTATGGGATTTTAAGTATATATGTTAGTCTTTTTGAAATTGTCCCCACAGGTCCCTGAGGATATGTCCTCCCTACCCTATACCCTTCTTCTTTGTTCTTTAGATTTGGCAATTTCTATTAATCCAATTTCCATGTCCATGGATTCTTGGCATCTTCTTTCCATCATAAGATAATGTGTCTTTCAGTTTTAGAAGTTCCATTTGTTTTTCTTTATATCGTTGAGTATAATTATAAGAGCTACGGAAAATCCTTGTCTGTTAATCCAATATCTGAATTAGCTCGGGGCATTGTCCTCATTTTCTTTTCTCTTAAGAATGGTTACCATTTCCTATTTTTCTGTAGGTTGTATCCTGGATGTTGTGAATGATGCATTGTAGAGTTTGGATTATACTATGTCCTTCCAAAGAAGATTGGATTTTTTTTAAGTAGGCAGTTTTATTGCCTGGACCTTTACTTATTTTCCTTAAATTTTATTTTATTTAAATTCAATGACTTAACATGTAGTGTATTATTAGTTTCAGAGGTAGAGTTCAGTGATTCATCAGTTGGATGTAACACCTAGTGCTCATTATATTATATGCCCTCCTTTATGCTCATCACCTAGTAAACAACAACCCTGTTTGTTCCCTATAGTTAAAAGTCTCTTATGGTTTGTCTCCCTCTGGTTTCGCCTTACTTTATTTTACCCTCCCTAGCTGGACCTTTATTGAGGCTTCCTTTTATAGTCAAGTTTTACAAATATACCTTCCTCTTCCTGTCCTCCCCCAGCACTTCTCTTTTTTTTTTTTTAATTTTTATTTATTTATGATAGTCACAGAGAGAGAGAGAGAGAGAGAGAGGGGCAGAGACATAGGCAGAGGGAGAAGCAGGCTCCATGCACCGGGAGCCCGACGTGGGATTCGATCTTGGGTCTCCAGGATCGAGCCCTGGGCCAAAGGCAGGCGCTAAACCGCTGCGCCACCCAGGGATCCCGCCCCCAGCACTTCTAGTACAGTGCTTTACATACATAGTCTGTGATGTTAGACCTTTGGCTTATTGAGATTTACACATAACTTTCATATTTATAGAATGAATGTTTACTGTATTAAGTAGCATGGCAAGCTTTGGTATAGAATTTACTTATCACATTTCTTTAATAGCTAATTGGGTTCTTGAAATATTTCTGGTTTTCCTCTTCATTGTTAGTAAACTAAAGCCTGAGATTTTTTTTTTCTTCTAATTTTAGGTGTTTTGTACTGTTACATTTGATTCATTAGAATCCAGTATAAAGTCTGACCGGATTATAACAGCCATAAAGTAAGTTATGTTTTTTAGTAAGTTATAAAGTATGTTGGTATGTCCTAAAACATGTTTGATATGTTTTAAAGTAAGTTACGAAGTTTCGGGATCCCTGGGTGGTGCAGCAGTTTAGCGCCTGCCTTTGGCCCAGGGCGTGATCCTGGAGACCCGGGATCAAGTCCCACGTCGGGCTCCCGGTGCATGGAGCCTGCTTCTCCCTCTGCCTGTGTCTCTGCCTCTCTCTCTCTCTCTCTCTTTCTCTCTCTGTGTGACTATCATAAAAAATAAATAAATAAATAAAGGAAGTTTTGAAGTTCCAATATACAATTGAAGCTCATGTACTATATTATTTTTAAACATTATCTCTGTATTTTTGTTTATATAATAATGATTTTTAAGGTATTTTTAACATGGGTATATTCAGTTTAGTCTCTGTCTCTAGAACCATTCCTCAGGACAGATATGGATAGGTTGTTCTATAATAAATGAGAGCAAATAAATACACAAGAGTCACAGTTGCTGAAAAGAATCTGGAGGCTGTTAATAAGTTAAAAAAAAAAAAAAAAAAGCCTTACCTAATCCAAGCCACACTGGAATTTGTATTCAGAAATACTTGGTTCTCCTCCTCTGTTCCTAGAAAGCCAGCAGTAAAATCTTACTGATCGATTGCAGATGATGAGAATCTATGTTACAGTCCTCACCAGCACCACTGCATCAGAATCCTGGTACTCACAGCCACAGTTCTTTTCTTTGCTCAGTGCCTAATACAGTTACTTCCGTTTCCCTTGGTAAGGGTCTCAGAAGACCACAAGTCTCAGCCTCCCTCTTCCTACTGCCTCACTAATGATGATAACCCCCAGCATCTTCAGGATAGCGCCACTAATTGTTTTTCACATATCTGATAAAATTGACAATGCAACTGTGTGTATAAGGCAAGATTATTAATGTAATCATAATTCTTTTGGAGGGAGCTCTTACACTTTCTCTTTTAAATTCCCATCTGAGCCCAAACTTGGTTGCCCTCCCTTTGCTCACTTTGACTCCTTTCTCTTCAAAGAGGCAATACAGTTCCATAAGAAAGAGCACTGAGGTTGGCTGGAGCACCTCTTTATGTTCTAGTCTTAGGTCTGCAACCTATGTAAATAAAAGGGCACATGCCAGTCATGCTGGCATCTTGTAAAATACAGGTGCCAGGCTAATGATCTGTATCCTCTCTAGCCCCCCCAAATCTGTTATTCCTATAGTCTTTAGGAATCAGGGTTTTCGATTTCTCTTTCTCTTCCCAAGACTGTGGTTTATGGTTATGCAGATTTGGCCCTAACCTAGGATTTTTAAATCCTCTGCACAGAGAACTGCCTTTTGTAATTACACTCACCCAAAGGGGACACTAATTGTGCTAAGACCCTGTATATACCTCATTTAAATATAAATCTGGTTTCCTGCTTCCAGGAATTGTGTTTCCTCTCATACTCATTTTCTCTGTTGTTCTGGGTATAATCATAACATTTTTCATTTCAAACTCTGAAAAAAATCTTCCCTATCTGATCTCCTGGTTGCTTTCCCCTATATCACTTCAGTTACTGATCTTCACTTCACATATTGACTGGGAGAAAGATCTTAATTCCGAGATTTAACTAATGTGTTTATAATTTAAGATTCATTAGTTACTGATGCTTAAAAGTAAATGTCTACAGTCTTAGTATACAAATAGAATACTTGTATCTATATGATGTTTTTAATTTTATGCTTTTTGTTCGTAGTGGAATAAAAGATAAAAATTTCATGCTGCACTATGAGGTAAGGTGAATTTTATCCCCAATATTTTATTATGAAAAATTTTCAGGCTATAGCAAATCCGAAAGAACTTAAGAGTGAATACCTATATACCCACTCACTACCTAGGTTCTACTATTAACATTTTATTATGCTGGTCTTATATATCTGTTAAGGTAGATTTGGGCATTGTTCTTTTATTGCATGCAGAAGAGAATTTAGAGATAAGTTACAGTTTTTAATCAATAACTTGATGTTCTGAATCATACATAAAAGTAGACAGTTTTATTTTAGTCAAAAAAGTTGTCCCCATTCACGTGTCAACAAAAGTGGGGCTTTACAAATACTTCAAATGACAAATCACTTCCTCCCTTTAGTTCTTAAATGTTCATGTTTTTACTCATTTGGATTGACTTGATTTATAGCTAAATCCTAAGGGACTAGATATGACATAAACACTTTAATTTTAGTATTTGGAGCATATATGCTGGGAGACTAGTTGTAAAAGTAGCAAGTCACTTCACTTTTGAGTGACCATTGGTGGCTGTCCAGAATGCCAACATCTCAGTTTTGTTGAACCTGCTATACTTACTTGAGAACATCTCATGTAGACAGTAATTACTAGAGAATATCCAGAAACCTGGAGATTTTCACAGGTTTTGAGTCCCTTATATCCTGTTGTGGATATAATCAGATGCTACAGAAGGCAGAGAGGAATTACAATGGAGTAAAGCATATACTTTGTCCTAAGCTGCATAGCACATGGCAGTCTTTAAAAAGGGCAGCTGTGAAAAATGCAGCTCTAGCTTATTACAGGGAACAGAAATGAAGGAGGGGTAGTAAAAGGATATGGGCTGTATTGCTATATCATTTCATTTTTTAAAAACATTTTATTGTAAAGTAAAACACATATACTGAAATGATATAAAACAAAGGATGGCATAATGACTTTTTATAAGGCAGAGACCCTTGATAACCACCACCCAAATCAGAATAGAAATGTTCTTAGTCATTCCTGAAGCTCCTCCATGCTTTTCATCCTAGCCTCAACACTCTACTTTCCCTGAAAGTAAATACTATCTTAAATTTTATAGTAATTAACTTCCTTGCTTTTCTAGTATACATCCCTAGACACTAAGTCTTGTCCATTTTTTAAAAATTTGACATTTCTGTAAATCTTTTAATCCATAGGTTTCACCTCCAATATGTTTTCTTTTCAATCTGTCTGTTAAACTCCCAGAGCCATTTGACTGTAGAGTTCCCTGCAATCTGGATGTTGCTGATTACACACTCATGATGGAATCCAACAAGCTTCTGTCTTTATAACTCCTGAAAATTGACTGCTAGATCCAGAGGCTTGATCAGAATTCATGTACCATTACTCCTTTTAAAAAATATTTTGTTGGGAGATCATTGGGTGGCTCAGCGGTTTAGTGCCTGCCTTCAGCCCAGGGTATGATCCTGGAGTGCCGGGATCGAGTCCCACATCAGGAACGAGTCCCACATCAGGCTCCCTGCATGGAGCCTGCTTCTCTCTCTGCCTGTGTCTGTCTGTCTGTCTGTCTGTCTGTCTCTCTGTGTCTCTCATGAATAAATAAAATATTTAAAATAAATAAATAATTTTGTTAAACTGGACTTCTAAATTTTATGGGGCATTTCCCAATATTTTAAATGATTGCAAATAATCATATTCCTTTGAGACACTATATTGGTCAAATAAAATAGTTTGCAACCTCTGACTAAAAACCCTTACTGGAAAAGATCTGTTTCCTCAATGCACATTTCTTTTTAAATCTGTATATATTTTTCTTATAAAAATACAGTCTTTTATCATCATTAATAATTTAAACACTATAGAAATTATGTTATAGATCCCCATAACCATTTACTTCCCACTCTGGTTCACATACACACTAGAAATAGCTACTTTTAGTAATTTGGTGTGTATTTCAGATAGCCAGACATTTTCTGTGTATACAAATGAACTTTAAAAAAAGTGAGATTCTATTTTGTAACTTCTTTTATTATTTTGGTACTATATCTTAGATATCTTTCCATGTCAGTTGTTTATGTATCTGTTTTTGTTTTTAAGTTTCCTCCTTATGCCACTAATGAAATTGGCAAAGTCACTGGTGTGAATAGAAGAGAACTTGGACATGGTGAGTATAAATTTATAGACTTACATGGTATTCTTACAAAGCCTCCATACATTTATGTTTATTATTTTTTATTCTAACTTAGGTGCTCTTGCTGAGAAAGCTTTGTATCCTGTTATCCCCAAGGATTTTCCTTTCACCATAAGAGTAACATCTGAAGTCCTAGAGTCAAATGGTAAAATAAAGTTTTCCTCTAGTCAAGAAGACCAGAATTCCATTATATTCTTAACTTTTTATAACTATTGTTATATTATGCTTATTGTCACAGTGCCCAAGTCCATGATATGTGCTAGTTAATCATATATTGTATAAATCTCTGTTCTTAGCTAATGAGGTTTTTTGAGCCCAATATAACAAGTATTTCTCTTCATGTATCTGTTATAACAGATCCAGTTGGGGTTATTTATTTATTTTTAGAAACAAACCATAGAGCAAGGCCAGCTTAGAGAGAGAAAGGGACAAAAGAGAGTGATCCAGTAGGCAGGGGACAGCTATCATGTATCACAGACATAAGTAGATAGCACAGGGAGAGAGGTACTTAAAATTAAGTACCCGAGTCAAGGCAAGGTATGGCCATTAGAGACAGAAAGCTCACAGAGATCTCAAAGATGTAGCAGACGTTGATCAGGTAGTCATAGGTATTGAAAAAGAACAATAAAAAAAAAAAACATCTGAATTTAAACTAGAGATTTTCTGTTCTCTACCTGGTATGACTAGGCTGTAACTTAGGGTCCATGAGAGAGCCAGAATCTGTATCTTAAACTGCCTTCTGATTAAGCAACAAAAGAGGCATGGTGGTTTTCCTGGGAGGTTTCTTAGAATCTATAACACTGCTGTCCAACAGAACTTTATGTGATGATGAAGTTATCTCTGTGCTATGCAGTTAAGGGACTGAATTTATTTCAATTAATTTAAATTCAGTAGCTACATGTACATAATCAATGTAATGAGTGTCGTACTGGACTGTGTAGTCCTGTAGTTTGTGGTTTAGCAGAGCTTGTCTTAATTGCTTTTAAAAAGAAAGAAGGAAAGAATACTAAATATTTATAAGGAAATAATAGTAACAATTTTCTACATTAAAAAAAGTCAGTATATTATTAAAGCAGGTATTTTTGCTTCTATAGGATCATCTTCAATGGCATCTGCATGTGGTGGAAGTTTAGCATTAATGGATGCAGGTAAAAGAATTATGTCTCAAAACTAATGCTTTAACTGTATTTGATTTTTTTTTAAGATTTTTATTTATTTATTCATAGAGACAGAGAGAGAGAGAGAGGCAGAGACACAGGCAGAGGGAGAAGCAGGCTCCACGCAGGGAGCCCAACGTGGGTCTCGATCCTGGGCCTCCAGGATCACACCCCAGGCTGCAGGTGGCGCTAAACCGCTGCGCCACCGGGGCTGCCCACTGTATTTGATTAATATAAAATATAAGATCTCTTTAAAATGGATTTTGGTTAGACTTGGAGAAGTCAGATTACAAATTACCAAACCAGTTCAGAGCAAGATAGTTAAAAACAAAGTACAGCTTCAACTGTACAGAGTATCTTTTTTTTTTTTTTTTTTTTTTGTACAGAGTATCTACTAGAATTCTTATCTGTAGCAAAAAGGCAGAACTATTAACTTGCTTGGTGATCCAGTGAGCTTTCTCACCTTCCAAAAGGTAAAGAGCTCTGCAGTTGATTCTAAACCAATGAAGTTTGGATCAGCAAGCAGAAATATTTAGGACTCATAAAGGAAAGTAACCATGTAATCTTCCAGTCAATGTATGCAAGCCATGAGAAGAACAATACCACCCATAGAAATGGTACATAGAATTTTAGGAAGAAAGAGCATAAGAGGTTCAGTATAATCTCTCGGTTTAAAACACCAAAAGGGAAAAAGAGTCAACATAAGAGGTTCTGAAAATAATTTCTGTATCTCACCAATGATGCTGTCCAAGAAGAAAGAAAAAAAGAACCTAAAGATACTCAAGAGGCTTTGTAAGGAGCTCCCTCTAAATTCACACATTTGTAACGCAGAAAACAGGTCATAGGTAAAAGCACCATATGTATGATATGAATGAAGAATTTGATTGAAGATAATTAGCTTTATAGAGACAGCTACATTTTATCTGGTTCTAAAGGTTGATTAGGATCAGGGCCTGTATTTAATGTGAAAGGAACAACATGTGCAAAGTTACGAAGCAGTATTGTGTGTTTCTGAAGTGTATTTGAAAAAAATAAGTAATGAATTGGGTCCAGACTTTAAAGGTCATTGTTGGGACGCCTGGGTGGCTCAGCGGCTGAGCACCTGCCTTCGGCCCAGGGTGTAATCCTGGAGTTCTGGGATCAAGTCCCACATTGGACTCTCTGCATGGAGCCTGCTTCTTCCTCTGCCTCTCTTGAATAAAAAAAATAAATAAATAAAGGTCATTGTTATGCTAAGGATTTTGAACTTGAAGGTAGTATTTTGCAACTCAATATTCTATGAACTGGATATTGTTCCTGCTGGATATTGATTATTGTATACCATGAAAAAAAATTCTGTTCTAAATTACATTTGAGCAGGGTTAGGCAGATTTATGTAATGTGAGTTAAACTTTAATACACCGATGTGAATTCTCAATCTCTAGGAACAGGATATGTACTATTTCCCAAACTTTTTTTTTTTTTTTTTTTTAAGATTTTCACTTATTCATTCATGAGAGATGTAGAGAGAAAGGCAGAGACATAAAGGGAGGCAGGGAGCCCAATTTGGGGCTCATTTCCAGGGGCCCGAGATCACACCCTGAACTGCTGAGCCACTCAGGCATCCCTCTCAAACATTTTTGACCATAGAACATGTATAAAAATTTCTTTGAAAGCAGATAATGGGGAATTCAGGAGAATATGATGTAGAGGGATGGCTGACTTGAATCCGATTTTTTTTTTTTCTTTTTGGTAGTTTTTCCCAGCTTAGGTGATAGACCTAGAAGGATGAAGTGGGAGGAAATGGAAACTTGGGAGAGAGAATAAAATTGGGGAAACCAGATAGGAAGAAATGTTGTCAGAGCAAGAAATAATGTGGACTTGGACCAAAGGAGTAGCAATGGATGTTTCACTATTTAGGGGAAAGGTCAACTTTCTAAAAAAATTTAAAGGATAAACTGTCAGATCTTTGTGACTTTATAATAAATGAGGAAAGAAGTATTGATTCTGGCATGAGTATCTTAGTTTTACATTCAACCAAGATAAGAAAGGCAAAACGGAAGGGATTTATTGGATGTGATTACATTTTGAATATATGTGCATATATAAGGTGTTTGGGGGACATTTAGCTAGAAATACCTAATAGGCAGATTGGCTATACAAATCTAGGGCTTAGCAAACACAAATAGAAGAGAAATATTTTTAGGTCATAAACATTACTGGTTATGGTTAAAAATAATGGTGATAGTGAGATTGCTTAGAGAATATGAAATGAGATCCCCTGCCATACTCCTTTTTAACTGTAAGTTCCAAGTGATAAAAACTTAAATGTTTTGTAAAAAACTGAAACATGGAAGATTCTACCAAAATCTTAAATAGGAAAAAAAATTTTTTTTCTTTTAAAAATTTTATTTATTCATGAAAGACAGAGAGAGGCAGAGACATAGGTAGAGGGAGAAGCAGGCTCCATGTAGGAAGCCCCATGTGGGACTAGATCCTGAAACTCGAGGATCACACCCTGAGCCAAAGGCAGATGCTCAACCGCTGAGCCACCCAGGCATCCCAGAAAAACATTTCTAAGCAAAATCCAGGAACCATGATTGCATATAAGTTAAAATTCTGTACAGGAAAATAAATCAAAATAAACAAAGTCAACTGACTAGGAAATAATATATTTCCTTTAATAATCTATATTTATATTTAACAATGATATACTGCCCATATTGAAAGAGCTTTTATACATCATTAAGAAAAAGACTAACAAAGAAAAAAAAGAAAAAGGCTAACAACCAAGTAGGAAAATGGTTGAAGGCCATGAACAAGCAATTCACAGTTAAAGAAATAGAAGGGGCACATAGGTGGCTCAGTTGGTTAAGCATCCAACTCGATCGTAGCTTGGGTTGTGAGTAAGCCCTGAACTGGACTTCACATTTGGCTTAGACCCTACTTAAATAAACAAATGAACAAATGGTTTACCAACATTAAAAAAAGTTTAACCTCATTCATAAAAAATAAAAAATAATAAGCTACCATTTTTACCCTCTACATGAGCAAAGGTCCAAAGATTTGATAGGAATTAACAAAGTAGAACAGCAGGCACCCTCAAATACTGCTGTTAAAAAAATAAAATGCTATATTGTGAAGGCAGTTTGCAGATTTATAATAAATGTAAACCCCCACACCCTGACTCAGTAATCTCACTTCTGTCCTGTGGTTTATAAATCCATGCAGGGAGTACTAAGCAGCCATTCAAAAGAATAAGGTGGAACTTTGTTGCATTATGTGTCAATATCTAGGGTATGTCAGTAAGTGAAAAAAAGCAAGGTGCAGAATAGTGGTGCATTCACTATGCTTCCATAAGTAAAGAAAATAAAAGATTACACTTTGATTCATATTTGGGCACAGAAATTTTCTGGGAGGATACTCTAAAAAACCCTGCTGGTGGCTTTCATGGAAAGGTGAACTGAGGGGTTCAGGCTGGAAGGATATACCGGGTAACATGGTTACTTTTCAAAACAAGAAGATAAACATACCAAAAGCAAAAGACAAATGGATTCCATTAAGAGTTAAGTTTGCTATTTTTATAGAGGTTTTTGTGAGAACAGTGATTACCTGTTTAGAATTGTTTTAAGAGGCTTTTATCATATGCTTATCAAGAAATGAGGTAGTCAGATGACCTTTCCAGCTTAGTTCTGACTGTCGAATTTAAAACACCATCTACTTACATTAAAATAAATATCAGAATGATAAATATGTGTTAGGCTGATGTACACATTACATACAAGCTCTTTTTCTCAATTATAGGAGTTCCAATTTCATCTGCTGTCGCAGGTGTGGCAATAGGATTGGTCACCAAAAACAATCCCGACAAGGGTGAAATAGAAGATTATCGTTTGCTGACAGATATTCTGGCAAGTATATCCATGTCTTCAAATATTCAATGGTGAAGATGATACATATTTTATAAGCATTGTACATATTTTATAAGCATTGTATGCCTAGAATAATAATAGTACTTGGAAATAGAGGCCCTTGTTCTTTCTTTCCTCCTCTGCATATTAATATGCTTTGGATTTTATAGGATATGAATATAAAATATATATATATGTTACAGTATAAATATCCATAATAGCTCACTTTAGGGTGATTGTAAATGAAATAGCATTTTATCGGGTACCAACATGATCTTAAAGTGAGGTTTTTTTTGTTTTTTTTTTTTCTTAAAGATTTTATTTATTCATGAGAGAAACAGAGAGAGAGGGAGAGGCAGGCTCCCTGTGGGGAGCTTGATGCAGGACTCCATTCCAGGACCTGGGGATCACACCCTGAGCCGAAGGCAAATGCTCAACCACTGAGCCACCCAGGGGTCCTCAAGTGATTTTTCTGATGAAACAGTTCTAACTTATTAAAAAGACTCAAATTAGAAGCAGTAGTAATGTAGAAGATACTTTGTATTTAGTCTTAGAGGCCATGGTTTACTTCTACAGCTGTTTTTTAAAATTCCTGTATAGTGACTGGGTAAATTTTGTTTTTGTTTAAGACTATATCATAATTTCTTAAATTCCTTCAGGGAATTGAAGATTATAATGGTGACATGGATTTCAAAATAGCTGGCACCAGTAAGGGAATAACTGCACTACAGGTATTTTAAAACCTATTTTGTTTCATTTTTATAATATTTAAATAATGTCATGAATTAATATTTATATATATATATATATAATTTTTTTTTTGCTTTTCTACATTAGGCTGATATTAAGTTACCTGGAATACCAATAAAAATTGTAATGGAGGCCATTCAACAAGCCTCAGGTAAGCTAAGCCAGTGTGCCTGATTCTCTTTCCATCATTGTGTTATTTGCTAATGGCAACTATAATTCCCATTAGGCATACTATTAGAAATGGGTTTTTTATGATTTTTAATAATAAAATGTGATCTCTGATCACATTTATTTTCTACACAGTTGACCTTTGAACAATGTGTGTTCAAACTGCACAGGTCCACATTATATGTGGATTTTTTTTTAGAGTTGACAGCAAAAGCATTTATTTACAACAGCAAAGCATTTATTTACTACTCCCCATCCCACCAGAGCAACTGAAGGCAGATGGCACAGATGTTATGCCCTCTGCACTCTGAGTATCCTGAGAGGCCTGCTGAGACCATCAGCAGCCCCTGGGGAGTGACCATGACTGGGCAGGGCTGTAGTCTGCTGAGAGAGTGGTCCTGTTGAGCATCCACAGAAGTCTGGGCTGAAGTGAAAGCACATGTCCAGAGGGCAGGGACAGCACTGAGTGAGAAGTCCTTGCACTAAGTCCTCTGTGCCTCTGGGGTTAGGGAGGGACCTACTCCACACCATGGCACCTTGACCTTGAGGCCTCCTGGAGACCAGCACAATCACATGTAGCCGTAGGTGACAGTGTATGGCCATGAGCCAGTGGTACATGTCCAGGCAGATGCAGCTGTACTGTGCCTTCATGCAACTCTTGTTGCACACAGGCCACTCAGGGGTTGCCACTGCTGAGCCTAACCCACCAGGCTGTGGAACTCTGCCATCCCAGAGCCAGCCCCATATCCCAGCTAGGCTGGCTAGCATGCCTATGCACAAATATTTTTCAAAAAATATACATAAAGCACTGTAAGTATGTTTACTGTTCCTTATGGTTTTCTTAAGTTTCTTTTTTCTAGTTTACTTTATTGTAAGAATACAGCATATAATAGATCTACAAAATGGGTTACTAAACTGTTTCTTTTTTTTTTTTTTTAAGATTTTATTTATTCGAGAGAGACAGAGAGAGAGAGAGAGAGAGGCACAGACACAGGCAGTTGGAGAAGCAGGCTCCATGCAGGGAGCCCTACGCGGGACTCGATCCTGGGTCTCCAGGATCACGCCCTGGGCTGAAGGCAGCGCTAAACCGCTGAGCCACCCGGGCTGCCCGTACTTAACTGTTTCTAGTCAACAGTAGGCTATTAGTAGTTAAGTTTTGGGGGATCAAAAGTTGTACATGAATTTTCAAAGTCGGGGTGGACATCCCTAATCTCTAGTTGTTCAAGGATAAGCTATAGTTAGAATTTTTATTATGTTTTTATCTTTCATAGTGGCAAAGAGGGAGATACTACAGATTATGAACAAAACTATTTCAAAACCTCGAGCATCTAGAAAAGAAAATGGACCTGTTGTGGGTAATGTATTAAAATTATTTATTCCATGACAAGGTAAACATTAATATATAAAGATATATAATTAAATTTTCTTTAACTCCATACACAAAACAAAAATATTTTAACTTGTTTCTATAGTTTAAATACTTTAAATTTGGAGAGATATTTTTAGACATTAGACCTTTCAGAAAGTTTAGTTAAGTAACTATTTTTCTATTTCCCATGAAGTATTTTTACATGTGTCTAAGCGAAAAAAAAGTTTCTCTGATCAAGATAATGTTTTAAGTTTATATATGTTATTGCATTATTTATAATTTTGTCTGTACTGCATTTCAGAAACTGTTCAGGTTCCATTATCAAAACGGGCAAAATTTGTTGGACCGGGTGGATATCATTTAAAAAAGCTCCAGGCTGAAACAGGTAAGAGCTGTATGAAGTTTGGGGATTGTGTTTTATTATTTTTATTTTTATTTTTCTTAGGGAGGGAGAAGGGAAGAAGAGGAGAGAGAATCTTAAGCAGGCTTCATGCCCAGCCCAGCATGGAACCCACCTTGAGGGCTCCATCTCAATCCTGAAATCATGACCTGAGTTGAAATCAATAGTCAGGCACTTACCTGACTGAGCCACCCAGGAGCCCCAAGCTTGAGGGTTTTAATGGTAGGCCATCTAGGTTGCCATTTCAGCTCTATTGTGGTTGCTCCAAAAATATGTTTGAGAAATTAATAAGAGAAAAGAATGTAACACTGGCATGTCTTTACTGTAGGTTTTTCTGTATGCCTCTTAATAAATCAGCATTCTTAACTATACTCAAAGAAGATGACCTAGAATTAATCAATTTCTTTGCAACATTTTAAAATTGAAGATTTAGAAAAATGTTTAGTTTTTCACTTTAAAGGATTTTGCTGTCATTTTCTATTCTGCTATTTTTCACTTATTTAGACTCTTGTATTTAAAGAGAATGTATAGAAATAGTATGCATTGTTTTTTCTGGAGGCAGTATTTGAGTTACCTAGTACTTACCAGCTTTGAGGTTATTGAAGGAAGATGAGAAGCAGAGTTACCTTACCTAGCTCTTTAGATTGAGAAACCAACATGATTTCATCCCTCATCCATCTGTGCACCACTCTAAAGAGTAATAGAAAGAAGAAAAGTTGAGGAAAAGATTCTAGTAGAGTTTCTACTCATAATTAAGAAATCAAAACTAAACCTTCCAAAATGAGAACTCATATCTGCTTTCTCTTAAACTGTGAGCTCCAAGAGCACAAAGACAGTGACTCACTGTTGTTTCCCTAGGACCTAGTGCAATGTCAGATACATAGCAGGTGTGCAATGTGTATTTGTTGGTGAATGAATCTCTTCATTCCTAAAGCAGTGACTAAATATAATACAACCCTGTCTGCTCTCACATCTACTTCTAAGACTACATTGGAGTAAGCAAGTTAACTTTAATATGTTAAATTATCTTTTTAAAAGGAGTAACTGTTAGTCAGGTGGATGAAGAAACATTTTCTGTATTTGCACCAACACCCAGTGCTATGCACGAAGCAAGAGACTTCATTACTGAACTGTGCAAAGATGATGTAAGTATAGATCTTATAATAGTTTCTTTTCTCCACATTTTGTTGTTTATTCACTTATGGCTTATTTTGCACTTACAGCAAGAGCAGCAACTAGAATTTGGAGCAGTGTATACCGCCACAATAACTGAAATCAGGTAATATCAACTAAGGCTATGCTGATTTTTTTTAAATTTTATTTATTTATTCATGAGAGACACAGAGGGAGAGAGAGGATGAGACACAGGCAGAGGGAGAAGCAGTCTCCATGCATGGAGCCCAATGCGGAACTCGATCCCAGACCCCCAGGATCGTGAACTGAGCTGAAGGCAGATGCTTAACCACTGAGCCATCCAAGTGCCTCTGGAATAAGGTTTAATATCACAGGTGAAAAACTAAGAAACGGTGGCTTATTTTAGTAGACTAGTGAAAAGAAGGAAGACAAATTTTTTAATGAAATAAGTATGCTATTTTATCCAACCCCCTTCCTTAAATCATTGCTTAATAGGTTTATGATTAATCTACACTACTTTAAAATATTTAATGTTGCTTCTCTGTCTCCTCCCAGCACATGCTCTCTTGCTAGCTCTCTCTCAAATAAATAAATAAAATCTAAAAAATAAATAAATAAATAAAATCTTTTTTAAAAGGTGGGGAGGTGCCTGGGTGGCTCAGTTGGTTGAGTGACTGCCTTTGGCTCAGGTTGTGATCCCAGAATCCTGGGATCAAGCTCTCTACTCAGAAGAGTCTTCTCCCACTCCCTCCCCTGCTCATGCTCTCTTTCTATCTTCTCTTTCACTGACTCTCAAATAAATAAATAAAATATTTTTAAAAAATAAATACAGGGTGTGTGTGTGTGTGTGTGTGTGTGTGTGTGTGTATTCAGTTGAAAAATAAGAATCTCTTTTAGATAATCCTACTTATAATTTTGTGTATGTTTACTTTGCTCTCCAATAAGTACATAATCAGTTTGATTAGCAGTAGATACACAGATACGTATGTTTTAACCAGGCTTATTTCCTTTTCAGAGACACTGGAGTAATGGTTAAACTATATCCAAATATGACTGCAGTACTACTACATAACACACAGCTTGATCAACGAAAGGTAAAAAAAACAAAAAAAAAATTACTTGATAATTTTTAAAACTGCCTTAAAATAATCATAGTGAAATTACCTGGGTTGGTAAGGATTGTCCACTTTGTCCACTACTAGCCTAAATATAGAAAACTAAAAATGACAGGGATGTTGCTGACAAAAATGTTTTTACAGTTTAACACATTTATGTTCGTTCGTCCTTGTATGATGGAATAGAAACACTCTTGAGTATTATATCTAGAGTTAACGTATAACGGTTACTTTAAAAATACCTAGCTCTACCCCTGTCTTTCCAATTTTCTTGGCCAAGCATGGCAAAATAAAACTAAAAATATGAAACTATGCAAGAAAACTATGGGGGTAAAGGGATAATAGTGTTTGGTTTACCAAATATTGAAATATAAAGCCATACAGAATAAAACAGTGTATTACTGACCTAGAATTAGACAAATTACACAACAAAAAATTAGAGACCAGAAATCATCCAGTTATATATATATGAGAATATAATACATACCAAAGTTGCATTTTCAGTCTGAAGAAATAGATTATTCTTCAATACATTGTACTGAAATAGCTGGTTTTCATAAAGCAGGATGCCTACCCTACTTTATTGTTTATTTATTTATTTGAAGTTTTTTAATTTATTTATTCATGAGAGACACAGAGAGAGAGAGAGAGAGAGAGAGAGAGAGAGGCAGAAACATAGGCAGAGGGAGAAGCAGGATCCTCCTAGGGAGCCTGATGTGGGACTCAGTCCCCGGACCCTGGGATCACGACCAGAGCCAAAGGCAGATGCTCAACAACTGAGCCACCCAGGCACTCCAAGTTTCTTTTTTTTTTTTTTTTTTTTTTTAAATTTTTTTTTTTTTTTCTTTTTTTTTTATTTATTTATGATAGTCACAGAGAGAGAGAGAGAGAGAGAGGCAGAGACACAGGCAGAGGGAGAAGCAGGCTCCATGCACCGGGAGCCCGACGTGGGATTCGATCCCGGGTCTCCAGGATCGCGCCCTGGGCCAAAGGCAGGCGCCAAACCACTGCGCCACCCAGGGATCCCTCCAAGTTTCTATTTATTTTAAAAAGACTTATTTTAGAGAAAGAGAGTGTGAACACAGGAGGGGGGGAGCGGTGAGACAGGATGTCAAACAGACTCCCTGCTGAGTGTGGAGCCCCATGTGGTACTTGATCTCAAGACCCCAAGATCATTACCTGAGCTGAAATCAAGAGTCAGATGCCTAACTGATTGAGCTACCCAGGTGTCCCTGACATTTTTTAAAAAGTATATGGCAAAGTATAAGGTTGAAAGACAAGTAGCAACTTAAGGTAAAGAAATGTATATAACATATGAGAGAGGCTCCACATGCAAAGGGCTTGTAAGAAAGGTCAATATCAAAGCAATTTTTCTTACTAAAGGTTTATTTATTTTTAAATTTTAGACAGAGAAAGAATGTGCATGAGCAGGGGGAAGGAGGTAGAAAGGGAGAGAATCTCCAGCAGACTCCATGCTACGTGCAGAATACAACACAGGGCTTGATCATGGCCTGACTGAAATCAAGAGCTATATACTTAACTGACAGAGTCTCCGAGGCACCTCAACAGCATTGTTTTAAATGCAAATAAAACTAAGTTAAAATTTTCAACTTTCAGATACTTAAAATTTTCTAATGTGGGTAAGAATATGGAAAATAGACATTCTCCTATACTTGAGATACTGTTGATAGGAAGGTAAATTGGTACAAACTTTTTAGAGAGTGTTTGGTAAATTGTATGAGTACCTTTGGCCCTAGAAGTTCAACATTAGGACTTTGTTCTTAGAGGATAATTTGAGTAAATGAATACATAATCATTGCAACACTACAGTTTCCTACAGAAAGGTTGAAAAAATAGTACACTGAACACCCATATATACCTTACATCTAAATTCAGTAATTATTAACATTTGCAATACTGGAATTTAAGGGGCTCCTGGTGGCTCAGTCAGTTAAGCATCTGCCTTCAGCTCAGGTCATGATCTCAGTGCCTGCGAACGAGCCCCTATTGGGCTCTCGGCTCAGCAGGGAGTCTTCTTCCTCTTCTTCTGTGTCCTCTCTCACTTGCTTTTTCTCTTCTAATAAATAAAATCTTATGATGAACACTCAACTCTACTGTTTGATTTATTGATATAAAAGGATGTCCTCAAAAAAAAAAATTAAAAAAAAATAAAAGGATGTCCTCAACATATTATTGAATGAAAAATGAACATATTCTAAAACAACAAGCTCTGTAAGGTCCATTTTAACAAACGCAGTACACATTAAGTAGGATACTTGTTGGAGTATAAGCCATAGTTATCTAAAAAGTAGAGAGGTTTTGGAAGATTGTTGCTATCATCTGAATACTTACATAAGTCTTGGTAATCAACAGATTTTATAATCAGATGTTCCCACTTAAAAAAAATTAAAAAAAAAAAGGTGAGCAGCCCCGGGGGGCTCAGCGGTTTAGCACCACCTTCAGTCCAGGGCGTGATCCTGGAGACCTGGGATCAAGTCCTGCATCGGGCTCCCTGCATGGAGCCTGCTTCTCCCTCTGCCTGTGTCTCTGCTTCTCTCTCTCTCTCTCTGTGTCTCTCATGAATAAATAAATAAATTTTTTTTTAAAAAGTGTACTACTATGGATATTAAGAAATTATGCCCAGCAACTAATAAATGAGTATGTTCTCTTTCAGATTAAACATCCCACTGCCCTAGGATTAGAAGTTGGCCAAGAAATTCAGGTACTTGTATTCAACTTTTTAAAGCTGTAAATTGTACTCGAAGTTTCAATTTTTTTTTCCAGAAAGCTAAAAGAATCAAATCAACACTTGTGATTTATATTATTTATGTTCTGTACCTTTTTAACTTTAGGTTTGCTCTTAAATAGACTAAGGATTTAAGATGTAATTCTTTCCCTTAGGGAGCTTATAGTTTAGTTAGAACAGTAGTCTCCCCCGCCCCCACCCAAAAAAAAAGAACAGTAGTCCCCTTTAGAGCTTTTAAAAATACAAGAGGTCAGTGATACCTATGAAGTGTTTTACAGGACAGGAAAACTCTGAAAATTTAACTCGGTTGAAGGCCTTGAATGTCATATTTGAGACTTTAATTGCTTCCTTACAACTAAAAATTTTTGAGTTTGATGAAAGTCATCACGTTTGACCTTGTGGATAAAGGAAGTCATTATCAAAGAAAAAAAAAAAAAAAAAAAAAGGAAGTCATTATCAGTCTGATGTAGTTTGGTTTTTGTTTGTCCATGCCACATTTTGTTCCAGCTATACCTATTACCTACGACCTAAGTAACCAAGGCTTCTAGTTTATTCTCAATTTGTAATCCCATTGTTCAAGTAGCCCCGAGGGAAAAATAAGAACTAAGACGTATTATCTGTATAAAATTGTGTTTTTACATCAGAAGGGACTGTAACATTGTCACATTCCTAAAGTCAAGCCAAATAATCTCAACTGTGATAGTCCTTTGAGGAAGAGTGAATGGCATGACCATATCCTGTATAGTTTATAGCATCATTAGCCTCAGAAAGCTCTTGCTTAGAATCACTCACCATGGCTTTCACTGTTTCACTGTTCTTCCAATATAGGGACCTGGCCTAGAGAAAATAAGGCACAGTTAAGTCTAACAGATTTTAATAGGGCAAATAATTGCTTGTCCTTTTAATAATGGCTATTGAACCAAATTATATTAGCATATACCTCTATTTAGCACTAAGCTATGCTTTCAGCAAAGTAGAAACATTAATCATTGTCTTTTTTGTATCAGGTAAATTTAAAAATCTTCTAATTTGGATGTCAATCACAATACTGTAACTTTAAAAGTAAATTGGCTTCTATAATACAGGTGAAATACTTTGGACGTGATCCGGCTGATGGAAGAATGAGGCTTTCTCGTAAAGTCCTGCAGTCTCCAGCTACAACTGTTGTCAAAACTCTAAATGACAGAAGCAGTATTGTAATGGGAGAATCTATTTCACAGTCATCATCTAATTCCACCCAGTGATTTTTTTTTTTTTTAAGGAGAATTCTAGAGTGATATCCTGTAGAGCAAAATTTCAGCAGTGTCTTCTAATGTGTAGATTTATACATAGTATAAATATATTCTAATGATTTGTATGAAATTATTCATTTTATGTGGTCTATTTTTTATTTCAAGAGTTACCTATATTCTCTTATTTTTATTTACATTATAAATCAATAAATATTATTAAAACTAAACCATTTATATATCTAAAAAGATTGCCCTTTAGTGCCTATAATTCTGAAATCGCTTAAAACCTTAGAAAAAATAGATCACATTTGCTATTGCAATGGATCTGTTCCTACCTATCTTCTTTTTCTTCTTTGTATATTGTGACAGTTTAGTCCTCTAATGGCTCACCTCTGTACAAGAGCTGTATTTGCCTACTTTTATGTTAAAGTAGGCTCCATGCCCAGTGTAGAGCCCAGTGCAGGGCTCGAACTCATGACTCCAAGATGAAGGGTTGGACACTTAATCGACTGAGCCACCCGGGCACCCCAGGACTTATGTTTTAAACAGAAGGCAAGTGAGAATTAAAGATTTTTGTCACTATTAGAGAAAAATCAAATGTATAAAGCATATAGTTTATATTTAATGTCATTTTATTATTTTTTTAAAGATTTTATTTGACAGCGCACAAGCAGGGGGTGTGTCAGGGAGAGGGAGAGGCAGAAGCAGGCTCCCTGTGGAGCAGGGAGCCCCATGCTAGTAGGCTGGATCCCAGGACCTTGGGATCATGACCTGAGCCGAAGGCAGACGCTTAACCAATTGAGCCACCCAGGCACCCCAAGTTTACTATATTCTTTTTCCAAGGGACCCAGTTACTACTAGGAGAAAAATGAGGCTAGTTCTTAAATTCTAGAGACCATGGTTCCACAAAGTGACATAAAGTCCACAAACCACCAAAAAGATTCCATTTCCACTTAAACCAAGATCTTATTCTTTAAATCTGAAACTTTTATTTTTGTCTTCATTCACATCTTGGTAGTTTTTCCTGCTCTCCATGAAGTACTTCCAAAAGTGCAATTAAATGCTAAAAACACTAAAATGACTAAAACTCAAGTGCCCATCTCTGTTAGTGCAATGTGGGTACTTACAAGACTTTTTTCTTCATATTTTGTTACTGACACTCCCCTGTCCATAAATTATGGCTTTTTGGGTTTTTAAAAATTTTTTACTTATTCATGAGAGACCAGAGAGAGAGGCAGAGACACGGGCAGAGGGAGAAGCAGGCTCCATGCAGGGAGCCCGATGTGGGACTCGATCCCGGGTCTCCAGGGTCACACCCTGAGCTGAAGGCTGCGCTAAACCATTGAGCCACCCGGGCTGCCCAATTATGGTTTTTATACATTTTTTCTTTTCTTACCGAACATCTTCTAGATCTAAAGATAATACTATAAATATCAGTATCTTTCTTAGTTCAGTTCTGCCAAGCATAATATTCATTAGTTCAACACTTATACATCAGTAAACAAATACATCAGTAAACAAAACAAAACATCAAGTTCCATTGCTCACATTCTAGTGGATGGAAAGTAACGAGTTTTTTTTGTTTTTTTTTTTAAGATTTATTCACAAGAGAGAGGGCAGAGTTATAGGCAGAGGGAGGAGAAGCAGGCTCCATGCAGGGACCCTGATGTGGGATTCGATCCCGGGACTCCAGGATCACGCCCTGAGCCGAAAGGCTGTCGCTCAACTACTGAGCCAGCCAGGCGTCCTGTAAACTAACCGTTAAGAAGTATATAGCGTGTCAGGTGGTAGTAGGTTTTTTAAAGAAAAACAACTGAGTAAATGGATAAATTGATCAAGAAAAGGTACTAATTTAGGTAAAATGGTCCAGAATGGCCTAAGCAGGTAACATTTGAGCAAACACCTCAATGAAATGTAGGAAGATATGCAACTACTCTGGAAAGAGAATTCCAAATGAAGGCACGGACAACTTCATATTCATTTGGTATTGTAGGTTTAGAATATGGAGCAGCTTGTTCATTTTATAAATCAATTTAACAGTCTTTTACTCCTTAATCCTTTGCCTTTTCTTCCCTAGAATTAGCAAATTTTATTAAAATACGAGAGAAGGCTAGTGCAAGGTGATATTTTCAAAGCACTTAATCAGTAAGAGTATGCCTGATTACTGGCAAAAAAGTAGACAATGAGATCATGTTAAAGTTCAACAGGCCTTTTTATAAAATTCTAGGCTAATGGGAGTAGAGACCAGGGTGGTAGGCAGTATAAATGGAAAAGTGAGAATATATCTTGGTATCAAGGGACAGAAACAAACATAAGCTAAAGCGAAGGGGGAAAGGCGGGGGGGGAGGGGAATTTATCACAGGGCCATGAATTTATTTTACAGAAGCCAAGTCACACTTCCTGTGCATCATAATGAACTAAAGGTGGTTCTCTCTATATACTTTGCTTTGGAGTTTCCTGGCCTCTCATTTGTACTTTGTACACAATAGCTTATTTTTATATACAAATATTAATGTGATGTATCCTATTGATTGATTTGCAGATGCTTACCATACTTGCCTCCCAGGAATAAATAAACCTTGATCACAGTATATGATTCTTTTAATGTACTGTTGAATTTGGTTTGGTAATATTTTATTGAGGACTTTTGCATCTATATTCATCAGGGTTATTGGCCTGGACTGTAATTTTCTTCTCTGGGATGTTCTTGTCTGAGAAGGATAAGTATTACATCTTTGAATGTTTGGTAGAATTCACCAGTAAAGCCATTTGTTGACTAAGACTTTTGTTTATTGGGAGGTTTTTGATTACTCACTCAGTCTCCTTGCGAGCAACTAGTTTATTCTGATTTTCTATTTCCTTAAGATTCAGTCTTGGAAAATTGTACATTTCTAGGAATTTTTCCATTTCTTCCATATTGTCCAGTTTGTTGGCATATAATTGTAGTGGTCTGTTCTGATCTTTTGTATTTCTATAGTGTCAGTTGTAATTTCTCTTTCATTTTTTATTTTATTTGAGCCCTGGGATGAGTAGGTCTGTGCATGGGTCTTTAAGAGTGGATTTTCCATTCCCTAAAGCCTTTTATGGTTGTAAGTCCTGTTAGTTTTCAAGGCCAGGGGCTTTGGGGGCTCATCTCTCTGATGCATTTCCCAAGGGCTGGAGTGCCTGGTATGGAGCACAAACTCCTCATTCCTTGGGGACAAAACCCTGTATTACAAGATCCCTCCCAATGGTTGGTCTCTGTGCCTGATGGGGGAGAGGTTCTTGAAAGACCATGTATTTAATGCCTCTCCTACCCATCTCAGTGTGGCCCTTTTATTCTTTGTTATAGAGGTGCCATTCAGCTAGCTTTCAGGTTCTTTTCAGAGAGAATTGTTTCATATGTAGCTATAGATTTGTTGTGTTCATGGGAGGAGGTGAGTTTAGGATCCTTATATGTTGCCATCTTGAACTTCCTTCTCATAAACTGTCTTAATACAATATTGACAACAGCTATTAGGATCAAGTAGATCTGTGGGAATGCAAAGATGGTAAGAAATAAGAACATAATTCATTATAAAGATTACAAGAGAAAAACTATTATCACCAGATCAGAAGAGGCCATTTATAATTCCCAAGAGAGTTTAAAATACTAGGAAATATCCTTAACTCCGTAAGTGGTATCTATCAGAAATTAAGAACTTGTATATAATACTGGGGACATTGCCATTAAAGTCAGGAAAGAAATAAGAATCACCACTGTTACTCTCATCAGTGTTCTCAGGTCCTAACTAACATAATAAGATTAAAAAGAGGTTGAGGAGAAGAACAAAAACATGCAGGTGATCTTCTAAAAAACACTTTCAACGTTACAAAATAATTGGTTAGAACTAATATGTGAGCAATAACCATACAGGTATGCCAAAATAAATAGGTATCTTCTCCAGGAGTCATAAATTGCCATCGTGTAAGCTCATTTCCACTCTTACTTTTTCCAGACTTCCAAGAGCTATCTTAGCAGTAAGTCTTCTGTTCCAAAGGTATCCCAAATCAATGAAATCTTTACCAATCTTAACCTCCAGCCCCCTTGATTAAGGACACTCAAAGTCCAATCCCAAATGTACCTCTCTGGCTCCTTAGTGTAGTATATGCTAGATTATTATTTCGGTTCCTTCAGTGTATAATCTTTTTCCTCCCTAGGCCCAGCAGTCCCTAGGTGGATTATGCTGAGATTTAGCCATAACTACCATAGCCTCTCAGCTAGGATAAGATATGAGAACAACTAAGTCTTTCTACAAGGGGAGAGAGTTGTTATGTCTTGTAGGAATTATGAGCCACTTCTGCAATCCCTGAGAGTCCAGGGGTATCTGCAGAACCGGTAACCCCCATCCCATACTTCAAGCTTCAAGATTACCCAGTCAGGACACTAACTGCATAGCAAATCCACCCCCACCCCCACCCCACCCCTCACCAACAAGCTGAGCATTCAAATATCTTTAGAGCTCTGTAACTCTGACAAATCCCATGTCTGTTCTTCCACTGCAGAAAATAAGGGCCTTTTTGTGAAGACCAAAGAGGTCTCCTAACTCCCAAACTTAGCTTTAACTGTGTATTAAGTGCCCTCAACTCAATATCCCTCTGCAAGCCAGTAGTACAACTTAATTGGCCAGCTCTGCTATCTTTGTAGGCATTGTTTTCCCCATATTTTTCAAATGCCTGAATCACTGCATAGACCATAGCATTCCCTCTTATGGCATGTCTTCCTAGGTCACTACTGGTCAAATCAGTAGTCAAGTGGCTACCTTGTGCCAAAGACTGAGTAAACTATTCCCCAAGCCCCATCTTACTGCCTGATTTCTTAGACCACTCCCGTATCACCTGTTAGTTCTGGCCTTCAAAGACACATATGACAAGAAAAATACTGGAGGAAACACTTTGTTAAGGATAAAATAGGCTCAGGAATTGACAGGGAGAGCTTATAGACCATAGCACAAGTTTGACCTCTGTAAAAGAGGGAAGGTAAGGAAATACTGGGTGGAAAGAGCTTCAGACTATAATGTAGCTCCAAGAAAGTCTCATCTAGCCTGCTAAGAAGTTCCCCATGCCAAAGTTGCCCGCTAAAGGAGTTCTGCCTGCATAGTAAAGGGCAAGTATAGTACCTGTGCTGAGCTCAGTTACTGGCTGGGAGCAGCTTGAGATCTTTATGGTCTCAGCTCAAATGCAATGGTGGATCCAAAAGGGTGGCAACTGGCTATCAGTCAAGTATGTTCCCCAGACTAGGGCTCTTGAAGGCAATCTAAATGGTGCACGGATATGGCCACCACATCAAGCAAACACCAAAACAAATAATAAACTATAGCAATTAAAACTGTCACAGTACAGTTGACCAACTAAAACAAAACAGAGTAGTGTTCAGACTCAAATCCACACACATGTATGGATATTGACAAGTGGCTCTCCGTTTGGAGGAGAAATTTTATTTATTTTTTAAAGATTTTATTTACTCATGAGAGACAGAGAGAGAGAGAGAGAGAGAGAGAGAGAGGTAGAGACACAGGCAGAGGGAGAACCAGGCTCCATGCAGGAAGCCCGACATGGGACTCGATCCCAGGTCTCCAGGATCATGCCCTGGACTGAAGGCAGCACTAAACCGCTGAGCCACCTGGGCTGCCCCGGAGGAAACTTTAAATGGGCATCCTACTTCACATATACAAAAAATTCCAAGGGGACTACAGAACTAAACATTAAAAAAAAAAAAAGAAAAACATAAAAACATGTTAGAATACCTTTGTCAAAAATGAAAAATTAATCACACAGAATATAATTTTTTTTTAAGTACAGAGCCGAAAAGGCAAACAAAAGAGACAACAGCAGATGAGATTTTAACAAATGTCATTTGCATGGCAAGCAGCTGGTAAAGCAGTAGTGGACCTTAGCAGGTAACAGGAAGTTACAACCTAAATGGTCACAGAGGTAATCAGAGAAGAAGAGAACTAATTATCTCCACAACGAATCAGGATCAGGGCTGAGAATCTGAGGACAGGGTCAAAGTCTATACAAAGAGGGGCTACATACCTTTGTCCCCTTCGCAAACCCACATAACCAAAGAACTACCACCTCCCTCCACACACGCTCATGCATATATAAACCCTTTGAACACTTGCCCCCGCCACCTCAGGAAACATTTATTTTATGAAATAAGAGAGACTTGGAGACACTAGGTACAGTAGTGGGAGACTGGGACAGCAGTGTTAAAAGGAGTGATTAAGTGAAAGCTTAAATACTAACCAAATGGACCTCTTGCCTTCTTCCTCTGCCTTTACTCTCTCCGGGTATGAGGTACCTGAGGAAATACACTTACCCAGAGAAAAGACTTATAAAAACATTAGGTAAGGTGAATGGGAGGGGCTATGGTTGAAAAAGAAAGTCGCCCCCAGGGAAAATCAGTCTGAACAGTCCATAGCCTCACTCTTGAGAGTAGACAGCCAGGGTTTGGGTAGAGGCCAAACCATGAAGAGCTTTGCATACCATCCTAAAGAACCTTACTCTACAAGAAACCAGAAACTCGGAAGATACAAAAACAATTTAATATCAGATTGGTTTCACAAATACTCAGTAGTGTGTCAACACCTGATTACTTAGAAATAGAGATACCAATCTGGAGCTTTCAAAGATGTAATTTCATCTCAGTTGATTTGATAGGGTAGTTATTAAATTACCGGTTAGGGAGAATGTCCAATTGAGTAGTAAACTTCTAGATGAAACTTCAATCTTTCAACAGTTATTGAGTATTTGCTATATTCCATACCCTCTTGCTAGGCCCTAGAGATAAAATGATGAGAAAAAAACATAGTTCTCTGAACTCACAGAAATTTGTCATCTAGATGTGGAGACAGTTATAATCAGAAATCATAGAAATAAACCCAAAGCTATAAAGATGACAAATGCTAAATGGAAGGATGCATGGTGCTGTGTGTAGCAAAAGATTAAGTGGATACTCTGGTTGTCTTCCTACATCCGTTTTACCCATATCCTATGGTATAATATCCATGGATTTGGGTGGAATTAACCCTAAGCTCCAGTGACAGGCCCCCTGATTTACCTCAGCCATTCAGTGCTTGACATTCCCCAAACCTCAGATCTTTAGGTTCACAATGCAACTGGGAATACGTGAAGAAAAAAAAAAATGCTTTTTTGCTGCGAATTAAGAACTGGAAACTTAGGAGCTCTTGGCCACTATCTTAAGATACAAAAGGAGCCAGCGATGGGATGGCTGGGTAGCTCAGTGGTTGAGTGTCCACCTTTGGCTCAAGTCGTGATCCCAGGGTCCTGGGATCAAGTCCCACATCTGGCTCCCACGCGGAGCTTGCCTCTCCCTCCATGTCTCTGCCTCTTTCTCTGTGTCTCTCATGAATAAATAAGTAAAAATCTTTAAAAGCAAAACAAAACAAAAAACCAAGAGGAGCCAGCCTCAGTATGAATTGGAGAGCAAAATACAGAATTGAAAGGCAGAAGGAAATCGAGTTCTCACTGATACTGTTGAGTCAATCCTACGTGAGGTTCCCCTTTATCTCTAGATTTTCCTTCTTATGAGCCAATAAATTCTCTTATCATTTAAACCACTTTGAATTGAGTGTTTTGGTACTTGTAACATTTCAAGGAGATACTATTATCTGGTCAGGAGAGTCAGAAGAGTCCCTTATGAAAGTGATTAACTGTGGCAACATCTGAAGAATAAAGCAAGAGTTGCCATAATATGACTGGGAAGGAACAACATTCAGACAATAAAGTGCCAATTTTAACTTAGATCAAGTAAAACAGGTTGAAAATATCCATAGCATTATTAATGTAGATATCTTAAGTTAGTTTATAAAGAGCTCTATGATGAGAGCAAGGGGTGGTGATGGAAACCCAAATGGGTTCAATTGAGGAATAAGTGGGAGGTGAAGAAATGAAGGGAGTATAAACAACTTGAACACTAAATAGTCTGGTTGTAAAAGGGAAAAGAAATAGGAATGTGGCTAAGAAGATACAGGTTATCAGTTTTGATGGATTATTGTAATGGAGAAGATTTAATCACCTTAAGGGAAAAAATTAAATTAAAAACTTAAAAACTTTCATAAAAACATCTAACAGAATGGGAAGGGTGAAAACAGAAAGTTTGACATTTCAAGGGCGTTAGTGAAATGGACAACCAAGTTTACCCTATAGAGATTAACATTTTTTTAAACCCTCAAGAATTAAAAAATGTAACATGTCTTCTTCCAGGAACACTGGCAATGATGGCAGATTATTTGGGCTGTCACAGCTGGAAGAGAGGATGCATTTCTACTGGCATCTAGTGGGTAAACATAAGGGATGCTGCTAAACATCCTGTAATGCACAGAACAACCTCTCACAACAAAGAATTATCCAGCCCAAAATGTTAGTAATGCTAACGTTGAAAATCCCTACTCTAGGAATTCAACATCAAGTATATTGTAACACATGAAATAATTTTGGTAAATTGTTTGAGGTAGGAAACTACTGGAAATGACACATATATAAATAGGAGGTGGTTTATTTTTTTATTTTTTTATTTTTATAAATTTATTTTTTTATTGGTGTTCAATTTGCCAACATATATAATAACACCCAGTGCTCATCCCGTCAAGTGCCCACCTCAGTGCCCGGCACCCAGTCACCCCCACACCCCGTCCACCTCCCCTTCCACCCCCCCCTAGTTCGTTTCCCAGAGTTATGAGTCTCTCATGTTCTGTCTCCCTTTCTGGTATTTCCCACTCATTTTTTAGGAGACGGTTTAAATAAACTAGGGTACATCTGTACAACAATATGTATAGTATTCCATTATTTAGGTTTAAAGATACTGGTTTCCTTATTATCCCTCCCACTGTAGTCTCATGGCATTGTATTTGCTTTTCTGTTTCCTCATGCTCTCTTCCCTTTGGGGAAATGCATGGCTGACTGCCTCCCTCAGAGGCCTTCCTCAATAACACCACTGCCTTTCCCAAGCTCACTAACCTTTTGCTACCCTTATTTTTCTGGTATTAATATTTATCAGTATCTGGCGTGTATTAGTTTATTGTCTTCCTATATACTATAGTGCAAGCTCCATGAGAAGAGGGACTTTTCCTATTTATTCACCCTATAGTATCTAACACCTAGTTTATGGTCAACAAATACTGGAATGAGTAAATGCAGGAAATAACGCTTATTTCACAGTTTTGTCCAGTTAGTTCTATTTGTAGGACATTAACCTCAACACATATAAAGTGATTTCTGTATAGTCTTTAATCCTTTAATATATACATAGCTAGCTAGCTAGCTATCGTGTAAGTTCTTTTAGGCCAGTAACATATTCTATGACTTTGTTCACCCTGTCCCCTCAGCCTTGAATGGCTTCCCAAGCCAAAGTGCAAACTCCTACTTAGGGATCCTCTAACATCTAGTTCAAAACTTAATCTGTTAAGTTTTCTCTGACCCAAGACAGAAATGTTATTTTCTCAAATATGGGCTCAAATGCATTTTGTCCACATCAATCACAGCTAGTAATGGGCTCTATTATTACATCTAACTACTTAAGTACATTTTCTGAGGTCCTCTTTAGATTTAAAAAACACATGGCGATGTATCCAGATTTTGAAATTATAATTTGTTTTTTATCAGGCGCCTGTTCTGTGTAAGACGTTTCACGTGTTTAGCGCAGCGCCCAAAGTGTCCACAGATAAGATCTGGTCAAAACAAAAGCACGTTTTGACAAAACCACTGATAAGACTACAACCCCCAAGATGCGCTGCACGGTCAACGTGTGCAGCGCTTCTGCTTTTCACCTTTCAGACTAATGGGTTGCCGGTAAAGCACTGACGACAGAAGCGGCTGAGAAAGTCTTTAAACGCGAGTAAAAGGAGCCTATCAAGAGCGAACCGGGACTGGACTGCCCGGCACGAATGGCACGCACCGGGCGAGGTTTGACAATTAGAGTGCTGTCTGATGACGTGAACACCCAGGGAATTCCCCCTTCGCTAATTCAGCGCAGACATCCCGAGAGAGAACGCAAGAAACGTTCGCAAGAGCAACTCAAAAGTATCAAGAACGATGCTCTTAGATGTGTTAGGAAGGCAGGTCCCCTCTGCTTCCCTAAGAGTCTCTGGAGACTTATCTTCCGAGTTACAAACACGGGAAGAGCACAGCACTTCCGTGAGGTGGAAAGCAGGCTTTTCAATGGCCAGCTACCAGATGCCCAACAGTGAGTGATGGGCTTTGGCGGGAAATAGGAACTTGTCAACACACTTCTGTACCGCGTCACGCTCGCCTGGAGATCGACAGGACACTTCCTGAGGAGATGCTGACTCTACGAGGCTCCGCAGCCAGCTTTAGTGGGCTTCGGGTCCCCGTGCTTCAAGGGCTCAGAGTTCTTACATGTTCACAGAAAAAAAGTCAAATTATTTTTCTCCCACAGGCTGACAGGTTTAGCTTCCCTTAAGCAGTGCGAGCACATTTCCTTCCTTTCTGCTCAGGGTTAGTCCCATGCGTACCTCCCAGGTATGCTTTACTTTTTCCTCACAGCTGGATCCCACGGCTCGTCACACCCCAGGCGCAGCCGGCAACCGCCCAAGGAAAGATCCGAGGCTCCGCTCTCGCCGCCGGCTAGGAAGAGTCTCGCGGCAGCAGAGGGGAAAGGAACTCGCGAGAACCGACCACCCGTCCGAGATCCCGCGCCAGCAGGCGGGACCGAGAGAAGAGGAAGTCGCACTTAGACCCTCCCACTTAGGGCCAGTACCCCGCCTCGCGAGAACACCGAGGACTGCCGGCTCGGGAGGCGCGTGCGGAAAGCAGAAGTGCCGCGCGTTGGGCTCGTCGGCCGCCGTAGCCCCTGCTAGGACAGCCCGTGCGAGCCTGCTTGGAGGAGGAAGAGAAAGGCAGAGAGAATCGGGTTACAAGATGGCGGATCTGTAGTAGTTACCGCGGCGGCGGCGGCGGCGGCGGCGGGCGAGCGAGCTCTGGGGGGCAAAGGGAGGGGAGGGTGGGTGTGTGCGGGGGCGAAGTGAGAGGTAACCGGGACTCCGGGCGGAGAGGTCTCGGTGACTCTTGTTGCCCCTTCCCGCGACTGAACCTTGGGAGCCATGGTGAACTCGGGCCTCTCCGGAGCCGCCGCCGCCGCCGCCGCCGCCACCGCCGCAACCGTCTCTCAAGAGTGAGGGGCGCGGACGAGGTGAGCGAGGAGGCGGCGGCTGGGGCGGCGGGGACGGCAGCCACCATGTCGGATACGCGGCGGCGAGTGAAGGTCTATACCCTCAACGAAGACCGTCAGTGGGACGACCGAGGCACCGGGCATGTCTCCTCCACTTATGTGGAGGAGCTCAAGGGGATGTCGCTGCTGGTTCGGGCTGAGTCCGACGGTAAGGCTATTGGAACATAGGATAGGGGACAGTCGGTGCCTCCGGTTTGGGCATCGCCCCGGTGGTTTAGGCCCCGGGCCGGGTACTGTTCCTACCACATCTGGGACAGCGCAGTGGTTTTGTGCCTGCACTTCTGTACGGTAAAAACAAACTACTTTGTCCGGGTTTTCCCTCAGTCAGACGTTGATTCTGTTCCCCCGCCTCCTGTCCCTATTCAGGATTTGACCCCTTCCTCTCCAGTCTCGCCTCTGAAGAGGGGAGAGTGAGAGGGGAGGAAGTAATGAGAGACGGAGTAGTTCTCTCCTCGTTCTAGGGAGCTGACCCTCCCCCTCCCTTTATTTTTGTTTTCTTATCTATTATACATCTGTTTCAAAAAACTCAGTGAAACTATACTTTCTGGGTGGCTTTTAAAAAAAATTGTTTTAAACCCATTTTTACTCACGAGCCCGTGAGTTTGCCCTAGTGGACAGGTGCTGGGGAAAACCAAAAGACACCTTTTCCTGCGGTTATTGCAGACCGTTGCCACGATACATGCACGCACGAGCATATCTGTAGTCTGGATTCCTCCCAGGCTACTTTACAACCTAAACAAGTTAGGACACCAGAGCAGATTGTAAACTTGTGTCCGTTAATTTATTGTGCGAGTCCTGTGTGAAGTATTTTTAGATTCAAAAGTGTAGAGCATAATTAAAACCTTTATCACTGTAATCTGAACGCCTCGATTTGAGCAGTTATGTGCAGATAATAGAAAGGTAACAATCCCAGATTTATTCTTGTATTTTGTACTTTTGCACTTTCCCTTTAAAATAGTTACGGACATTTATTTCTATATGAAATGTCCTTTGTTCTGCTAAGGAGAAAAGGATAAATGAAGTCCTGTAATTTGTGTAACTAAGTACTTAGATTCCTGTTGTGGTCCTTTGTAATTTGTTTTATTTGTTAAACTGGAAATGAAATAAAATAACTTTGTTAAAAAGAGTTTGGCTTCAAGTAGTCTTTTAGACCTTAAAATTTTCATCTCAATAAAATTTTAATGGACATCTAGTCTCCTTATATTTTGGGTCTGAATGTTGATATTAGGTGGATTTTTTTCATATAAGGGCATATGCGGGATAAGATGGTGTGTTTTAAATTAAATATGAAGCCCAGATCTGGAGAGAAAAATGGGAATCAGGATACATTTGATTACTTCACATGTCTAGCTAAGGGAAGAGAACACAAGTTTGTTTTTTAAATTCATATTCTGATATTTTATTCAAAATTTTACAAAGTCAAACTTACAAATTTTTTTTTTTTTTAATCTTTCAGGATCACTACTCTTGGAGTCAAAGATAAATCCAAACACTGCATATCAGAAACAACAGGCAAGTAGTTGTTTATCTTTAATTTGAAAGATTTCATCTGTGGTCAAGGAAGTGTTAATCTGACAAAGATGGGAAAGCTTTCCTGAGAAGAAAAAACATGTTTGGTAAACAGTTACACATTATCTGTATTTCCCTGTAGGTGAAAAGTTTCAAACTGAAAAGTGAAAGTTTTTGTACTGGCAGTCATTTATTATCTTTGAATTGAGCCACTGTTATTTTATGTTAGAATACAGTGTATTCATTAATCTTATTTAACTACAGATAGGTATCTTTGATGCCCTGTACACTAAACCTTTTATTCTCAATCACGTTTAAAGGAAATGACATAAAAGAAAATTCAAAGAGATACTCTTTTAAAGCAAGGAAAGCCTATTTGTGGTGTGAAATTTGATCCTTTGACTCAAGCAAATGTAGAGTTTTTGAAGTAGAAGCATTTGAATCCTGTTCTTTAATTGTTGTATATTTTTAATATAATCAGTGGATACTTTATAAAAGTGTATCATGTAACGTTTTCTGTTAATATTTACCGTCTTTTGCGGGGGGGCGGGGGGGAATACCTGTGTTGTGTTTTAGTGTCCCCAGTTATTTAATCTGGAAATGGCAGCAGTGATTCAACCTCTTCTTCTGTGAATGTTTTCATTTTTATTATGAAAGATTTCAAAATTGAAAAGTGCCGAAAATACAGTGTGTGTCTGTGTAACACCACCAAATTTAACAATGTTAACTTTATACCATATTTGTTTCAAATCTTTGTAATGTTGAACATTGTGGATGGAGTTAAACCCCTCTTTGTGCCTGTCTCATTCTGTCCATTCTCCATCCTTCCTGTAGGTAACTACAATTCTGAAGTTGATGTATTAGTTCTGTGTGTGCTTATATACCTTTTCTGCTATGTATGTATCCATAAATAATATGTTGTCTTTTGTATGTTTTTAAACTTTGCACGGTTGATCTCTTGCTCTTACATGTATTCTGAACTTTCATTTTCCACTCAACAGTTAATTTGAAGATTTGTTGATGTTAAAAATGTAGATTTAGTTTAGTTTATTTTTTTAACTGTATAGTATTCTTCTGGTTGATACCACCTATTGTTAGACACTTGAATTATTTCCAGGGGTGTATGTGTGTGTGTGGTATGTAAAGTGAATATGGCAGAGATTTTTGAAGGAAAAGATAAAATTATTTTAGGATTGTATTTACATCATCAATACCTACATTCTTCAAGATCAATGAAAATTTGAATGCCCAGAAATAAATAACTTCAAATTGGAGGAATGAAATTATGTCCATTGCTCAGCTCGTTATTAGTAAAAGTCTTACTGTTAAACAATTTGTTTTGTGTATGCAATACATTTTTAATCACTTCTTTGAAATATTTAAATTTTCAATACTCAGTTAATAGTTTTTTGCCCTCTGCGTAGAAAATATTGCATGTCTTTGATGGAGAATCAAACATTAGCCCTGTATTGACCACTTGAAAAATGTTTCCTATATCTTAAACATTTAAGTAAATTTAATTTCTAAGTCAGCCAAGCAGATGGTTTTTTTCTCTTTGCATGGAATTTTACCAGGTAGCCACTTTTGTTTTATTTTTTGTTGTCCTCCTTTTTTGTGAGGAAAGAAATACTGTTTTATAATCTTTATCTTCCCCTGCACAAATATAAAATTCTCAGGAACTGTGTTCTTAAATGTGACTCCCTACAATTTAATTATAATATGGATTCTTCTCAGATTGTATATAAGATACTTTAACTATTGTTATTATTGGAAAGATCATATAATGGTGTAGGTTTGTGTATAAAACAGCCCTCCAACCTTAGTCTAAAAAAATACATGGTGGTTCATTAGAAACTTTGGAATATGTCTTTCTGTATAATATCACTCTAGAAAACAAACATACTGGAGAAAAAAGTACTTATTTTTGAAATTTTATACTATTGGGAGAATGATTCCTGTAATTAATGATGTTTCAATAATATACTATCAGGATTTTTATAGGCAGAGAAAGAAGCAGGCTCCATGCAAGGAGCCCGATGTGGGACTTATCCTGAGACTCCAGGATCACACCCTGGGCCGAAGGGGAGGTACTCAACCACTGAGCTATTGAGGCGTCCCTGTTTTCTTTATTTTTGTTTGAATTGAAATGCACTTTTCTAGTAGAACCAGAGAGCAATTTGAGGATTACGTTAAACTTAGTTTCTTTTTAGAGATACTTTTTTCATTTTTTTTTTTTTTTGCCAAAATCTTGCTCAGTTTGCACTTTTTACCAGATTATACAGATTGAGATTTCCAAACATATTGATATTTTTGTGTTCATTAGAGTTATCTTTTTAAAATATCATTGTTTAAGTTACTCAATAAATTAGTCCAGAAAATAATTCATTTCCAAAGTTTATATGAAATCTATTGATCATTGGCAGGTTTTTAATCTTAAAAAGACTTGAGTGAATGAGATGCTCATAGTTTATAGGCTATTTTGCTACAAAATATATTGAATAAATTCAAAGCAGACTAAACATTGTTTCTTAATACTATAGTTCTAAAATGAGCCAAGTCCTGAATTAATGGGCTCAGAATAGGTTAGAATGAGTTGAGTTGAATGTCAAAGGACTCCATATCAATAGATCATCGATTTACAGCACTCTTGCTTCAGGACTATGGGCAGTACTGAAGTTGCTGTTGGGAAGAAGATATACTTAAAGGAGCCAGTAACTTGTTAAGTGTTTAAACACACTGGAAACAAAATGATTATACAATGGAACATGAGATAGTGGCTGATACATGTCAAAATTTTAAGTTACTTAGAATCATTCCTACTGATCTAGACCACCAAAAGCCCAGTCATAGGGATGTATACCCTTTATATTTAATATAATTTTAATATAATTTGTATTAATTGGGTTTAGGAGAGAAGTATAAGGAAGTGCCCATCCATAGTTTTATTGGGAGACAAGACATAACAAATGAAACAATTATATAACTAATAAAATAGCTGGTGAAGTGTTTTAACCCAGTCATTATTGAAAGACCATGAAAGTATTTCACAGATGAGGCAGTTAAGGCACAAAAGGTCAGGTTTCTTGACTGAGATAATACAGGAGGTATGTGCCAACACAAAATACATAAAAAGCAGTTTTATTCCACAGACTTGGACAGTAGAAAATTAAAGAAGGAAGAGATTGATTTGAGTTAGAATCATTAAGAAAAATTTCATTCTGCTTGGTGGTGTCTGTTGAAGGAATGGTGATAGGGAAGGAAATAGTACACCTGACATAAAAGTTACTAAGCCTCTTTGCAACGGAGGTGGAGGTTTCTTATTTGTGAGCTTGGTTTACTAAACAAGAGGGAGCTATTCTAGATTCTCGAGTAGTGGCCTAAAGTGATGAAAGTGATACTGTGTTTAGGAAGCAAGCGTGGCAATGTCATGAATAATCAATTGGAGGCAGAGAGGGAAATAAGAGCTTTAGGTTAACAAGACCTTTTACTATAATTCAGATGCAGAAAAATGTAAATCTGTAAGTAATAAATGGAATTGTAAAGAAGAAATAGATTTTCATTATATTAACAAGAAAGTGCTGGCAGATTTGCTAAGTGATTAAATATGAAAGAGAAGGAATCAAGGGTCACTAGTAGTGTTTTGAGTCTTGGGGCCATGAAAATGATGGTTCTCTCCAGAAAGTGAGAAGTTGAGAGGAAAACAGGTTTACATTTACATTTGGCTAGCAGCTTATTCATTTCAAAAAACAAACAAACCCTCTTTCTTTATTTTGAATAGATAATATATTCATTTCTGTAAAAATTCACAAAGTATTTAGTGAAGTCTCTCCCACTCTGGATTCCATTCTTAGTTTCCCTTACTAGAGGCCACCAGTATTACCAGTTTCTTGAATATCTTCCTGGAGGTTTTATGCATGTTTAAACAAACAGGTATGCAATCACATATATGTTTTCCCTTTTATTGGTATTAATGGTAGCGTACTGTATATTCTTCTGTACCTCCCCCTCACCCCCCCAACTTGGGCTCTGAAATGATAATAAAATAAATGAAAAGGTCTTGTAGTGAACATCTAGGACTAGAGAGAATAAGACTTGGTGCAGAAGATTCTAATTTGAGAATCATTAACTTCTATTTTTAGCTGTAAAAGTGGACCTCTTTCAAAAGAGTAGATGGAATTTGAGAAAAGAACAGAGAACAGAGCATTAGACAGCCTTGTTGAATTGTCCACATTTATTCATTCATCCAGTAATACTTCAGTGCTGCTTATGGGTTGTTCACTATCTCTGGTTTAGATTTTTTTTTTTTTACCCCCTCCCCTTTAGATTTTTAAAGTGCATTTGAAAGCTTTTGAAAATTTTCAGCAGAGGAATGGCATCCAAACTAGTAACATCAGTGTATAGAATTGGAGAGAAGCAATAACTGGGAGAGTAGTTGAGAGATCACAACATAATCCAAGCAAGATATAATGTTGAATAAGTTTAGGGTCAGTGGAGATGGAAAGAGGTGGATGGATTTCAGATACATATGGAAGATAGAATTGACAGAACATGCTGCAGGGTTAGGTATTTGGTAATCAGGAAGAAGATCTAGTCAAGAGGAAGAATAAGCATTTGGAAAGAGGAGAGAATTAGGAAAACATGTTGTCTTGAAACCAAGGGAGAACAACTTTGGTAAGGAAAGGGGGTTCAGTCAATAAATGGTTGTTCATATCCTGGAAGGGAAAGATTGAGACTATTCTAGGTTTTAGCCAGAAGAACATAACGCCAAGATCAAGATTGAGGTGAAAATGGTCATATTGAATCTCTTTATCTCCAGTAAAATTGGGGACCTGGGGTTTTACAAAACTGAGTCATTGTGGGGAACAGTCTAATGTAATTAGTATAGAAGAAGGAGCTTCTCTATAATTTTGAATGCTGAGTTAAAATAATAGCATGAGTTTGAAATGAGTATAGTCTATTCTAACTATAGATTAGGAGCATGAGTAGAGGACATGAATTACTAAATTGGAAAGATTTGGCAGTAACTGCCAGAGGTATGTTCTGGTTGGTGATTTAGAGTGAGACTAAAGAGGAATCCTTGGAAATCGGATGGAGAGGGTTCTTAAATAGGGGTCCAGACAGATACCTAGAAGCAGAAGGTTGGGAAGCAAGTTGCTGAGAACTATGTGTCCTTTTAGTATAGTTCACATTTTTTATTGGGTATAGTAGCAGCGACATGGGTTTTTGTTTTTGTTTTGTTTTTTTTTTAAGATTTTATTTATTTATTCATGAGAGACACAGAGAAAGAGGCAGAGACACACAGGCAGAGGGAAAAGCAGGCTCCGTGGAAGGAGCCTGACATGGGACTCGATCCTGGGTCTCCAGAATCACACCCTGGGCTGAAGGTGACGCTAAACCACTAAGCCACCAGGGCTGCCAACGACATGGGGTTAGAGTTGAATACTCTTTTAAGTTTTTTATTTCATTATTGTGATTTTTAAGCAAATTTTTTCTGAATCTTAACCTTTCTAAATGAAACTACCTATATCATGTAATAGTTTGTGAATTAATGTATAAAAAATGCTTTAGCATAGTACCTGACACATAAATTGAATAAGAAACCTATAATTATAATAATCTCATCATAATCCTCTTTTCCAATGAGAAAAGAAAAATCAGAGATTATTTTGCTGAGTCATGGAAATAGTAGACAGTGAAATTGAGTGGTGCTCAGGTCCTATTTCTAGTCTGGATTATTCCCATTATACCCAAATATATCACTGATTTTAGGATGATGTTAGTATTTTTAGCAATATCCTCAGGTTTGTCTTGGACTTTATGTTATATCATACTGTATTTTAAAAATCTGTCTCAGAAAAAGTTTAGGTCAACCTCCCATTAGGAACAACTAGACAGCTAGATATTGCATTATATGCTGGTTAATCTCACTCATTTTCAGACTTCTAAGTTGATTTTGAATCTGCAAGTTGAATTCTACGAATCTGCTGATATTTGTTTTCCTTTTTTGAAAAGATGAATATTCCTTTTGAAAAACTTCATCTTTGTATGGAATTCCGTCATAGCTATTGGGGCAGAGATAGGATTAATTTGACAAGCAGGATCTCAAGGATCTCAAATATTTCATTAGTGGATTTTATTCATGTTAATGTACTAGAGAAGAAGATTGAAACTGGTAATCCATTGGTTTGGTAGACTTTTAAAATGTGTCACAGGTGCCTTTGTGTGAGTATAATGTAAAAACTGGAGACCCTTTCCACAGAAAAGATGTTAAAAACCAAATTTTAGGTACAATTCTAAGGTGTCATTTAGATTTTGGATCGAAAACCTTTGATTTAAACAGTATTCATCTCAAGAATGTATTTTTAATATTTAAGATTGAAAATGACCATTTCTCATAATAAAACTACGTTGTGAAATCTGATTCAGTAAAAAGCTAAATTATCAAGCTTCTCCAGCTCATTTCTCGACTTCCATTCTGGCATTAGATTTAATCACCTTTCCTGTTTTTTTAAAGGACCAGACTAAGTATAACTCACTTTTTCTATCCTCTCTGCAGTCTTATTTTAAATCTGATTTCCATAGGGACATAGTGGTGATTAAATGTTTAGTTGGTAGAGGAAAACTCTAAGCTTTTCTTAGTTTAAAACAGGTATTAATAATATCCCGAAGATTGTGTGTCACGCACAAATGAGCAAAAAAATACAACACAAAGAGCACAGCAGTTGAAAACAGACCTTACTACAAAATTGAGTTTTACTTTTGAGAGATGTCGGAAACCCTGCCGTTTGACGCTTTTTATTGTTTTAAATATTCTTGTGCCAGCTTTGTGCTCTCTTACCTAGAAGCTTTTATTGTGATCCTTGGAATAAGCAGTTGTAAGAAGTACTTCTTACAGTTATTTTTTGACTGAAATAGTAGGTTTCCAAAGAGGGGAAGAAGAAAAGATGAGACTTGTCACCCATTTTGAGTACATTTCATAGAATTGGAAGGTGCCTGCTCTGATGGTTTCCTATCCTCTGTTAGCCAACGAGAGATATACTTACGTGATGTTTTCAAATTTGACATATCGAAAGAATTATTTGAGACCCTTGTTAAAAATAAGGATTTGGGGTCTTCATTGCAGACCTTTACCTCCCCCTGGGAGAAGCATGGGGATCTGTGTATTTAACCATCACCCAAGGTTAGTCCTCCTTACGTTGAAGAATGCTTCTGAATATAAATCCCGTTTACTTTGGGGTTTTGACTGGCTTGGGGAGAAGACTTTATGTTAAGAATAGGAAGAAACAGACAAGAAAATGTTGGTGAAGAAGGGGACTCAGTTACCTAAAGTCAGACTTCATTGCTTTTATCTGACTTTCTCTCAGAAGATAGATTGGAACCAAATTGGAAAAGGCCTTGAATGCCTGGATAAAAGATTCTGGATTTCATCCTGTTGTATTAGTGCTCCAAAATGGAATGTATGGTATAAAGCATTGAAATTTGAGAAGAAACCTGCTTGTACATTTAAATCAGAAGAAAAAATTGGCTTTTGCCAATACTTAATAAGCAAATAAATGATCAGAAGTGTAAAAAAAAATAGACATGGTATTCTAAGAGTAACACTTCCATAAAAAGTGTTTCCTAACTACTGTGAATTACTTTAGCCTGCATGTGCAGCTAACTATTTATAGATGTTTTCCAATGTAAACTGACCTGTAACCCTAACAAAATGAACATGTGCCTTACAAAGGGCTAAAAACAGTAATGTAAGTGCAAATGAACATGATAATGGTAAAACTGACATTTATTCTAGTTTAATCTGTTAGACAAGTGATAATGCACAGTGATAAAATACAACTCATGAAGTTTCCCCTCCCCCAAAATTCAGAATTATTAAAAGGCATTAAGTATGGATTGGAAGTTAAAATTTTAGAATACCTGGTGACAAATTTTCCTTCCGAGAAGCATAGCCAGGCAGAAGGGAGAACACTGCTTTCCGGCTGTTCTTCTTACCTGATTACACAGCAAGTAAGTATTAATCTGAGGCCTGGGTTAATTGACGGATATTTTTCACTTACAGATTGGAGCTACCAGAGTATCGAAGTGTTTTCATTTTGAAGACTTTGTTAATCTGAGGCTCGCTTTTAATATTATATATATATATATTTTTTTTTTAAATTTTATTTATTGATGAGAGACCGAGAGAGAGGGGCAGAGACCTAGGCAGAGGGAGAAGCAGGCTCCATGCAGGAACCCTGATGCGGAACTTGATCCCAGGACCCCAGGATCATGCCCCGAGCCAAAGACAGATGCTCAACCAGTGGGCCACCCAGGTGTCCCTAGTATTATATTTTTTAATATCAAGTCATAATAGAAGTATTAGATGAATAATTGTTAATTATAAGGTATTTTGTAGATTATATACTTAGTAATTAGGATATAAACTCATGTATATTTTCTTTTTTCTTAAATGCATATTTTCTGAAAATCAAAGTTTTAACCATATTAACCTTTCATTATTACATATCCTTTAAAAGTTGGCCATTTCATTTGAGTGTTGCATAATGATTTTTGTGTTTAAACTTGTCTATGTTTTAACTTAAACCCAAACTTTAGTTTTTAGTAGAGAGGTTGACAACTTCCTAAAAGCTTAACTAACTTTTTGTAGGGATACTATTAATGACATTTGTAGAAAAATACTGAACCTAGGGTTCTTAATTTTTCTACAAATTGAGCTGCTGAAATAAGTGCTGTTTGTAGTACTTAGAGCTAGAGTATCTTCATGTCATCATTGTTTTGAATTCCTTCATATTCTGAAGGCTTTTCCAGATTTAGAGGAGAGAGTCAGTAGAGGATTAAAATGTCTACGTTACAGTTTGGCCAGGAATGGCTCCACTTTCCATTCAGTGTTATGTTGGTAACATAAGCCAGTGCCTGCTAACCTGTTTTAATATTTTTTGTTTTAGAAAATTATTATCATTTTATTACCCAAACTGTTCCACTGCCAGTATATTACTAAGTTTTGAAGGATAACAAAATACAATAACCTGATGTCAATTGACTACACATTAATTGCACTCATCAGAGGGCTTTTGTCATTGCTATGCTGTTTTTTGTCCTCTTGATTTCTATTTATACTTCATAGTTATTTCTTTTCTAGCTTTTTCTTGTGTGATGATGTAAAAATCTTTATTTTTAAACAGGATACATTAATTGTTTGGTCGGAAGCTGAGAACTATGATCTGGCTCTGAGTTTTCAGGAAAAAGCTGGCTGCGATGAGATCTGGGAAAAAATTTGTCAGGTGAGGTTTTTTAAATAATATGTTTGCATTCTTGATTTTTTTTTTTTTACATGAAAGATGTATTCGAGTGTGGAGAAATAATGTGTTTATTACTTTATTTTTGATAGCAAATGTTCATAATAAAAGGTCAAGTTGTTTTTTTTTTAAGTGTAAGTATGTTCTAAGTCTAGAGGTTTTTCTTTAATATTTGGTCACCTGTTTGCTTGATGTTTATGAATAGTGTGTGCCAGGCACTAATATCAAAAGCGCTCATGACTTAGAGTATAGCAAAATATAAGATAAGTGGTAACTCTCAGGTAACTGGAACTTTTTTAAGATTTATTTATTTTTAGAAAGAGAGCACACACACAAAGGTGGGAAGGGGCAGAGGGAAAGAGAATCTCAAGCCAATTCCTTGCAGAGCCCAACATGGGGCTCGATCTTAGGACCCGAGACCATCAGTGGAGCCGAAACCAAGAATCAGATAGATGCTCAACCCACTGTGCTACTCAACTGCTCCTGGAACTTTTTTTTAATAATGTTTTTATTTTAGAGGTTCAGATTTACAGAAAATATGAGCAGAAAATGCAGAGGAAGTTCCTATAGATTTCCCTCCCTAACACCACTTTCTCTAGTTTCTCCTGTTAGTAGTTTCTTATGTTAGTAGGATACACTTGTCACAATTAATGAGCTAATATTCATATATCATTATTACTATTCATTATTATTTATACATTATTATTAGCTAAAGGCCATACTTTATTCAGATATCCTCAGTTTGTTACTTTATTCAGATATCCTCAGTTTGTTGTTTATTTAGAGCAAGCACACGAGTGAGCAGGGGAGAGACAGAGGCAGAGGGACAAGAAGAGAGAGACTCCTAAGTGGGCTTAATGCCCAGCACAGAGTGCAACGTGGGGCTCAATCTCACAACCCTGAGATCATGACCTGAGCCGATTGAGCCACCCAGGGGGCCCCAGATTTTGTTTAAAATAAACCTAGTGTCTTTTTTCTGTTCCAGGATTCCATTCAAGATACCATATTATATTTAGTAGTTATATCTCTTTAGGCACAGTCTGTGACATTGGTAACTGGAATTTTAAATTAATCATAATATTCATTTTAACTATTGTTTTCTGTAAGTGGGATCACTGTCTTTAGCAGTTGCCTAGTATATTCTGTTCTAGTGTTTGACTTTTGTCATTCTCCCCTTTTTTTTTTAAGATTTTATTTATTTATGATAGAGTGAGCATGAGCAGATTGAGGGGCAGAGGGAAAAGCTGACTCCCCACTGAACAGGGAGCCCGATAGGGCACTGGATCCCCAGATTCCAGGTTCGGGGCCTGAGCTGACGGCAGACGCTTAACCGACTGAGCCACCTAGGCGCCCCTGTCATTTTCACTTTTATCAGCTTTACTCTGTAGTGATTCTGATCCCTGAAGGTTTTGTAGTTTTAATGCATCTCACCATAGTATTTTTTTTCCCTTAGTCCTCCTAGTAACAGTGCCACACAGTGCTATAAAGTAGTCCAGTAGCCCAAGGAAGTATAATGTGAACCTCCCCATTCTATGTAAACCTTATTTAACGCATGGCTCTAGGTCACAAAACTGAACTGGAAGTAGATGGTTTCTTTCCACCTTATATCTTACTATGTATGTATCATGTATTACTGGAGCATTATTAGTGTACACTATTAAGTAGAAGAATTTCCATTGATGAACAGGTGAAAACACTGGTAAATATTAGTTTATTTTAATTTGTAAAATATACGTAAAACTATAATCCATAATGTTTTGTTATTTTGCCTTTGTGTTTTGCCTGTTTTTAAACCTATGGGTGGTGATGATGAAAAGGTCCTAGTATTTACTCTTTTTTTTTTTTTTCTTGTATGACCTCCACAGATTGGGATTGAATTTTATGTTTGCAGAGTTTTCTGTAAAGTGAGTTGTAAGATCTAAAAATGACCTCTATTGCAGACTTAGACATATGCAGGCCACAGATATTTGCTGCTCTGTTCTTAATTCAGTAAACTTGAATCATGCATGCATTCATCCACAAGATAGGGGTTAAAACTGGTCCATGAAAATAATGAAAGCATACTGAAGGATATAAAACTTTAAAAGTAAAAGAGGGAAAGATTACTTTTCTGTAGTGTTTAATGGCTGTTCAGAATATTAATAGTATATAAAGATTAACCTTTTTTATTACAAGTTCCTGAAAAGTGATATTTTATTTTGTATTCTTCCTCCAGTATACCAGCATGGCAACTGGAACATGTTGTGTGTGGACTTAGTACATACTTAAAGAATGAATAAGACAGAAGATAAACATCTTACTTAGAACTAGAATGTTAAATAATATTTCCACTAGAACATCTGTGGTGGATGATATTTTTCAGTGATCAGCATATTATGTTATACCTATTCCCATTTCTTCCCACTCCACACATCAACATGTACTGTTTAATATTAGTTCCTGAATATACATATATTCCTGAAGACTTTGTACATTTGTCCTAGAAAAAAAATTTTTTTAAGATTTTATTTATTTATTCATGAGAGGCAGAGATACAGGCAGAGGGAAAAGCAGGCTCCGTGCAAGGATGCAGGAATCCATCCCAGGATCCCAGGATCACAACCTGAACCAAAGGCAGATGCTCCATCAGTGAGCCACCCCTGTCCTAGAAAGTTTTGCTGAAATTTTAGTATTTTCACTCATACAGTCTAGGAGGTCCCACAACCATTGTCAGGTAGAAGGACAGAACTCCACAAAGCTGTTATATTTATTGTTAACAGTTTATTACGATGAAATGATACAGATTAAAATTAGCAGTGGGAAAAGACACATAGGAGAGACCAAGGCATGAGCTTCCAGTTTTCTTTCTCAGGATTCTTAAACAGATAGCACTTACTTCCAGCAGTGTTGTGTAGCAACCTTCACATAGTATTGCTGACCAGAGCAGCTTATCCAACCTTTGTGTCCAGTATTTTCATCAGTTGTTGGTCCTATAAGTAGACTGACTGCCCTGTGGCTGACTTTAGTTTCCAGCACCTCCACAGGTTGAGCTGATACTGTGTGGCCCAAGCCCTCCACAATAAACCACCTAGTTACCCACACATAGAATATCTGGCATTGCCCAAGGCTCCCAGGTAAACAGAAAACACTCATACTAGACAGGATATTGAAAGTACTTAGAGGTTACCTCTCAGGAGCTAGGTAAGGGCCAAATCTTTCTTTAGACAAGACTAATCCTTGACTGCAAAGGCCACCCCTTACCCCATTGCCAAGTCTCTCACAACAAAATGATTATATTTGTCTAAGCATCTATAGCATAGTATTCATAATGACAGAGCATTTATCAATATGAATATGTGTAATATTTGGAGGAGCCATTCTGGGGTAGGGATATATTTAAAGAAGCAAGTAATCTGTCTGATACAGTCATGATTTACGTTCTACATTTTCTACTGATTACTCATTTTCCTTCTTGATCTATTACAATTTGTACCTTATGATAACTTATACAGAAGTGTTTAGCATAGAAATTAACTGACAGTTAACAAAATCGTTTTTTTCTTCTTGCCATTTGCTATCAGCATTGTTGAGGAGACTTAACTCAATTTCTCAATACATTTGATCATCAATATTAATATTGGGCTTGTGTACCTAAGGTAGTTGGTAGAACAATAATGCTAGTATTATACTATATTGCAGTATGGTAGTGAACGTAACCTGAAGTCAGTCTGGCACATTACTAGAATCATTAACTTCATCATTAACAATTGTTTCAGTTCATCATTATATTGTATGATAAAATTTACGTCTTCCAGAAGTGTTGTAACTCATCTGGTTTTTTTACAGGCCTCCATTCAACCTTGTCAAGTCCCAATAGGTGATCTTGGAAAACATAAGGCTTTTATCTTTCCAGGTGTCTAATACAGTTCAGCTAAGAGAATATCATCTCTTGCTCTGATCCTTTCTTGAGGCACTATTGTTAATATTGGATTTCTCTTGTTGTACCCATTTATTCATTCCTTTGCCCTTTGTTACTATTTCTTCCCATTTGTCACTGATTTTTACTCACACTTTTCCACCTTTGGAAAGGGTGTTAGATTTGGCCACTCTCCTGGTCCAGGAAGTTTAATTTTTACTAAACAACTGAGTACTGTATTTTTAAAAAACATTTATTTATTTATTTCAGAGAGCGATTATACATGAATGGTAGGGGTGGGTGGTGGGCAGAGGAAGAGGGAGAAGCAGACTCCCTGCTTAGCAGGGAACCTGAAATGGGGCTCAATCCTAGGACCCAGGGATAATGACCTGAGCCGAAGGCAAATGCTTAACCAACTGAGCCCCCCAAGTGCCCTATATATTATATTTTTTTAATCTGTGCATGTCGCTAAACACACATTTAGTTTATAGCTCCTCACAACTGATATTCCACAGAACCATACATTATGTTTTACTTTAAGTTTCTGAGAAGTCATTGCTGACCTTTAAAAAAAGTTTTAATTTCAACAAAAATATTACTCGGTTACTTCTTAACTCCTTATAATGAGAAAGTAGAACCCCTCTGAAAAATTTGACAGCCCAGAGAATAATACATTTTTTAAGGGGAATGGTAAATAATAGAGCAGAAAGAACAATTGGAGAGGAAGAAGTTAGAGCTGATTTCTGTATATATAGCTTTTAAAAAGCATGAAGTCAAAAGTACATATGGAAGTTTTAACCTCAGAAAATGAGAGGGTAAGGATATTTTCTTTGAAAGAGATTAAGGAAATGAGTGAAAATAAGTTGTGAGATGGAGAAGGATGTTGGAGTATGTTGAATACTAGTGGTCTCTTTCTTTCAAAGGAAAGATTCTCTTTCCTGAGATTTAAAGGAGAAAGTAATAGTGTTTGATACTTAAAAAGGGGGAAGAATCAAAACAAAAGCTGTAAAGAAGTAAGCTAGGAGTGTGGAAAAGAAATTATTGTTGAGAACCCTACTGACAGTATAAATTTTTTGTGAACGTGCTCAGCATAGTTAGTTGACTGACTTTAAGGATGTTAAGGTTAGATTGTGTTACAGTAACAAAATCCTAAAACCTCAGTGGCTTATCACAACAAAAATTTGTTTTTCCTTAATGCTATATGACCAGTGAGGAGTACAATTGGACAGGAAGGGGCTGTGCTTATCAGAGCCACTCAGGGACCCAGTTGATAGAGAATTTATTTTAGTATTTCCAAAATCATTGCAATGTGAGAAAGAAAGATGGCAATTGGCGCATTGGCTTTTAAAAGTTCTTCCCAGAGGTTACATATGGCAGTTTTGCTCACATTTCATTGGCCAAAACAAATCATAGAGCTACGAATAACTTTGTGGGCACAAAAGTCGCGCCGCAAAAGGAAGAGAACCCGAAATACTTGATGAACAGCACTGTTGACATCCAGATAGTCACTTGGGTTTATGTGGGATTGACAGATCATATCAGTGAGAGTTAAATTTAGGAGAGTCCAGGAAGCTTGTAAGGGTTATACTGGATAACACAGAAATAAACATCACCAGTGAATGCTTCTATAGCTGTGCTTTTATTCTGAGACATGTGCAAACTATATTCATTTAGAGTGTAAGTTAAATATTTTATTTTTAAGTAATCTCTATGCAACCTGGGGCTTGAACTCACAACCCTAAGAGTTACATGCTCCACAGACTGAGCCTGCCAGGCACCCCTCCTCTGATTTCTTCTTCTTTCTTTATAACCTATGATTCTCCTTCCTCTTCCTTCCCCACGTCATACACTACTCCTGTTTCTCTGGTTACTATCAGACTCCTCTGTCTTTAAGTGTTAATCCTAATACCTAATTTCTGTCCTCTTACTTTCTGTCCTATTCTCTTTCCTGAGTAGTAGGTCTACAGATTTAATTGCAAGCTGGGTATTCAGACACCTCAAACTTAATAAAACTGAGCTTGTACTAACCATTCCTCTCTGGAATGTACCAGTTTTTATTAAAGGAGCCATAATCTTCCTAATGACATATTTAAAACTGTAGGATAATTCATGGTTCCTCCTCTCTTTCCTTTTTTCTTTTAAATTTTTTATTTATTTATGATAGTCACACAGAGAGAGAGAGAGGCAGAGACACAGGCAGAGGGAGAAGCAGGCTCCATGCACCGGGAGCCCGACGTGGGAGTCGATCCCAGGTCTCCAGGATCACGCCCTGGGCCAAAGGCAGGCGCTAAACCGCTGCGCCACCCAGGGATCCCCCTCCTCTCTTTTCTACCTGTCCCTTATCTACCCCACCATCACTATCCAAATTCAGTTGTTCATATACACTTTGGAATAACACCTTAATTTATCTATATTCTCAAATTTATTCCATACATCTGATGCCAGGTTGACTTTATAAAGGATAATGCTGCACATTCACTTCCCTGAACTCAAGTGTTCTAGCTTGACTTTCCATAATCTGGCTTTAATCTACATTTCCAGTTTTGCTGTTTGCCATATGCATGTCACACATTTCCATCTGTCTGCCTCTACTATTCCCTTTGCAGACTTTTATCCCCATCTGAATCTTACCCATCTTTGAAAGTCCAAATGCCACTGCTTTTTTTTTTTTTTTTTCATAATTTCTTCCTTACAGTCTCACTCCTGTATTCCTGAAGAGCTGGGAGGAATGTCCCTTCCTCTGAATTTCCATGGTATTTTCTCTCTCTCTCTCTCTCTCTTTTTTTTTTTTTTTAGAATTTGAGTATTTTTTCTTCTTTCTTTTTTTTTTTTTTTTTTATTGAGTTCAGTTTGACAACATATAGTCTAACACCCAGTGCTCATCCCATCAAGTCCATGGTGTTTTATCTGAACTGCTCTGTTACTTGTCCTTTCTCTGTTTGTCTGTCTCCCTAAACTCAGCTACTCTGTTGAGGACTCAGAAGTAAAAGAAGTACTCTCATGCTGTAGGAGGAAAATATCTTATATGCACTAGCGTATCGCTTTACTTTCTCTAAGCTCTTAGGACTTTTTTCACGTGTTGTTTTGGTGGATTTGGAATTATGTGGAGCTTTTTTACCTCAGGATATTGGAAGTTTTGAGGGGAAAAGAGGATAATTACACTCTCGTGTTGGGAATTAGAAAAAAAAATTTATAAAGTTTTTATATTAAACAATCATTATAGAAATCATTATAGAAAACTTGTCATAAGTTAGCCATGCTTTTCTTGAGCTGTCAACATGAATCATAAAACAGTTTTGTATTTATTATGTTTTCTATGTATTGTAACTTGGAGGCTTTATCACAGATGTTAAATGAAAGCCAATTTTTAAAAGAATATTCTTTGTTTTTTTAGAGCAGTTTTAGGCTCATAACAAAAGTAAGTATTTTTCCCAAAGTGAATTTCAAAAGTAATTTAAGGAAATCTCCTCCCTCTTGAATATGCAAGGAGTTGGGTTTCAGTTTCATTTAAACTTAAGAGTGTTTGGGGTGCTTGGGCGGCTCAGTTGGGTAGGCATCTGACTCTTGATTTCAGCTCAGGTCATAATCTCAGGTTTGTGAGATTAAGCTCTGCATGGAGCTCCTTGCTGGGTATGGAGCCTGCTTAAGATTCCTTCTCTCTCAGGACTGATTGAGCGTCGTCTGCCTTCGGTCCAGCACATGATCCTGGAGTCCCGGGATTGGGTCCCATATCGGGCTTCCTGCATGGAGCCTGCTTCTCCTTTTGCCTATGTCTCTCTATCTCTCTGTCCCTCATGAATAAATAAATAAATCTTAAAAAAAAAATTCCTTCTCTCTCTCCCTCTCTCATAAAAAAGTGTGTGTGTGTGTAAAAATAAATACATATATATATTAAAAATTAGTAGTTTTTTTCTTGGTTTAATCTGATGGTGCATTAAGAGTCATACAGAGTGATTTGGGGGACCCACAGAAGAGTTAAACTGCAAAATTCAAAATTAGGAATACTGAAGTTACTAAACAACTATGTAGTTTCTATATAACATCACATAAATCAATGTAACAGTTTAAATGTTCAGGTTGTCAAGAATCAGAGTTAACTTCAAGTTTTAAGTTGTGAAATTTAGAGGTGAAATTGAGACGCCAATAATTTAAACTGGATGTGTTATCTCCCTCTAGACTTCACTTCTAATTAACAATGGACTGTGTGGCTAGTATTGTTTCTTTGCAAGATATATTTTTACTTAAATTCAGTGGTCAGTGATTTGATTTCCAAAACTTTGAATTCTTTTGTATTTTAAGGTAACCAGCTATACTTGGATGTTTTTAGGTTCAAGGTAAGGATCCATCTGTGGAAGTCACACAGGACCTCATTGATGAATCAGAAGAAGAACGATTTGAAGAAATACCTGAAACCAGTCATCTGATTGACCTACCCACATGTGAACTCAATAAACTTGAAGAGATTGCTGACTTAGTTACCTCAGTTCTCTCCTCACCTATCCGTAGGGAAAAGCTGGCTCTGGCCTTGGAAAATGAAGGCTATATTAAAAAACTACTGCAGCTGTTCCAAGCTTGTGAGAATCTAGAAAACACTGAAGGCTTACACCATTTGTATGAAATTATTAGAGGAATATTATTCCTAAATAAGGCAACTTTGTTTGAAGTAATGTTTTCTGATGAGTGTATCATGGATGTTGTGGGATGCCTTGAATATGACCCTGCTTTGGCTCAGCCAAAAAGGCATAGAGAATTTTTGACCAAAACTGCAAAGTTTAAGGAAGTTATACCAATAACAGACTCTGAACTAAGGCAAAAAATACATCAGACTTACAGGGTACAGTACATTCAGGACATCATTTTGCCTACGCCATCTGTTTTTGAAGAGAATTTTCTTTCCACTCTAACGTCTTTTATTTTCTTCAACAAAGTGGAGATAGTCAGCATGTTGCAGGTAAGTGAACAAAGGTGTTCTTTTTTTTTTTTTTTTTTTTTCAGTTATTTATCTCCTATAATAGTTTATGCTGGTGTTCATTCCTTTTTGGAAGATTTCTTTTGTTTATCTTAAATATACTGTCAAGCACAGAAAACAGGACTTTATCTCATGGGTATTTGAAGGAGAATCCTTTCTTAATGCAAACTTTTACATTTTTAAGTGTTCTCTGATGGAGCTTTTTTTTTTTTAACTTCATTTTTACATGCATTAAAAAATTATATATATGATACAAAATTGATCATTTTAACCATTTTAAGTATATAATTCATAACATTAAGTGCATTCACAGTGTTATGCAGCCATCACCACTATCCATTTCCAGAACTTTTTCATCATCCTGAACAAAAGCACCTATTTTAAGACTATCTTTTAGTTCATTTTATGAGCCCTAATTATCATTGGAGGTATATATAAGTATGTGTGTGTGTGCTTAAAGCTTCCCAAATAATTGAGATATGCAGCCAGGACTGAGAAACAGTCATTAATTTTCAGGAAATGATAATTAGATTATTTACTGTGTGAAGTTGGTTTTATTCTGTCTCCTTGAGTTGTAAAATAGAAGTTCATACTGTGTTTATTGTGTTAATCCTTTATACCCTAACAGTGTAGTAAAGATGATTTTGAAGATTTTTATTTACTATAACCGCCTATATATAACTATATATATCTGTAACTGCCTATATAACTGCCTTTGTTATGTCCATATCACTCATTAAGTTTTTTGAGCAGCCTCTGTATACATCATATAGTGGTTCTCAGGGTTTCTGAAACCGTTTTCAGAGAGATCTGTGAAGTTTTTCCTTTTCCAGCTTCTTGTCACTGTGAGGCCATATATCCTTCATATACTTCAACCAGAACAAGGTATCACAACAGATTGGACTATAAGAAGATAATGGAATATAGCTTTCTTCTATTAAGTCAAACATTATAGAGATTTGCAAAAATGTAAAAGCCGTTTTTTCTGAATTTATAATTTTTTTCTAAATTTATAAAATTTTCTCATAAAATATTTACATAGATTTATAATAGCTTAGTTTTAAAACAAATTAATGTTTTAAAATGTTTGTTTTTATTATAAATATTGATAAACATAATCCACATAATAAAAGCTCTTTGGAGTCCTCCATAATTTTTAAGAGTTCAAAGGGGGCCTGAGACCAAAAAGTTGAGAATCTTTTTCTTAGTGTTTAGCTATGTGATTCATTTTATGATGGCCTGATATCTGTAGCTTCTTAAGTGAGTATTAACCTGCTGTTGTAGGAGTTACATAAGCAAGCAAAAATGTAAGAATTCTATCTGGACCAAAATGAGTTAGTCAAAGGTACATAACTCCTAGCCTGAATCAGGTTAATTGAGAAATTAAAAGAAAGCACTTACTATGGTCTCTGGCTCCTGGTATGTACTCTTAATATACGTTGAGATTCTCTTAAGTTTGTTTGGGGCATAAGAGTTTGGTTAATCTGAACTTTTTTTTTTTTAAGATTTTATTTATTTATTAATGAGAGACCCAGAGAGAGAGAGAGAGAGGCAGAGGCAGAGGCAGAGGGAGAAGCAGGCTCCATACAGGGAACCTGATGTGGGACTCTATCCCGGGACTCCAGGATCACACCCTGGGCTGAAGGGAGGCACTCAACCACTGAGCCACCGAGGCGTCCCAACCCTGAACTTTCTAACTACAAATCAAAATCCCATGTGCCCAGAATTAAGAAATCTAAGTATGTTTTAAAAATTAATTTTCGGGATCCCTGGGTGGCGCAGCGGTTTGGCGCCTGCCTTTGGCCCAGGGCGCGATCCTGGAGACCCGGGATCGAATCCCACATCGGGCTCCCGGTGCATGGAGCCTGCTTCTCCCTCTGCCTGTGTCTCTGCCTCTCTCTCTCTCTCTGTGACTGTCATGAATAAATAAATAAAATCTTTAAAAAAAAAAAAAATTAATTTTCTAAAAGCCAATAAAGTGAGTTATTTTGCATAGACAGCTACAGATAAGATCTTTTTCAGAACAAAATTTCACTTCCTTCACTAGAAATGGTAGAGGACAGGTATCTCAAATTTAACATATAACATATATTTCCACTATTCCATAAATGAGAGTTGAGCTAAAAACCCATTAAAATCAGAAGTTTAGTTCTTTTTTGACTTATTTTGTGGATTTCAGCCCTAAAGAAAGACATTTCTAACCTTTATCCCAGTTATTAATATATTAAATATTCCAATGCCTTTAAGAAAACAACTGTTTACAATAATATAATGCTTCATTTTGTTTTAGAGGTTTTTGGACTTCATCTAGGATTTAACATATTAAATTTTACTAGATTTGGCCTATTCTAGTTTGTGTCTATGTTTTACTTTGGGTTCATAACTTTAAACTACTTAGAAATTTGTCCTGTGGTTTATTATACATGGTAGGAGTGACAAAAACCTGATTGTGTAGGAAACCTAGATTCTAAATCCATCTTTGTTACTAGCCAGCCTCAGGAAAGTCCACTCTTTGGGCATTAGTCTCTTGAAATTTAGAATTGGACTAGGCAATGTATGTAATCTTTTAAAGCCTAGTCTAATTCTAAATTTCTGCATTTACATGACTCTAATAATGGTGAATGGGTTCTGGGTTTGGGATGGTTTTTGTTGTTGTTTTTAAAGTCAATTCTGCATCGGACATGGTCTCAAACTCCACTCTAAGATCAAGAGTTGCATGCTCTACTGACTGAGCAAGCCAGGCACCCCTGGGTTTTTGGATTTTGAATGTGTCCTGTTTTTACATTACTACAAGGAAAAGTTTGACTCAGACTTTTTAAAAGTAGTCCCCTTTTCCCCTCATAAGGTTTTTTGCGTAATTCAGAGAAGCAGCCATACACAATTTGTCTTAAAATAATTGTTTTATTAAAAATAAAGGATTTTAAAACTAAATGAAAAAGCAAAACTAAATTTATCTAAAAATACTAGTTTAATTACTTGGAGAACCAGGTATTTGGAGGGAAACATTACAACTATATGATAGGCTTTAAGTTGTCAATTAAATTTTTTTTTTAAGATTTTTATTTAGAATGCTCACAAGCAGGGCTGGGTGTAGGAAGAGCAGAGGGAGAGGGAGAAGCAGATTCCCCACTGAGCAGGGAGCCTGACCCAGAGCTCAGTCCCAGGACCTGAAGACCACAATCTGAGTCAAAGGCAAAAATGCTTCACCAACTGAAGCCACCCAGGCATCCCAATTAACTGGTTTTTTTTAATGTACACTGGAACAGAATGCTTTTATAGAGTATTATCAAGAATAAGGAAATCAGAAAAAAAGTATATGTGTATAGTAGGAATTAGGAAATATTCTCATAGCGGGGTATATAATCCTTGAAATTGCCTCCCTAATACATTATGCAGTTCTAGCTGTCAGCACACAAATAATCATGGAAGAGATTGCATTTATCAAAGAAATGGAATTGTTTTCCTACGAAAGTATTCTCAAAAAAGTTAAAAATCTTTAGATAAGAAAGGGAGTTTAATCTGGGAGAGATGGAAGAAGAAAAAAAATTATAAAAGGTTTAAGTGGAGGTAAATGCATATTCACCAAAACCTAAAATATTGAGATGAAAAGTACTTAGAAAAAGTGATTTGAGAAATGATTATAAGATTGTATATGCAGGGGATCCCTGGGTGGCTCAGCAGATTAGCCACCTGCCTTTGGCCCAGGACGTGATCTTGGAGTCCCACATCGGGCTCCCTGCATGGAGCCTACTTCTCCCTCTGCCTGTGTCTCTGCCTCTCTCTCTGTGTCTCTCATGAATAAATAAATAAAATCTTTAAAAAAAAAAAAAAAAGATTGTATATGCAGTTGAACTCTCTCAGAAACAGATGGTTCAGGCCATGGTGTATAAGGGCCAGAAGTCAACAAAAAAACAAAAAAGACCATTCTGAGTCAGACTAATGAACGGAGTTGGCTCTCAGTGGTTGAGTAACACTGATGAATGATTATTGGGAGAGTATGTTATGTCATCTGTGATTCTAGTGATTTTTACTCGTTTATATATAATGAGTTTATCTCTTTTAGACTTTAGACACACTAGTTTATATTAAAAATAAGGTTATACAGTATGTACTATACTTTTGTCCTTGTAAATAGTGCTTAGAGAAACTAACACATATGCCCTTTAATACCTCAGAGTCATCAGTGTGAAAAGCAGTTATTGTAGTGTTTTATCATTTAGTTGTATCCTTGGAAACTATAAGAAAATGTAAGCCTGTACCCCAAATGGCCCTAGATAATTTTATTTCGTGAGTTCTTGTGTTTTAAAAAGCTTTGCAGGGACACCTGGATGGCTTAGCAGTTGAGCATCTGCCTTCCACTCAGGTTGTGATCCCATGGTCCTGGGATCGAGTTCCGCATCGGGCTCCTTGCAGGGAGCCTGCTTCTCCCTCTGCTCTGCCTCTCTCTCTCTCTCTCTCTCTCTCTCTCTCTCTCATGAATAAATAAATCTTAAAAAAAAAAAAACAAAAAAAACTTTGCAGTCTTACCGCTGCCAGAATTCAGTCTCCTTTTACTGCTGTTCCTATGCCATATATTTGTGATTCTCATTTTTCTAATCTGTGGCAGACTGACCATGAGATCTTCAAACTTGCTTGAATTACATTTAAATTAAAAGTAAATAAATAGACCCTGAGCAGGAGTTGCAGAGCATCTCAGTTAAAATATATGAGTTTTCATGCATGACTTCTAGACTATAACTGGTTATTTTTTGTTTTCCAAAGAGTTCTTTATATCTCAAGTTTCTGATTAAATAAGGCAAATGCATGTATAACTAACATTAAATGGTGTAGTCAGGATTTGAAAATTATAACATGAATATACCCTGGAATTTTTAGGTTTCATGATGAAACTATTAGATTTTCAGCTATTTTTATTATAATTTGTGTAAATTATACAAATGTGTGTAAGTGTATACTCTTGTTAGACTGTTTCATAGTAATTATTTCTTCCCATGTAGGAAGATGAGAAGTTTTTGTCTGAAGTTTTTGCACAATTAACGGATGAGGCTACAGATGATGATAAACGGCGTGAATTGGTAAGTTATTTATTCTTGAAGTTCAGACCTTTAAAGAGAACTTACTGTTGGGATACACAGCTTTTCACATTGAATTTGTTAAGAATTTTTTATAAATATGAGATGAAATTTACATATTTATGCTACATGATTATTCTCAAAGTTTCTCAAACTTCCTGTATATTTACAAATTTTTAAAAGTATTTTGATGTGTTTCCCACCCCCACCCCCCAACTACCCCCAAATGAGGGGATTTGTGTGTGTCACAAATCCTGAAATTAGATGTGAGGTTTATGTTTGGACAGAACTACAAATTCATACGTTTTTATGGTTATAGGTACATTATAAAACAGCTTTTTTTTTTTTTTTTTTTTTTTTTTTAGAAAAAGTAAGGACAGTGCTTCTTGAAGAAATGAATAAGTAATTTGGTTCTTGGAAGTGTTTTTTTTTTCTTTTGAATGTGTGTATATTTTCTGAAGAATAAGCCATGCTTTGGAGGAAGAATATAGTAATGCTGTTTATCAGCAGTTTGTCTTTTTTTTTTTTTGTCATTTTTTTTTAAACATTATAATCAGATACTGGGTTTAAAAAAGTAATGAAAGACTGCTGACTTAAAGTCAGCCAAGTCATCCTGGTGTAATTAATAGTCTACTCAGTTTTCTCATTTATAAAATTAGTTCTTTAAACTGGGGATTGTCTAATGTCCTTTCCAATTCTTAAATATGGGACTGTCCTTTTGAGAACTTCCTGAGAACCCAGCCAGTATTTGTTATATAGCATATTTCTGTGAAAATACCTTCTCTAATTCAAAATACATGCCTTACGTGACATTCTTACAACTAAATCATAAGAGCACTATTGATGGTCTTCTCACCCTGGGACTGCACATATAACATGTGTACCATACTGTCTTTGGAGAGGTCGTTGTTTGAAAATGATGCAAAGCTGACTTATTGGGATGCTAGTTTTTCATGTGTCCTTTAACGTAGGCGTTAGGAGCCGGGTATGCCCTGGAAAATCAAGGTCCTTGAGAAGGAGGCGGGACTCTGGGAGGCAGCACGTTAAAGGTGCCCCAAGTTTGCTCTTACGCGTGTCAATTTCTCACTATACTTTCTGATATTACAGGTTAATTTTTTCAAGGAATTTTGTGCATTTTCTCAGACATTGCAGCCTCAAAACAGGGATGCATTTTTCAAAACTTTGGCAAAGTTGGGAATTCTTCCTGCCCTTGAAATTGTAATGGTAATTATACAGTTTCTTTTCATGTTTGAAGTTGTGAATTTATAGTTTTATATTATGTATGTGAAAATATTTATTTTAGTAATGCATATTGAGTTATTAAGTTGTGATTCATTTGATAGTGAATTATTACAAGTGTGTTTTCAGTCTTAATATTTTTATTAACTGAAATTTGTAATATTAATATGTAAGTACTTGCATATAATACGCCTTCAAGTGAATAAAAATCCACATGCTTTTTCAAGATTATTATATCTTCTGTAACAATATTATGTTTCATAGAAACTATTAAAATATCTTTCCTTTTTAGACCAGTGAGTACAGTGAGGACAGCCTGGACAAAGGGAGCTCATGCTGCGATGTGGGTTAGGGTGGTGGTCCTCATACATTTGCTTATATGATTTTTATCCATTGGTATTATATGAAAAATTAAAACTGAAAAATTTTAAAAATATTTATTAATTCATTGAAAAATAATAAAACATGTTGACATAAATAATATAACTTCTGTGAAAAAATAATTTGCCAGAAGCAAAAAAAAAATTTAGTGAGAAGATTGGTGGTGTTTCACATTTTTTTTTTTTAAGATTTTATTTATTTATTCATGAGAGACAGAGAGAGGGAGAGACACAGGCAGAGGGAGAAGCAGGCTCCACGCAGGGAGCCTGATGCAGGACTCGATCCCGGGACTCCAGCATCACACCCTGAGCCAAAGGCAGGCGCCTAACCGCTGAGCCACCCAGGCGTCCCTAGTTTCACCTTTTTTTTTTTTTTTGCCAATCCCTTCAACATTTGGTGTAATATAAGACAGCTAGATTCTCATAGCAACTTCTACATTTAGTTTGTTGTGATATCACATGTCTTGTAGCCTCTGGAAAACCCCATTATACTTTTGATACACTGAGAGTGAAAAGGGCCAATGAGGCCCTAGTATTATTTATTATTATGAAGCAAAAGAAAAGGGTGTTGGACACCTCCCCAAAATTCCATGGACCACACCTTGAGAATTGCTGAGTTAGGGATGTTTTCAGAATCACTTGGAGATTTTATGACTTATGAGTCATGTATCTTTTATCTATTAAAGAGAGAAAAGCATTCAAGATCACCACTTTAGAAAACTAAGCTGTGAACAAAGAGTGAAAATATCCAGAGTGCTTTCAAAAGCATCCTCTGTTAGGAGAGTCATAAGGAAGACAATCAGTTATTAAGAAGTAACTGGCAAATCCAAGACCAAAGACAGATTCTGGAAAATTTTGAAGTCTTTAACTAGATAACATCATTCATATTTTGCATATATGTAAATAAAAATTTTTTTACAGCATTTGTAAAGTATAATAGTATAATCCTGTGCTGATTCTTACATTTAAATTCTCTGAATCTTTATCTTTGTTTTGATAAAAAACTGGCAGAAACCAATGCTGCTTAAAAGCTTTTTAATATTCATAAAAGAAAAGGAAGAAAAGATTTCAGTACAATGTCTAAATCCAAAAAGTTGATGTGCATAGATTTGGGAAGGGGAACACAGCACAATTTTTGTTAACAGTCTCTAACCTAATTTTCCTTTTACTAGGGCATGGATGATTTGCAAGTCAGATCAGCAGCTACAGATATATTTTCTTATCTAGTAGAGTTTAGTCCATCCATGGTCCGAGAATTTGTAATGCAAGAAGCCCAGCAGAGTGATGATGTAAGTAATAATGCTCTGATTCTATATGAATTACCTGTAATGTTTGCATACTATTGAGGAAAAAAGGTATAACTACAATCTTAATCTTGAATGAAGCAAAATAGGTTTCTGACAAGTTGTGACTTCAGCAAGCCCAGAATATGTGGCATTTGATTTGTTTATTGTAAAAAAAAAAAAAAAGTATTCAAACTTGTATTGAGATAGATTATAATAGAATCAAATTTTTCAAAGAAGTTCAAGTGCTAATGATATGTAATTTCAAGCCTGTAAGTCAGGCACTTCTAGTATAACTAACAAGTTGCTTTCACTTGTTCAAATTTGTATTTTTTTCCCAGTGTGAATAGATGTTTAAGAATGAGACCAATGTGTTTTCTCACTACAGAAATACTTAAAACTTTACCCTTATACTGTTTTAAAAATAAAATGAATATATAGCTGGAATTTAAAATACCCCTTTATCAAATATATTTTAGTGTTAAATAGAAAATAAATGTATGTTCCTACTTAAAGAAGATTTTGATTTCTGTTGTTAATTTGATCCTTCTTATGAGTTACTATTGAATTAAACCACAGTTGTTTTATATGTTTTGTGTTTAATCTCTTAATGTCTTCTTAGATTTTTGCATTTTTTGTTAGGGTTTTTTTTTTTTTTTTTTTTTAAGCAATTTTATTTCAGAATCAGTTTGAGCTAATGCTATAGTTTTAGGCAATAGAAAAGAAGTAGAAGAAATCTTATGTTAAGTATATTTCAGGGTAGCCCGGGTGGCTCAGCGGTTTAGAGCCGCCTTCAGCCCAAGTCATGATCCTGGAGACCCAGGATCGAATGCCACATCAGGCTCCCTGCATGGGGCCTGCTTCTCCCTCTGCTTGTGTCTCTGGCTCTCTCTCTCTCTGTCTCTGTGTGTTCTCATGAATAAATAAATAAAATCTAAAAAATAAAAAAATAAAATAAAATTTTAAAAAAAGTATATTTTAAGTTTTTTTTAAAAAAGCCAAATAATGCTAAATCTGACTTGAAAGAAATAAATATCTAGCTTATTAATCAGTTTATAATCTTTGTTGGTGTGTATATCTTTGTGTCATCCTTTACAGTAGGTAACTTCGAATTTAATACTCTTAGTTGCTGCATTCTCAGTGATGTGTGTGATTAAGGGCATTCGTTATTATATCTTTTCAGACCGTGAAAATAGTAAGCTGCTAATAACTTTTAGAATTAACTCTGAAAGTTTTTATTTCTATTTTCACTAAAAATATTTTCTTGTTCATTTAATTGACAGGTAAGACTTAGAGAATACCTTACTGATTTTTAACAATGGAAAGTCCCTTTCTCAGTTTTTCTTTTTTCTTATAATCATAGTCTTCAAAGTCTTTCATTTCCCCCAAATTTTCTGAGATTTAGCAGTTTAACAATTTAAAATTTTTGTTGCCTCAAAATAAATGAGTTAGCCCACAATTTCTTTTTTTTTTTTTTTTTTCTTTCTTCAAAATTAAGTTATTCTACATGGTAAATTCTATGTTGAGTTCCTGGTAACCTTTAGAAAGAAAATACTTTCCTGTGTATTTATTTGGTGGGCAGTTGACATTTTGATCCCCTTTTAAATAAAGTAAATTCACAGCATTCAAACTTTCCTTTCCAGTATTATGGAGCAGATTTGGTTTTAAGAACTTGGATTACATATTAAAATACGTGTTGAGCAAGAGGAATTATTAACATATTTTACTATAGTTGTTATTTCTATCCAAGCTAGAAGGATAGATTTAGCCATAATTGTCTTTTTGTTATGCCACTGATTTCACTTATTTTTATGCTAGTGTCCTTTGAAACATTTAGTAAAGCTTACTGTGAAATCTGACTGGATAAGTAATGCATCTATTACTGAACCACTTATTTTGGCAGGTATTTTCACTGTATTTCTCACTTGAGATTGAACTCCTTTTAATTATTTAAGAAATAATAATAGCATTGGAGTTATTTTTTTAAGAGTCCTTATTTTGTAAAGTTTTATACTAAATACTTAACAAATTATATATGCTAAAGTTACTTTTAAATAATAATGAAGATGAAATTTGCAATAATAAAGTTTAAAAAAGGCATAAGCTAATCTCTGTGGGTTAACTGTTTGATAGTTTGCTTTGAACATGTTTCTTAAAATTGCATCCATTTTTGACTTCTTATTCTGAAGTGATTTTAAATTTACAGAAAAGTTAAAATAATAGTACAAAGAACTCCCATGTATACTTCACCCAGATTCCCCAGTTGTTAATATTTTATCTCTAATTTGCTTTATCATCCTCTCTTTGCTTATATTTGTATGTACACATTTATACACAGACATAATTATTTTTGTTCTCAGTCATGGAAGAATAAGGTATAGAAAATATGACACAGTGCCTTTTAACCTGTATCTACTTTAGTGTTTTCTGTTATAATTATCAATATCAAGAAGTTAGTATTTTTACAGTCCTAATATCTAACTGTAGTCCTAACTAAAATTTTGTCAGTTGTCCCAGTAATGTTCTTTTTAACCAAGACAAAACTGAAAACTTTGAGGTCCAGTATCCAACAATCTGGATTTATTTCATGGTTCCTCATGATTTGATTTAGGTTATTTCTTTGTGTCAGGAGTGGTATAGAAGTAATGTTTCATTCATTGCATCACATCAAGAAATTCCCTCAACTTTAAAAAATGAACTTAAAGGGTTTTTTGTTTAGATTGTTTTGCTATTTCACAGACTTTAAGGAGCTGGACCGTTAAATTCTGTAGAATTTGAAGAGCTGTGTTTGCTTTCTTCTGACATGGCAGATGGATTAAAAGAAGTATTATATTTGTAGCCTTCATTCATGTTGCTATGAAACAAATTTCATGTGCATTTTTAAAAATAATTCTTACATTTACATATAAAAAACAAAAATGTTTCCACAGCATCCATCAGTTTTTAATCTGCTACTTCAGAATAATGTTCCTGCTCCTGACGTTCTTTCTTTTTCCTCTTATTTACTATATTCATGGAATCTAAGACATGTGGATGCTAATATTTTCTTGATCTTACAGGAAAGCGTTAGTGGAAAATTTTCATTTGACTTTGTCATGCTTGTGACTTGTCTGATAATGACTGTGTAATGCCATAGATTGTAAAATGTATCTCAATATCAAGAAGTTAAAAGTTTTAAGAAATCTTAGAAACAATGGAATAAAGTATGTTCTTTATCTTTCCCAGTCAGAAAATAGAGTTGCCAGATGATAACCTGGATAATCTCTGAATTCCATGTGTAGGAACCCAGAACTTCCCCTCTGTTGGCTAATTATTTTTTGCGGTATTGCAAAATTTTTAAACCCACAGAAATAAACTTTTAAAAACCAGTATGTGCTTCTAAGAATAGTATGAGATTGGAGTGTGATGAAACTAATGGGAGTATCATTTCTCTAAAACTTTGATTTAGAAATAACTAAAACCTTGAAAAGTCTCTTGGAAACTTTGGTTAAATCAGATTTCATGGGCCTATGGCCTCTGTTACAATTACTCAACCCTGCCATCATAATGTGAATTGTCCATAGATGGTGTAACCATCTTCCACTAAATTTTTCACCTTAAAGTTTTATTTACAAAGTAGGCAGCCAGCAAAGTAGTCTTGTAGTTTGCCAACCCCTGACTTAGACCCCTTTCTCAGAGCATTGCAGGTGTTTAGAGGCTCACTCTGAATTGAAGGTTTTAATTGCAGAAGCTGCTATGGCAGTGTAAAAAGAAGTTAAAAGAGAGACCATAGGAATAAGCAGGCTTCAATAGGAAGGAAATCATTGGGCCCTCTTAATTAAGACTGTAAATTTAAGGGGAGATGAAGGGGTGTGTGTGTGTGTGTGTACACACACACACACACACACACAAGAGTGTTCTCTAGAATAGATTTTGGTGCTCCAGCATTGACACATATTAACTGGAGTTACTCTATAATGGTTTATTTGCACATCAAGTCATCATTTGGCTTTTGAAGGAATATTCCAGTAGTTTTTCTTACATCTTCTTTATTTAGCTGCACTTGCTTGAGCAGGAGTTTTTTTTTCTAGCCTGAGTAATGCCATTGTTGGAGAACCAGTTTAAGGAAAATTAGATTTGTATGTGTAGTATTTTAATGCCAGTAAAGAACTCTAGTAGACAGAAATAAGTCAAATTTTGAAAGAGGTTCAACTTACAGTGATTTTCTATTCCATTCCCTTTGTTCTGCTATTGGAGAAATAGGCATGGGAGAGTTAATAAGGATACTTAGTGTGTATTTTAGATGACTGTACTGCAGTTAGAGAGTCTAGGTCCTTCAGTTCAGCTAGGTTCAGCTATTCCTTCTGTTCAGGGAGGCTTGCTCTTTTGTGTTAATTAAGAGATGAAACGTGCCTTACAGACATAATGTTGATAATACATTGCTCATTGATATATGTTCAGTCATTTGTTACATTGTTTTTGGAGCTATTTGTTCATTGTTTCTGAAAAATACTATTACTTTTGAGCAGATGTAGTCATGCATTGTAGTAGATTAATTTTAATTGTTTACTGAGGAAGATGTACCTTTGGAATAACACTGTCTTGTTGTTCCATACTGCTTTGTGGGGTAGAATCTCTAAATCTGTGGTTAATTCTAGTATTTTATTTTATTTTATTTTATTTTATTTTATTTTATTTTATTTTATTTTATTATTTTTTACACAGAAAATTCTATTATTTTAGAAGTTGATTTTTACTTAATTTGACAGAATTCAGAAAAATAATAATAATAATAGAACCTAACATATATCCTAGGGCTTATCTCATTTTTCCACATCTTTCATTGTCTTTCACTGGCCGATGCCTACTGTATTACCAACTGTAGTTTCATATTTTGTCCAGTTTTCTGTTGTTGTTGTTCCAGGTAAAAACTAAACCTAGTTCCTGTGACTCCATTTTATCCAAAAGCAGAAGCCTGTGTGTAGTTTCAGAGCAGATTTTAGTGCAGAAGTCTCTTTTTTTTTTTTTTTTTTAAATTTTTATTTATGATAGTCACAGAGAGAGAGAGAGAGAGAGAGAGAGGCAGAGACATAGGCAGAGGGAGAAGCAGACTCCATGCACCGGGAGCCCGATGTGGGATTCGATCCCGGGTCTCCAGGGTCGCGCCCTGGGCCAAAGGCAGGCGCCAAACTGCTGCGCCACCCAGGGATCCCAGAAGTCTAACTCTTATTACAGAATTAGAAAGTTTGTGGATTCATCTCTCTTTTGTGTTTTCTTTAGTAAATTATTTTTGTTTCATTAAAGTAATACTTAAGAGCTATAAAAATAAACCCATCTGACACAAGAATTTGGAAGCCATCTTTTTTTTTTTTTTTTTTTTTAAGATTTTATTTATTTACTCATGAGAGATACAGAGAGAGAGAGATAGAGAGAGAGAGGCTGAGACACAGGCAGAGGGAGAAACAGGCTCCATGCAGGAAGCCTGATGCGGGACTCGATCCCGGGTCTCCAGGATCACGCCCTGGGCTGAAGGCGGCGCTAAACCGCTGAGCCACCCGGGCTGCCCTGGAAGCCATCTTGTTTCAAGACTTTTATATCATTGCATGTGGAAGTTAGTATTTTGATTATGAGAAATTTTCATATTTTGCCCTTTTTCTCCCCTTGCATCTTTTTTCTGATTATCCTGGTTTTTTTCCCCCTTTTCTTTAACAATGAAACTATAATAATAAACTTGAAGAGTGCTGTTTAGTTTCTATGATGATGGAAAAGTTTATTCTGTTACCATTCAACAAGGTAGCCCCTTGCTACCTATGGCTACCAAGCACTTAAAATGTAGGTAGTGTGACTAAGGAATTAACTGGCTTTAATTTTAAACTGCCTTTTGTGTGGCAAGTAGATACCATATTGAACAGCACAAGATTAGAATATTTGCTACCTATATAGTCTAGGATTGAATCTTTTCTCTTACAACCATTCTAAGCAAAGGATGACTTGATCAGGTCTCTGTTTTAGAAGGATAGTTCTAATAGCATCATGATGGAGAGATAACTGGAGAAGGAAGGCCTGACCTGTGACAAAAGAAAGGAAGAGGAGAATAAGGAATTAATGTATTACTTAAGAATGGGTTTGGCCTCATATATCAGAAGAACCAGGAATGGCATCACTAAGATAGACTAGGAAATACCAGGTCTCATCCCCACAACAGAAATTGATTTAACAACTAGTAACAGACACAAATACCTCCACCCAGCTTCTAGAGTCCAGATTAGAGATTATAGTACTTGACTGGAGCACAGAAATGAGAGATGATGCATTGAAAGGGTAGGAGCAGTTTTACTTTACCTTTGTCACTTCTCCCCAAGTCAGCATAGCACACCACTGAGAGATCCTCTGGGCCCACAGATTCTCTCATGGGGAAAGGGAGTATAAAGTGAGAGTGTGACATCCCTAGCCTTTCAGAACACTACCCATGAGGGCCATTTCTTTCTTGTACTATCCAGAACAGTGAGGGAATCACCTTGCAATAGCTAAGAAGAAAGAAAAGGAGCAGGGACTCTCAGCACCACCACACATCTCAATAACTGGCCCATGTACTCTGGTAATGAACCCCATCAGCTGACCCAGCCAAAATCTCTGACTAGGCTGACTGGTGAAGAATTTTCCCTGCCAAAGCCAGTCTTTAAAGACCAAAAGAGCTAATTGCTTCTTTAGATGGGCAGACAGCAGTGCAAGATTACAAAGATCAGGAAAAACTTGATACCACCAAAAAAACTAAGCTATCATAGCTGACCCTAAAATAATGGAAAACTGTGAACTACCTGACAATTCAAAATAATTGTCTTAAAGAAGCTCAGTGAGCCGCAAGAGAACACAGATAACTAAACAAAATCAGAAAAATACTATGTGAACAAAATGAGAAGTTCAACAGAGACACAAAAATTAAAAAATAATCAAAAAAAATCTGGAGCTAAAGAATACAGTGACTAAACTGTAAAGAAAGAAAAACAATGAACAACTTTAGCAGCAGATTCAATCAAGTAGAAATAAAAATAGAGAACTCAAAGACAAGCCATTTGAAAATACCCAGTCAGAGAACTTAAAGAAAAAAAGAATGAAAAATAGTGGAGAAAAGCTTTCATGTATTATGAGATATCATAAAGAAAACAGTATACACATTATATGAACCTCATACCTTGAAGGAGAAGAGAAAGAAAGGGGGCAGAAACTTATTTAAAGAAATAATGGCTAAAAAAAAAAAAAGAAAGAAAGAAAGAAAAAAGAAAAAAAAGAAATAATGGCTAATAGCATCAAATCAGGGGAAAGAAATGGTCATCCAAGTACATGAAATTTATATGTCTTCATATAGGCTATCCAAAGAGATCTTCACTAAGACACATTACAATAAAACTATCAAAAGTCAAAAACAGAGAATTTTTAGAGCAGCAAAACAAAAAACTAAAAAAACCTCATCATATACAAGGAAACTCCCATAAGTTTTAGCAAATTTTTCAGCAAAATCCTTGCAGGCCAGAAGAAAGTGAGATGATAAATCCAAAGTGTTAAAAATGCCAACTGAGAATGCTTTACCTGGCATCACTAGACTGGTCTTAAAGACATGCTAAAGGGAATTCTTAAAGTTAAATGAAAGAACACTAAACAGCTCCAAGAAAACATGTAAATAGAAACAGTGTAAATCTCACTGGTGAAGGTAAATATGTAGACAGATACATAATGATATAATACTCTATTCATGGTGTATAAATCACTTTTAACCCTAATACAAAAGGTAAAAGACAAATATTAAGAATAACTATAATTACAAAAATTAATAGATACACAATATAAAAAGAAATTGACATCAACAGTATGTAGGTTGGGAGTAAAAGTGTAGAATTTGTTTGCAATTGGTGATGAGATGTTAATATTCAAAATATGTAAGGAATTCCTACAGCCCAGTAGCAAAAAATATAACCAAATTTGAAAATGGGCAAAGGAACTAAACAGGCATTTCTCCAAAGTACACATACATCTATTAGGATGGCTAGTATTGGAACTGCAGGAGAAGATGGTGGTCTGTAGAGGAGTTAAAGTTCCTCATAATTTTCTCTTGTTGGAAGAACTTGAGGGACGAAAGGTGTAGTAAGCAATGGTACTGTCATTTACACATAAACCTAGAGTACTCAAAATAGAGTTCAGGCTTACAAGATGAAAGCATGGAGAGAAGAGTCCGATGCTGTGGAAGCATGTGTGTTTCTGAAAAGTGAAAAATCTCAAGAAGAAAAAACAAATGGCATGCTTTATCCATCTTGCTTATTGAAAGCTTCAGGTGAAGTCGTCTGAAGTAGCAGGTACAATGAATATTGTCACAAATGGTATTAAGTTTTGAAGTGGTGAGGGTGCTGACTAGTAGTATCAAACATAGTTCAATATTGTTTTGATGCCTGTATTTATAATAAAAAAATGTGGAGGAAATCGGATTTCTGTTAAAAGCCATTCCTATGTGTGTTACATGTAACAGACATTGTAAATATTTACAGTCTTTCTTTGACAAACCAATGCATTTAAGTGCAGCCAACAGAAAGGAAATAGTTTTATGGATATATGATTTTGAGATGAAGGTTAGTCTTAAAATGTAAATAAAATGTGGAACCTGTCCTCAAAAAAAAAAAAAAAGGATGGCTAATATAAAAAAATAAAGATAACAAGTCATGATAAGGATGTGGAGAAAAGAAGAGCCCTTGTACATTGATGATGGGGATATACTGGTGCAGCTATCACAGAAAACAATATGGAAGTTCCTCTAAAAATTAAAATAGACTACTATATGACCCAGCAGTCTTCTGTCTATAAATCCAAAAGATCTTAAAGAGAAATTTCTTCCTTGTTCATTACAGCATTATTCACAATAGTCAAGACATCTAAGCCACCTCAATGTCCATCTGCAGATGAATTGATAAAATTTGTCACATATATACAGTGGAACATTATTCAGCATTATAATAGGAAATCCTGTTCACTTGAATGAACCTAGAGGACATTTTGCTAAGTGAAATTAGCTAGACACAGAAGGAAGAATACGTGATAATTCTTATATGAGGAATATAAAATAGACTCCTAGAATAAGAATAATGGTGCTTACTAGGGGATGTGGAGTGGGGGAAATGGGGAAGACATTAGTTAAAGGGTATAGAGTTTTAGTTATACAGGATAAGTAAGTTCCAGAGATCCACTACTATACAGCATCATAGTACCTAAGAATATTATATACTTAAAATTTTGCTTACAGAGTAGATACTATGTTAAATGTTTTTATCACACAAAAAGAGAAACCAACTTAGAATAGTTCTACCTAATAAAAGTTTTATTAATGTCACAATAAGTCATGAGCAGCTCCATGATACCCTCAGATAGCAGCTCATGATGCCAAAAGACTTTCATCTTTTTTTCTTTAATTTTTATTTATTTATGATAGTCACACACACACACACGAGAGAGAGAGAGAGAGGCAGAGACACAGGCAGAGGGAGAAGCAGGCTCCATGCACCGGGAGCCCGACGTGGGATTCGATCCCGGGTCTCCAGGATCGCGCCCCAGGCCAAAGGCAGGCGCCAAACCGCTGCGCCACCCAGGGATCCCAAGACTTTCATCTTTTGAATCAGTCATCCTCATTTTCTGGTTTTAAAGTCTGTTACCATGAGGTTGAAAGATTTCTATTCCACCTCCAGGAATAAGAAAGGCAGAAAGCAAAATAAGAGGGCAGATAGCTTCTGTGTTTCATTTTAAAGCACTTTCCTGAAGGTTCTACTTAGCGGTTTCTACTTGGATTTCTTTGGCCAAAAGGAAGTTACCCTTAGCTATGAAGGATGCTGGGAAACAATGTTTTCACTAAGTACATTACCTCTGAACAAAATTTGGGCTCTGCTAGCAAAGCAAAGAAAATAGAGACTAGGTTGGCATCTCGTAGTATCAACCATAGTCCACTCTAGCTACCTAACTTTTACACATATTTTTCTTTCCTCACCCACCCTTCCCTCAAGGGAGACAAATCAAGTTTCTGTTCACTTTTGTATCCAGTACCACGTACAGAATATTTGAGTATTAGGTAGTCCTCTTCAAGTCCAGATAAGCCTCCCCAGTGTTTCAGTGACCTATAAGCACATAGTTTATCTGTCCCCAACATCACAACTAAAGTGCTTTTGTTTGGTAAAAGAGAGCATACATATAGCAGTCATTCATTCACAACTGTGATTCACTGGTTCATCAGATATTTGTTGAATAGCAATAGTGTGGACTCCTTGTCCTGGGAGGTCCTTGATTAACTAAACCAGCAGTCTTTAAAGAATCCCCCTTGCCTATTTTTTTCCAAAGTCTTTCTTCCCTCAAGACATTATCACTGTGTCTACATCTGAGATGGGCAACAGAAGATGCCTTTCCTTCAAGGACCTATATAATCTTCACAGCCTACTTTCTGTTGGTGTGAGTTCTCTGGCCCAGTGGTGGTCTTAGAGATTGGACAGTCATGGAAGTGTTGCTTATTTTAAAACTTTCTTGACAGTTAAGCTACCTCAACTATGTAGAAGGCTTACAAACTATTTGCTTGATACGGATTTTAAAGATTTTATCCAGGCCTAATCTCTTTTTTAAAAAGACTTATTTATTAGAATACGTGCTGCACGAGTGGCAGGAAAGGCAGAGGAAGAGGGAGAGAATCTTAAGCTAACTCCCCACTGAGGACGGAGCCCAACTCCGGACTCAATCTTAGAACCCTGAGATCATAACCTGAGCCAAAACCAAGAGTCAGATGTTCAACCGATCGAGCCATCCAGGCACCCCATATCCAGGCATAATTAATTCAGTTTATCTACTAACCTCTGTGCCCTTCGTGTCTGAAGCTTGAGTATCTTAAAATGTTCTAGAGAAGAGTATCTAATAATGCATATATCTCTCTCTGTCAGGGAAGTCTTACAGGCCTTTGAGAAAGGCAGTTCTTTTCTTATTTCCTGAAAAGGCTATAGCTCTCTTTAGCAGTCATTTTCACTGTGAAATACATAAATCAACATTTTTCACTTCCACGTGTTACTAAATTATGGGACTCAAAGTTTGGCATTCATATTGATGGAAGCAGGATTTATGAGAACCTGCATGTAAGAGAGAAAACAGGAATAAAAAAGTTTGAAGAATGTATATTGAAATGACATTTCAGTGTTATGAGCTATACCTTAAGTATTTCTTGCCACTATGGTTTTATTTAGATATAACCTACATTCATCATTTATGATTTTTGTGCCTACTTTAAATGCATAAACTTATGAAAGAAGATTATATATAATTCAGCGAATTATCTAAGGCCCTAATTAACTGGTAGAATATAAGTAGTACACATTGACATAAATTTAAAGTAAGTAAATGCCCCAGCATTGTCCTCAAGAAAGTTCGTTGGATGACACCTTTTTGTAGTATCTTAATATTTACGTGAGTTGTGCTTTGCTGATCCTACTAGAATAAGAAAGAGCAGCAGATTAATGTGGAATCTCCCTTTTTCCTTGTAACTGAAATGAGGCTTGGTTCTGGATTTATTAATTCTGTGATTTTTATTTCATAATTCCTCTTTGAAGAGATTTTATTCTGTTTCTAATGCCATGACATTCATTAGTGTTCAAATTTTGAAACATGGTAGGGGTTAGGGTTCTAATTTTAAGTTAAGTGACTGTGACATGCTTTTGTTGGTTCTCTTCATGGAACACAGACAACTTTGCAGGGAAATACTTGTGGAAACCACAGTATGTTAAGTTTAAGAGGGGCTAGCACAACAAAAGTAACAAAAAGTACTTTATCCTGGGGTTGCCTGAGTAACTCAGTCCGTTAAGCATATGCCTTTCAGCTCAGGTCATGGTCCAAGGATCATGGTCTCAGGGTCCTGGAATGGAGCCTTACTTAAATCCTTGTCCCTGCTCAGCAGGGGGTCTGCTTTTCCCTCTGCCCCTCCTCCCTGCTCACGTGCATGCTTGCTCTCTCTCAAATAAATAAAATAAAATCTTTTTTAAAAAAGTGCTTTATACTGAAAATTTATTGTTTTACAAAATTCTCCCAATTTAAGAAATTTATCTTCATCCCATGCAGTTCCTTCATTTCATCTCCTTCAGTTACTTTCTTCCCCCAATAATAATTCTCAAATCAACTGAGTTGATGTCAAAACTTTTTTCTTTGACATGAACACTTTGTACTATAATTTTCAAGATTTCTTAAAAATACAGGCAAGAGGCAAATACTGTATCTGCAAGCTACTTTGTAGTTTCATAATTAAGATCCCAAAACATGCAATTAATGCAGGTCTCTGTGGCATTAGATTATTATGTAACACAGTGTGCACCCACTTGCCTCCTGTGGAGAGTTGTATACTGGGTTTTCCTCACTGTTTGGTAGAAAGGATTTTCTCTTTTGAAACTGATATAATCTGTGTTTTAGGGTCACATGATGTATGATCTTCCTTGTTCAGGTGGCTTCTAAATTCCAATCTGAGGCTGAAATTTAGAACAGTAATCTTTTAGAATCTCTAATGAACAAGAATCACTGATGATAAATGATTTTGTTTTCTACTTCCATATGTTGATGTTGCCATAAGCTGTAGTGTGCTCTGCTTTTTTTAGTGAGCTTTTTTCACTCTAGTGTGTTTATAGAACTTTGAAAAATACTGGGAATATAAAAGTTTAAACAAGTTCATTAAAAAAAAAAACAAGTTCATTTATTTTTTGGTTCTGGTTCTATTCTTTCAGCTGGTATATTTGTCTTCTATCCAAACCAGATCTAATGGAAATACATTTTCTTTCAGGATATCCTTCTCATTAATGTAGTAATTGAGCAAATGATCTGTGATACTGATCCTGAGCTAGGAGGTGCTGTTCAGTTAATGGGACTGCTTCGTACTCTAATTGATCCAGAAAACATGCTGGCTACAACTAATGTAAGAAATTATTCTGAGATAAAAATGTTTTGGTCTAGTCAGTTTAGATAATTTAATGTATAATAAATTATGTATAAATATATAAATTATATGTAAATATAAAATCTTAAAATGTGTACAATTTTGGAAAATAATATTTAAGTATTTGTACACTTGGGATCCAAATAGCTGTGGTGTTCCTGCAGCAGTTTATTTGTGGTAAAATGCAAATTGTGATCTGTGAAAATCTTAGTAAAATGTTAGCATTTCTATTAATGGCCCTTGGCCTCATTCTGTTAACTTCTTAAAAATGAATGCACAACAGGGTACGTATGTGTAACACTGCTGAACTGTAAACAGTAAAAATGCCTAAGATAGTAAATTTTATGTTATGTATTCTTTAATCATAATGAAAGAATTAATATGTACTGAATGATATCAACTACATGGTAGGAGAAGTCATTCAGAAAAGACTTATGGAAATATTCCAAAATATTAGTAGTTGTCTCAAAGTGCTGGGATATTTTTTCTTTATAAAAATTACTTTATATTTAGAAAAGAATGTATATATTGTGTTTAAATCATTACTTGTTTATGAGACCATTGTATAAAAAATAGTGGCCAAAAATCAAAAGACACTGTTTTCCAAGTTTCCAAATAATAAATTTTTGAAATTTAGAAAATAGATCTAAATTCTGTACTGTTCAAATGGCTTAATAAATCACTTTGGTGTTTTTTCCAATTTGGATATGCTATGAATGTAGTTTGAAATTTGGATATGGTATGGATATGGAGTTTGAAATTTTAAGCAGTTAAGTTGGTCCTATATCACATTGCTTGACAGAGCCTTTGCATTTCAGATCACAAGCATGTTAGAAAAAAATTCTTCTGAATAATTTTCCTCAGAAATATTTTTTATAATCTTTTTCTTTTATTTTAATTTAGTTATATGAAATATATTTGATTTTTCAGTTCTGCAGAAATACAATTAAGGTGAATATAACTAGTTTTTTGGTGCTTTCATGGTATCTTAAAGTATCTGTTATTTGTATATGACTTGCATTAACTCTTAAAGATATTAATTAAAAAGCAATATTTTAAAAAATTCTGTGTGTTTCAGAAAACTGAAAAAAGTGAATTTCTAAATTTCTTCTACAACCATTGTATGCATGTTCTCACAGCACCACTTTTGACCAATACTTCAGAAGACAAGTGTGAAAAGGGTAGGTAGGGTATCTTATCTGCTTATGATTTCCATTTTTAAAGAGTGAAATAAGTAGTATAACTATAACAGACTGTCTACTCAGTGCTTTATATGACAGAAAAATTACTACTGAAAAATTTAAACTGCAGTATAAAATCACGATATCCATTGTTTCAGAAGGTCTGTGTTAGAGAATGATACAGAAAATGTGGCAAAAAGTATTACATTTTGAGGAAGAGAGATATAAACACTTTAACAAAAGGAGATTATCTAGAGTGGGCAAGAGTAAACAGTGTATTACCCTACATTAGAAAATCCAAAGGAACAGTCATTTTGGAGAATAGTTTGGCAATAAAGTACAAGCTCTCTAGTTTCACAACATAAGGATCAAAAGTTGATGAGGTTAATCAAAAAAGTCAGTTAAAGCAGCAAAAAATTAAAATAACTATAAACACTCAATGCTGACTCATTTGCTAATATTTTCTATAGGGGTAAGGCTTTTTTTTAATACTTTTTATTTCTATGTCGTCATTCAGGCATAAACTACACACACAATTCATCAGCTATAACTTCTGGTTTTATAGACTTCTAGACTGTATTAAACTTAGCCCATAGATACTACATTTTTATGATATTTCATCAGTCTGTGGTATTTAAATTATGTAATCATACTGCCAAAAATAATTAGTGTAAACAAAGGACATTTTGATATGCATACAATGTAACGGTAAAATGAGAAATGAGGGGGGCATATTCTCTTGAGAGCGTTGGCTAATCTGGTAAGTCATTTTAAAGAGGAAGTCAGTTAAAGAGAATTTTACTAAACTAAGTTGTGAAATGGACATACCTTACATAATACCATCAATTCAATTTCTGAGTGTATATCCTAGGGAACATTTATGTATAATGCATGAACAGTTACAAGCATGTGTAAGAAAATGGAGAATGTGTTATAGTCATACAGTGGAATTCTGTATAGCAGTTAAAATAACAATTTTGATGCCATCTAACTAGTTCTCAAAAATACAAAATTGGGTAAAACATGTTCCAGAACGTTTTCATGCAGAATAGCTTCATTTGTATAAATTAAAATAAATGTATTTTTAATCTTTATTTAAAAATAAGACATTTCCAGCTTATAGAAATATTTAGAAAATTGTAGGAAAGACACCCATATATATCCTGTTGGCTTTATCAAAACAAACTTGCCCTATTTTTTTTTTCAAATTATTTTGAAAAGAAAATAAATTACAGACACTGTTAAAGTTTCCTATGCACACCTTCACATTCTCACTTTACCCCATCCCTCAAGGAATGCTGAATTTGAAGTTTATCACACCATGTGTGTTTATATTATTATGACCTGTAATACATTGTTTCTCATGTTTTTAAAACTTGATATGAATTCATTTCTGTTGTACACATTATTTTACCTTTTTTTTCTTTTACTCAGTGTATTTTTGAAATCTATCCATATTGATACCTAGAGTTCTTACTTATTTTTAACTTTTGCGTAATATGGTCTCTTGTGTGTTGTAATTTAGCCATTCTGCTTCTAATGTACATTTGTTTCTAGTTTGCTATTACACATGATGCGATAGACATTCGTATTTTTCCCTATGCCATTGTGTTCTAAGATTGTATGCCTAAAATTCAGAACTTACAATATCCTACTTACTTACTTTCAAAGTATAAATGATAATTGTTAACATGTATCATTCTGTAGTTTAAGAAATTCCTATATTGAGAGAGACATGCCCTAATTGTTGGAGGATGACTAAGAAGTAAAAGAAAATGTGTCAGTCTTATCTCTGGTTGTAACTTCACTTTTTTATCAGAATATTTATTGTTTTTTAACAGTTTCTCATCTGCACTCAGTTCTGTAAAAGATTGCAGATACAGGTATAATATTTGAAGCAACTATTTTTTTAAATTGAAGTATAGTTGACACATGATGCTGCATTACTTTCAGTGGACAGCACGATAGTTTAACAAGTCTATACATTAAGTTATGCTTACCACAACTGTAGCTACCATCTATCACCAAATGATACTATTACAGTACCATTGATTATATTCCCTGTGCTGTACCTTTTATCCCTGTGACATACATTCCATAACTGGAATCCTCTATCTCCCTTCACCCATTTTGCCTGTCCCCTCACCCTCCTCACAATTAATTCTTCTTAGTGGTTATTATGCAGGTAAAATGAGATAGTCAAAAACATGCTTTGTATGTTGTGACTAGGAAAATATGGAATAATTACTGAAGTAACTGACTTTAACTTTTTTTGTTAGATAATATAGTTGGATCTAACAAAAACAGCACGATTTGCCCTGGTAAGTATAAATTCCTATTTTAAGAGTTAATAGTAAGCTTTTTTTGCTCAGAATATAATGCATTTATTTATACAAGGCTAGGAAAGGCATTTTTTTAAAAAATCCAAAAAAAATTACCTTTTTTCTTTATTGTAAAGAACATTCTGCTTTCTCTAACATAAAAGATGGAAAACTGGTTGGAATTTTGTTTTTTTCCTCTAAATTTAGAAATTATTTTCTGATATCTTTTTGAAAAGACATCTGAAAGTTGAGTTCATTATTTTTGAAACCTAGTAAACTAAGGCCAGTTAGGAATGCTGCATGAAAGCATTATGCTTAGGTATTTATGAATCTGAGTGTAAGCACTGTTGCTTCTACTTGGAGCACACATACCCAAGTATCACGTTGGAAGTATGGAAAATATGCTGCGTGCACCTAGCATCCTATCTTTCTCTACTAGGCTTATCAGTGGTCTAGGAGAGCCAGTTTCAGTTGAGGAGACCATTTAGAGATTGGATTAGTTAGAGATATAATGATTAATTTGAGAAAGTGAAAACAAGACTTTTGATTAACACTGAAGATGACTGTTACAAAATCTTTTGTAATTAAATTGAGGAATTAAGAGAGTTTACTTTTTTATTGGTGAGGGACTCTTTCAAATATTGGCTGTGGTGTTAGCGTTTATAGATTGGTCTGAAGCAAGTAAAAGTCTTTACTTGCATTTGATGTAGGAAAGATCTTTATAAATACCAGAACTATATTTTGTATTTTTAATGGCTATTCGGTTCTCAATAGAATGCTCATTTATTCCCGATACCTTCAGAGTTCCACAAAATATTTATGTGTTAATCTTCTCGAAAAATAAAATAGTTGGATTAGATTTATTCTCTAAGGCTGTGATTCTAAAATTTCCTTGCAGTTTAATTTTTCTTCCCTAAAACATTTATGATAGGTGTCAGTAATTATTGACATAAGTCCTTGGACCATTCAGTTTTGATGTTTAGGAACCAATTTGAAATCATTTCATTAATGCATACATACACCAAGGCCTCTTGAGGGAGAAAAAGGTAGTGTTATTTCAGTGGGCCTATCATAGATATCACGATTTAATGTTAGAAAGATTATTGTTAAAAAATCTTGTGTAATATTTTTCAGGTGATATTCAAATAGCCAAAATATCCTTTCCTTAAAGATATCTTTAAAGAAAGCATGTTAATTTTTCTTGGGGGAAATTTTGCTGCACCATGATAGGCAGAAAGCCTGAGGTATTTATTATTCTTTACTGTGAACCCTTTAATAGATTCATTAATATCAATAATGAAAGCGTATATTAAAGAAACATTACTAAGAAGATATCAATGCAATGAGGGTTTTCTTATCATGTTTGTAGATTTTTATTTAGGCATTCTTTTTTTCCTCTTACCACTAATAAATACTTTATAGTATTAGAAAGTATCAGTTTGATCAATAAAACAATAGTATTTGAGAGTCTGCTAATGAAAAAGTAAAAATCTGTAGCTTCTTTAATTTATATAAAAATGAAGAAATGCAGTTTAGCTTTTGCTCTAAAATATGGGACATAAACTTTATTCTCTTTAGGTGAATTGCAATATTTATTTTATTTTCATGTGATGACTTTCTTTGTAGATAATTATCAAACAGCACAGCTGCTTGCCTTAATTTTAGAACTACTCACATTTTGTGTGGAACATCACACATATCACATAAAAAACTATATTATGAACAAGGACTTGCTAAGAAGAGTCTTGGTCTTGATGAATTCAAAGCACACTTTCCTGGCCTTGTGTAAGTAACAATTTAAAAGAACATTCTTGTAAGATATTTTAAGGAACAATATTTTTAATAAAGATAAAACCTGAAACTACCCATGTGAATTTTTTTTTTTAGCCGTATATACGCTATCATGAGAAGTACTAATCTTTTGTTTTCTTTTATTTAAAGGACAAGAGGAATAGGTCATGGTGCTTCCCTACTCACACATTACTCACATTTAGATTGAATTAGATTAACTGTTGTGATAAAATACCATGTACGATGACGACATTTCACTAATAGAACAAGTCCTGCTGTCTTTCACATCTGTTTCATCAAACTATCATAGTGACTTTTTAAATTTGAGATATGGGCCTTGAAATGTTTTTGTATAACTCGGGTTATTTATTGAATTTATAATATAGCTTATGAGTAGTCCCCCTCAGTATACCACTGGGACCAATAATCTCCAAACTTAAATGCTGATACTTGCTTCAGTATTGATTTTTGGCAAACTGTTAATTTTCCTTTCCTCTTGATAATTTTACCTGCAAATAGAGATAAAGTGATCTCCTTCACCCTCCAAATAAAAAGAGTTTTGTGTGTTTTTTCTGAGCATAAAAGTTAGTTAAAATTGAAACATTTAATGTATAGTGAAAAGGTTAATCTCCCACCTACTACTTTTAAGACCTTAAGAGTAGCCATCATTAGCTGCATGCATAATTTTTTCTATTCCTTTTTCCAGCTCCATACAATTTATATAAACACTCAGATATTTACAGGGCTTTTATTTTTATAAAAACAGGATCCTATTAACCCACTTCATAGTCCCTTAGTATTACTCTATGTGATTGAATGTGGTCTCAACTAAATTTTTTTTCCTAAATGTAAGGGAGTGACACTTGATGGAGTGGCTCCTCCACAATTATTTTGCCATTCTGTAGTGCACAGATTTTGGGATTGTTTTGGTATTTTGCTACTCCACATAACACTGTAGTGAATAGTATAGAAGTCTTTTAAGTACTGGTTTCTTTATTTCCATAGTATAGATTCCCAATAATGATAATGCCAGGACAAAATGTTTATATAGTTTAAATGTATCCTTTTAAATTTGAATTTCATATACAGCCTCCAGATTACTTTCCCAAAAGATTGAAGCCCTTGACACTCTTGCAGCACTCACTGATTCCTAAAATGTTACGAAGAGGATGATGGAAAATGTGGTATTTCATTTGTGTTTTAATTTACCTTTTAACTTCATTTTCCTTGGCAACGTATTTTCATGTTTTAGTGCTTTTGAATTTTATCTGTTGTGAATTGCCTATTAACTTTTTCTTAGAGCTTTCATATTAGAGATATTAATAATTTATCACATTTTTGGGGAAAAAATGACCCAGTCTCATTTGTCTTTTGCATTTGCCTTTATTTATAGTATTTTTTCATATAACAGTTTTAAGATTCTCTGTGATGAAAAAATATATCTCTTTTTTCCCTTTATGAGTTTTAGGGGTTTTGTTTTGCTTAGGAACATCTGTGTCCTAATATTACACAAAGAAAATACTCTATTCTCCTCAATTTACTTCTAATATTTTTGTTATTTCACTTTTAACTTCCATATATAATACATTTGAAGTTTGTTTTTGTATATGGTTTGGAGGGCTCACTTTGTTTTCTTCCAGATGGATAGCAAGTCATGCCAATCCCCTTATTAAATAAACTATGTTTTTCTTACTGAATTAAAATTTCTCTTTCGTTATGCAGTAAATTGCCATATACATCTTGTGTCTTATTTCTTAACTATTATTTCTGAATCTGTTATTTTATAGATGAGTTAAATAGGAAAGTTTATTCTTAGGCCATTATGGCATCTCTTTTGTAAAGTTTAATGTATGCTAACTCCCTATTCACTTTTCCTTTTCATAATTTTCTCGGTTCCTGGACATTGATTCTACCATAATAACTTAAAAATAATTTTATCTGGTTATTTATGATAAGATTATGTTAGGTTTTATATTAATTTTGGAAGGATTGATGTTCTCATGATCGGTGTTCCTATCTGACTTTCTGTAAATAATCCTTTTGGATAACTGCAAAGTAGTCCTATATCAAATTTCCATTATTTAAATGTTTACATTGCTTCAAGATCCATCATTATAAGTAGTGCAGTTCTAACTATATCATATCATTTATCAGCAGTATATGAGAGTGCCTGTTTCCTCACATCTTTACTAATACTTACTTGTCTTTTTAATTTTAAATAACTATTTCTTGTCCTACAAAAAGAGGCGATGTTATAAGTCTAGCACTTCTCTTCACACTAGGTTTTGTTTTTGGGTTTTTTTTTTTCTTCACACTTCTTTAGTGTTACAGTTATCATAGGTTTATACCTTATGTGACCTATTTCAGTTTTATTCTCAGATAATATTTAGGACCTCTTTTGACAGGCACATCTTCTTTTAATGACTTCCATCTGTGAATAGCGGGTTGAAATGAGAGATTTCTTTTCAGTATTTAAAATATGAAAAGCCATGTTATACTGCTTACTTGTTACTCTATTGTTCTTTTACAAATACAGTCTGACTTGCCACAGTACATGTTTACCAAAGGCAAAACAACTCATAAGCAATTGGTAAACAAGGGTTAAAACATAGAGGGTTAAAATGTATGTGTTATAATGTATAGGTAGTGTCAGTTCACAGATGATTTTTCCAAAGCAAAGAGAACTAAATTAGTGGGAATGAAACTATAGCCTTCATCAGAAGAGTAAAAGACCTTCAGCTCTCCTGTTAAGCTGGCAGCAGGAACCCCTTTGGCTTTATTTTCAGAAAATCGAAAGAAGTACCTACCTCCAAAGCTCCCTCTTGCAGAGAGATGAGGCAGTCTTGGGCAGGTTGCACCACTCTTGCGCCCACCTTCATGACAGACAGCCCTGCACTGATTCTGAGCTGCCATCGCTACATCGTCTGCATGTCTACCAGCACTGCTCTGAGTACTGCCAGCATTGGCATTCGATGGTTTCTGTGGGTTTTTTTTTAATCTCTAAACCATGGAGCTACCTACCAAGTATTGGGTTTTTGCTAGCTCTAGCTACATGAGTTATACATATTTGAGTAGTCTTTCCTTAACTCTGTTTCTCCTCAAAACCCAATTATTTTTAGTGCACGGCTTTACTTTTTATTTTAGAAGAATATATACATTGCTTTATGTAAAAATGGCTGTATAATAATTATTATTAATGAGATTATCAACTTGTTCCCTGTATTTTTAATTAGGTGCTCTTCGTTTTATGAGGCGGATAATTGGCCTTAAAGATGAATTTTATAATCGTTACATCACAAAGGGAAATCTTTTTGAGCCAGTTATAAATGCTCTTCTGGATAATGGAACTCGGTACAATCTGTTGAATTCAGCTGTTATTGAGTTATTTGAATTTATAAGAGTGGTAAGTTTATGTTAAAGGATTATTAGTGAAATAAAATTATTATATATTTAGCAATGTTAATATTTTAAATTATGAAATTCAGCATAGTATTTTAATCCATGTTTATTCTATATTATTCCTAGTTCCATTTTTATTGGTCAAATGTTTCAGAATTATATTTGCCATATGTGGACGTTTGGCCAAGCATGCCATTCATGAGATCTCTGTAATCTATTGTAGGGGTAGTAATAAATAGAAAGGTTGAAAATGATTACTTTGGTAAGCTTTGATAGAAGATGCATAAAAGGTAGCTGTTATCATGGAATTTTAAGTTGAAGAGACCAGGAAGTTAGGTGGATCACTCCTTATTTTATAGATAGGGGCTTCACACACTCGAAGTGATCAAATTGTTTATTCAAGAGCATCAGTTTGGTTATAAGTGCATAGTCAGAGCTTGAACATAGGTCACAGCTCAGTTTTGAGCAACTGAACATCTGTCATAAAAAGATCTGGAGAGAACTCTATGTGAACAATAGGGTAAGACAAGTAACTATAGAACCAGTAGAGTAATTTTACCCTCTCCCATATACTGAAATCATTCCACCATGGAAAATGCCCCACATGGTTAGAATTGGTTCAAATTTATAAAAAGAAAGTCAAAGCTAGAAATTCATTCTCTAGGTTTGGCTCTTAGAAATCAGATTTCTGCTCATAACATGCTGTTCTCATAAAGATTATTTGGCCTACTAGATTACTTTTCTAATAGTAGTCATTTGCCAAGAGTGTGGTTTTCAAAAGGATAAAGAGAGTAGAAGCCTTAGAAAAGACTTTACCCTGGGACACCTGGGTGGTTCAGTGGTTGAGTGTCTGCCTTCAGCCCAGGGTGTGATCCTGGAAACCCAGGATCAAGGATCAAGTCCCACATCAGGTTCCCTATGAGGAGCCTGCTTCTCCCTCTGCCTGTGTCTCTGCCTCTCTCTTTCTCTCTCTCTCTCTCTCTCATGAATAAATAAATAAAATCTTTAAAAATAAAAAAATTTAAAAAAAGAAAAGACTTTACCCTTAGAAAAGAAAGAACATAGTAAACCAGCTTACTAAGTATCTGAACCCTGGTTCACAGTGCACTGTTTTAATGAACCAGAGATTGACTTTTATGATTTTTTCCTTAAAATTTTTGGTGAGGTAGTACTGATAAAATGAATTAGTTGTAGAGTTCACAACCCCATCCCTATTCCTATGATTGAATTTGTTTTTCAGAAAATTATTTTGTGTGGTTGATAAAATGTACATTGAATCCCAAAACTTAACTCATCTTTTTAAAGATTTATGTATTTATTTGAGAGAGAGAGAGTGCAAGTGAGGGGAGGGGCAGAGGGAGAGAATCTCATGCAGACTCCCTGCTGAGCATGGAGCCCCACATGGGGATCAGTCCCAGGACCCCAGACTCATGACCTGAGCCAAAACTGAGTCAGGTGCCCCAAAACTTTACTCATCTTTTTGTTCAGTATATAGCACCGACCATTTACCTGGCTTCCTAATGTTTCTTCTTTGCATATTATTTAATTGAGATTTCCAGGGGAACTAAAGACAAAATCCTTAAAAGAAGCAGATTGTGGTGTATTTTTTAAAGAACTAACATGTATATTTCTTATAAATACTAAATTTCTGAATCACAACTTTAGTTATTATTAATACTGATCCTGCTTCACACCCAGCACTTGGAATGGTTATTTAGAATGGTTCATTTAGAATTTAAAAGAATTTAGAAGTTATGACTGTCCATTTATTTCACAAAAATTATACTGTTGGAAGACTGTGGAAATAGGTGGAATTCAAGTTAATAGTTTATCAGATCTGTATATGTAATATAGTCAGAGGAGTCTGACTCCTAAATAATAATGTTTATTATTTAGGTAGGGCTTATCACATTTTTTTTCTCTTAACATCATTACTTTTCCTATTTTGATACCAGTTAAACAAGGAGCCATTAAGTAGCACCTAAAATTTATTGAAAATGTAATTTCAGCACCTGCCTTCGAACTAGTTGTGTGCTCTTCATCAGGTCATCCAACCTTTCAGATCTTCAATTTTCCTTTTCTGTAAATTGGGGGTAATAAAACCCATTTCATAGAATTTTTAGAGGAGGATCAAGTGAAAGTATATATTAAAGTGCTTTTTAAATTGTAAAGTGCTATGTAAATTCAAAAAATAAACAGAAGATGTAAAATAAATCTGTTTACTTTCAGATGTTTTATAGTCTCCCAAAAGGGCTTCTTTTTTATTCCAAGTTTTCTCCGGAGGCCTGGCTCATGTGTACAGAAACTAGGACATTTATTTTTGTGATGTGATTTTGAAAAACCTTTTTTGATCAGCTTTGGAACATAAAAAAGTTTTTCTCCTAACAGTCATTGACTTATATTTGAATTGTAAATTTTGTCCTTATACAGGAAGATATCAAGTCTCTTACTGCACATATAGTTGAAAACTTTTATAAAGCACTTGAATCAATTGAATATGTTCAGACATTCAAAGGATTGAAGACTAAATATGAGCAAGAAAAAGACAGACAAAATCAAAAACTGAACAGGTACTGTTTAAATATATTGCATTTATAGTCTATAAAATTACATCTGAAATCATCTTCTGTTTGGATCTGACATGTGAAATTTATCCAGGAGTATTCTTTCTGTCATTAGATAGTACGGGATTGTGTAGAAGGGTAGGATATTCTCCCCACCCAGAATCTTTTATATGAAAAATGACTTCTGTATAATAACTCAAGATAAATTTTTAATTTGCAATATCCTTAAATATTTTGGAGTGTTCTCTGGTTATATCTTGTATCACAATTGAGGTAATGATGTAAATTATATGAAGTTAAAATTACTTTAGCTCCTCTTAGTGTTCTATATATTTATTCTCAAATTTAATGTGGTCACAAACTTTAAATCATTACTCAGTGTTTGTGATATGTTTCTTACAGTGTACCATCTATATTACGTAGTAACAGATTTCGCAGAGATGCAAAAGCCTTGGAAGAGGATGAAGAAATGTGGTTTAATGAAGATGAAGAGGAGGAAGGAAAAGCAGTTGTGGCACCAGTAGAAAAATCTAAGCCAGAAGATGATTTTCCAGATACTTACGAAAAATTTATGGAGACAAAAAAAGGTATTAAAATTTTGAATTTTTAAATAATGTATCACTTAAGTACAGAAATTATCAGTTGCTTGTGAAAGTCTGGTCATAGTATATACAGCATGAAAATGAATTTTATAATGAATCAACCTTTTAAAATATCCACATCTTTTTCTAAATCTGGGAGTTATTTTCATGTGTAAACTGTTTTTCTTGAAACTTGTCATTTTGTGACGCTCATTTGCTATTTATTTATTTTTAAAGATTTTTAAAATTTATTCATAAGAGACAGAGAGGCAAAGACCTAGGCAGAGGAAGAAGCAGGCTTCCTGTGGGGAGCCTGATAACAGGACTCGATTCCAGGACTCTGGGATCCACGACCTGAACCAGAGTCAGACACTCAACGACTGAGCCACCCAAGTGCCCCTTCATTTGCTGTTTAGAATTACATTGTCTACTTATACATTGCTTTCTGTAAACAATCTTGATTTATTTCTGTACTGAAAACTCCAGTAATAATAGAGACCATATAGATCCATAGAAACTTTCCAGAGTGCTCTGCCTTTTATAACTGAGGAAACTAAGTTCAAAGAAGTAACTTTGCTATTTGACGTTTTTAAATCATTATAAAAATTTCATAAAGATAGACTATCAAGAGAAGTAGAATTTCCCATCTTTCAAATGTGTTTCACTTGTCTATAAAACTGAGATCTGGGCAGCCCGGGTGGCTCAGTGGTTTAGCACCACCTTCAGCCCAGGGCATGATCCTGGAGACCTCAGATCAAGTCCTACGTCAGGCTCCCTGCAGGGAGCCTGCTTCTCCCTCTGCCTGTGTCTCTGCCTCTCTCTCTCTCTCTCTCTCTCTCTCTCTCTCTCTCTCTCTCGGTGTTTCTCATGAATAATTAAATCTTAAAGAAAAAAAAAAACCCTGAGATCTTACATTTTAAAAGAATTAATCACTTTAAATCTGTAGCTAAAAAAAATCACCATTATTTGAGTACTGTCCTACATCATATAAATGTTTACTACAAATTTACATTTTGAAAGGCAAAAGCATTTCTCCTTAGTGTTTCAGTCACTTACTACATTTTTCCTGCAACTGTTATTCCCAGCCTCATTCATTATGTACTCGCTTCTTAATGTCTGAAATTCTATTGACCTCAGCATGGTGTAGCAGATAGCCCAACAAGATGTCCTAAGGTATAGGTAACTTTGGTAGCTTAATTCTTCTACCTTTATTCATTATAGGCACTGCTCTGACTACCATAGAAAGGGGCAGCAAGGCCATACTTGAAGCTTTGAATCCACTTTAGAATCATATACAAAAAAAGGAGAGCAAGCAGGAGTGAAAGGATAGTAGACGCCTAAGTCATAAGAGAAACAGTTAAAGGAATCTGGAATATTCAGGAAATAAGAGACTGATAGACATGATCATATCATTGTCTTTAGGCATTTGAAATACTGACTTGTGGGAGGGGTTAACAGGTTTTTCACATGGATTTTATTTTATTTTTTCACACGGATTTTAGAAGTATAGGGTCAGTGCAGTGAAGAGAAGGTGCAAAGAAACAATGAAAGGCAGAGTCAAACAGGTAATGAATCCTTGATGTGTCCTAGATACAACACTGTAGAATTCTAGCGTAGGATGGCTAATTCTGGTATATGATTATTAAGGTCCTTTCAAATCCTGAGATTTCTAAGATTAAAGACTAATTACTGTACACATCATGCTCCATGGCTCTTATGAAACAAAGGTAATGTTTTATAAGTTTTTAAGCTATTGTTCTTTTCAGATGCTTTGCTTATTTAGGAATATTTACTGAAAAAGATTAAAAATTTTACTTTCGCTTTAGCAAAAGAAAGTGAAGACAAGGAAAACCTTCCTAAAAGGACATCATCTAGTGGCTTCAAATTTACATTCTCCCACTCTGCCAGTACTGCTAATGGAACAAATAGTACAAACAGTAAGTCTGTAGTGGCTCAGACACCACCAGCAAGTTCTAATGGATCCTCCTCCAAAACTACAAACTTGGCTACATCAGTAACAGCCACCAAGGTATGTGAAATTATTCTATATACAAACTTTGTTTTTTCCATCTTTAAAACTGTTTCATATTTACTGAAGAAAATTTGAATTAAAAAATTAATTTATATGCAATTGATAAATTACTGAACACCACATCTGAAACTAATGATGTACTTACATGTTGGCTGTTGAATTTAAATAAAAAATAAATAAATTTCAAAGAAGAAAAGTTGTACACATTGTCATCACATAATAGTGACTGCTAACATTTGGTTGATTTCTTTAGGTGTATGGGTTTACCTGACATGCAGTTGAGGTTTTTCTAGAAACACAGTTTTGTGTCCTGCTTTTATTTATTTGTTAAAAGAATTTTTCTACATTTTTTTCTTTTTCTTTCAAAACACTGTTGATGACTACAGAATTTCATTTTATTTAGGCATATCATAACACTTGTAAGCAACCCACCTAGTAATATTTTGGAACACATAAGTTGATTCTGACGTTTCTTTCATTGATGGGACTACTGGTGGTGTTGCATTTTATTTTCTTGAATCGATGAGTAGAAGAATGTTTTCTTTTTTTTTTTTTTTTTTTTAGAAGAATGTTTTCATATTGTCATATACCTCTAGAAGTTTCTACCAGTTTACATTACCATAAGCATTGTATGAGTGCTTGGCTCACTGCAGCTTTGCCAGTGTTATTACAATTCTTTTTAATCTTTGCCCATTAGGTAGCAGAAACAGTATAGATTTCATCCCCAATCGTGTGTCCTTTTTTAGTAGCAAGTTTGAATATTATTGTCTTTTGAATTTGCTCTTCTGCAAGTTGTCTTTTCATAGTCTTGCCTTTTAAAAATTGGATTACATGCTGCTTAATATGAATGAATCTTTATAAGGATATTAGCCGTTTTGTCATTTGCATAGCAAATGTATTTCCCATTGGTTACTTTTTTTATATAAACAAGTTTAAATTTTATATGAAACATTTTTCATTCATTTAAATTGTTATGGTATGTAACCATCCTCATCTCCAAAAAGCAGTGGCTTAAAAAGGCATAAATATAAGACAACTATTAACATAAGGGTAGAAGGACAAGAGGATGGAAATGCCATAGTAGTAGAAAACCTAATTTGAAGAGATGCTTCTAGGTTTGAATACAAAATACAATTTGAGTTTATTTTACAAAAATGTAGTCTTTATTCAGTATTGTATTGTGGTAGGTGCTTGACTAAAGATCACAGGAGTAGCATTTTCAGTGAGATGCTACTGCTTTTGAAACATTTTATTTTTTAAAAGATTTTATTAATTTATTCATGAGAAATAGAGAGTCAGAGACACAGACAGAGGGAGAAGCAGGCTCCATCCTGGGAGCCCTAAGCGGGACTACGATCCCAAGTCTCCAGGATCACACCCTGAGCTGAAGGCAGTGCTAAGCCACTGAGCCACCCAGGCTGCCCAAAACATTTTAAATTTTTTAACTAGAAATTTTAAAATTAAATTTCACTTCTTGATAGGATAGTTTGGTGTAATATTTGTGGCACTATATTAATATTTGCTGTGAAGTTAAATTTTTCAGGTAAATCTTGGTTCTGCCTTTTTCTAGGCTATATGACCTTGAATAAGTTATTAAAATAATCTCTCAGGACCTTAATTTTTCTTCATTTTAAACAAGGATAAAATAGCACCAACTCAATAGGCTTTAAATATATTAAATTATTCAATAAATGTAAAAAGCTTAGAACACTACTTGCACCTTCTCAATATATATACTAGCTTTTCTTTCTTTGTTTTTTTAAGAATGTATTTGAGAGGGATGCCCGAGTGGCTCAGCAGTTGAGCGTCTGCCTTCAGCTCAGGGCATGATCCCGGAGTTTCGGGATCAAGTCTCACGTTGGCCTCTCTGTGAGGAGCCTGCTTCTCCCTCTGCCAATGTCTCTGCCTTCTCTCAGTGTCTTTATGAATAAATAAATAAAATCTTAAAAAAAAAAAAAAAAGAATTTGAGAGAGAAAGACAGAGATACAGAGATAGAGCACAAGCAGGGAGGAGAGGGAGAAGCGGGAGAAGCAGGCTACCTGCTGAGCAGGGAGCCCACATGGGACTGGAGAACTGGATCCCAGGACCCAGGATCATGACCTGAGCTGAAGGCAGACACTAAACCAGCTGAGCCACCCAGGTGCCATGCTTTTCTTTTTTTTAATCCAAGTGATACATGCACTTACTTTGAAAAATCAAAATAGTGTTAAAATGTTGAGAAAAATCAGTCCTCTTTTTCCTCTCCAGAGATTGCTTTAGAACTCTTCTTGTACCTATTTCTTCTATTTCTAAATAATCTGTTAATAATTCATATTGTTTTATCAAGTTTAAACCTAATTTGTTAAATTCTTGTTATGGTAGATAAAGAGTTTAGCATGTGAACACTCCTTAGCACATCCTCACTCTTATTTCTCCCTTATATCAAAATTTTTGGTTAAAATAGTATTTGATAATTTTATAGCTATAATGACAATGTAAATATTCTTTACTCATGAATTTTTTTCCTGGTCTTTTTTTTCCTGGTCTTTTTTTCTGTACTGTATTTTTCTTGGTAACTTTTCTTTTTGAATAAATAATTACCACCATTTTTTTTTTCATTTGTTGCAATAGTTAGGTGTCTGTCACTAATTCTTTTAGTATCTTTCAGGTTAGTTTCTATATTCTCTGGAAGTCTGTCTGGTTCTGGCCTAGATCGCTTGCTCTCTAGACTTGCTGTATAGCTCTTGTCTTAAGGCTTGCCTAGGCCTCTCTCTTTCTTGTATTGTTTCCTGGGTCTTATGTCTCTGTTCTCTTCTAGATTTTCCCTCTCCTTTTGGTGGAGCAAATCCTGTAATAATTGTTTTCTGAGAAAATCCCATTAGAGATAAAATTTGAGCCCCTGCATGTATGAAAATGTATTGATTCTGTCCTACCTGACAATTTAACTGAATATAGAACCAAATTGGAAATCATTTTCTTCTAAAAATTTGAAGTTACTGCTGCCAAGAAATCCAGAGACATTCTTCTTTCTGATCGTTTGCATGTCATTTTTTATTTTCTTCTTGAAAGCAGCTAAATAGTCATGACCTTCAGTTGAGAAGCATTTTATGCTATTTCACTGTAACTTACTATTTGAATGTTGGGTCTTCTGTATTGATTTTACAATTGTCATAATTTTTCTAATATTATTTTTTAAATCTTATTCTATCTCCTGGGTTATTTCTTAGAGTTCTTTTTTTTTTTTTTTATAAGATTTTATTTATTTATTCATGAGAGACATGGGACAGGGTGGAGAGAAAGAGGCAGAGACACAGGCACAGGGAAAAGCAGGCTCCATGCAGGAAGCCTGACATGGGACTCAATCCCGGGACTCCAGGATATGGCCTGGGCAGAAGGCAGGCGCTTAACCGCTGAGCCACCCAGGGATCCCCATATTTCTTAGAGTTCTTAATTCATTATCCTTCCAGATAAGTTTTTACTTATGATTGAGCAAAATCAAGTACTAACACAAATTTTTCACTCTTTTTGACACTAATAGCAGATTGCTGAATATATTTGTTCTACACCTTTTTGGGGTAGAAGGAGAGAACAGTGATTGTTCTTGGAAAATAAATGGCTCATCACACTAGATTATGACAAAAGTTTGAAGTTCACTATCTTTTGATTACCACAATTGAATTGATTGGTTCTTAAAATTAAAGAGATGAAGTGTGAACCTGTCCATTTTCCTTTGCAAGGCATTCTAATAAAGTTCTAATATGTTCTAATATGCTTTTAAAAATTGCATTCTTTGAAAACTTGATAGTTCTCAAAGCTGGTAAGACATTAGCTACTAATGAAATTACAAAGATTTTTTTTTTTTAACTTGTAGAGCTGTAAAACATGCACATTTTCCTTGAAGACGACTACTTACCCCCCCCCCCCCAAAAAAGAAAGAAAAATATTTTAAAAATCAGAATCAGAAATGATTAGTGGGTCCTAAAACCAACAGTTCTTTTGCCACAGATTAACAGAAGAGAATACTGCATCTTGCGTTTTCTCTTAACAAACTTAACCTGGGTGAGCTTTCCAAGTTAGGACATAAAGAGAACTCTCTCCATAGAATTCCAGAGTATGATATACTTTAATTTATAATTTACTCTTGATGCATTTTAATGTTGTTTCCAGCTTTTTGCAGCTAAAACAATTTATGTGACTTTCTCCACAAAATATTTCATATACATGTTTATTTCTGTATAGAATATGCTTTTACAGTTCTGATTAGTTATCACATTTACTCAGTAAAATGGAAATACATCGAGAGTTCTTAACACGGTATATATATGGCTGATACCAAAAGCTTACTTAATACTTTAGGACATATTAGAGGTAGTCCCACCAAAGTTGGGAACAAGATAGGACACCACTATGATTGCTGTAACCATTGTTCGGGGGTACTTGCCAATGCAGTTAGCTGAGATAAAGAAATTAAAGCTATAATAATTAGGAGATATAAAATAACCACTTTTGCTGATGATTTTTAAAATTTTTATTAATCATGTTTATGGAAGATCTATATATTTTGAGTAGAAGATAATTTTTGAATTCTCTCCTTAAATTTTTAAACATGATGAATCATGATAATAGTTTCCTAACTTACAATTTGTTAGTTCATTGGTTTATTTGGTTCAGAAAAACTGTCATTGTTTCTTCATAGGTATTGTTACTTGTTTTCATCCCTTCTTTCATATTGGAAACTTTTCTCAAGAGTATTTGGCATAAGTGGTGCAATTGCAATCTGATAGTTATTTTAAAACAAGTATGTTTATGTTTTTATATTAAGTCTGGAGTCTGTCAAATTCTTTAAAAGATGTATCTCTGGATTATAGACCTAATATTTCATGTTTTATATTGTTATTCTCAATAAAAATGATTGTTTTAACGTATAGGAGTTTATGATACAGATAGATAATAGAGATGAAATTAAATTGTGTAGCTGAGTGTTTCAGATACAATATTTATTAATTTTAACAAACATTGTGATATGTAATCTATAATCTTAAACACGATCAAAACATTCCTTGATAACTTGTTATCTTTGTGAATATTAGATTGTGCCCTTTTAGAAGGTAATTACATCTTCTGTCTTCTCTCATCTAACTTGTTTGGCTTAGAAAACCAATGAAAAAGAATGATTTTAGTAATAGTAGCTAGTAGCAATTATTGAACACTATATCTACATACCAAGCACTGTGCCAAGTGCTTTTTATGTTTTATTTTCAGTTTAATTTTCAAAGTAGTTCAGTGAGGTCTAACTACTATTATTATACCAATTTTGCAGATAAGGAAAATGTGGCATAGAGATTCTAAATCAGTAGCCCATAGTCCTGCGTCTAAAGTGTGGCGTTGGAATTTGAAGTCAGGCAGACCACAATGAATATATTCTTAGCAATTGAGACAATACTGCCTCTTATCAAACTTAAGACTTGAGAAAGCAGGATTCTCACATATGTAAATATGGTATAAATAAGTTTAACTCCCAGACTTTCTGATAATGGTTTCTAGCTGCTCATTGGCCTTTGTTGACTAATATTACAGTGGTTCAGTTATATCTTGGCAAAGTGTTATGGCTAGATGTCTGAGTTCTTCAAATATGAAGCTACTTAGCTTTGAAATAGGAGTTATTTCGGTTGTATTTGTTTATTACTTTGTCTAAAGGGTTTGAACTAAATTCATTGTTTACAGTAGCCCTTGTAACCTGTGGGACATATGTATAAACTTGATGGGATGGATTCTAAATGAGTGCAAACCTGAAGACATTTAATTTCCTGGGTAGTGTCCAGAGCTTTAATAGGAATTTTAGGGGTCCAAACATCTGAATTACCTCATTACTTTCCTTTTGGTTACAGAGAGGTAGCTCTAAATTTTTTAGTTATTAGTTTTAGGAATCATTTCATGTGTTTATCATCAAAAGCATTATGAAAACAGTAGTATGCACTGAGTGATGAAATACATACCTGAAGTACAGAGACAAAAGGTGGGCTTCCTGTCACTGGCTGACTACTCACTCCTGTTTAAACGTAGAGAAATGAATGAGTTCATTTTCACAATCTTAGCTCCCAGTGTCATGATGATTTGTGAGTCCTGCTATGTAGAGATACATGTTTCCACAGTGAAAGTTCGCTGAATTGAATTGGGAGGTGTTGTTAAAAATCTAAGAGCTAAATAGAAAAGTTGGGGGTAACCTAGAGTGCCATCAATGTACCAGGTGTTCGTAATTTTCAAGCTGTTCCTTTATCAAATTCAAATATATCTGTTTGAGATATATATGATTAAATAGTTTAGAAAAGTTATTTGTGATGTCTTTAAAAGTGATTATACTAAGTAAGTTTTTTTCCCCTTAAGTTACATATGTTAAGAATTTTTTTTATTCTTCAATAGGGAAGTTTGGTTGGTTTAGTGGATTATCCAGATGATGAAGAGGAAGATGAAGAAGAAGAAACATCTCCCAGGAAAAGACCTCGTCTTGGCTCATAAAATACTTAGTGGGGACCCTCAACGTGTGGTCTTACTAAAATGCTGCAACTGTTTGATGAGCTGAAAATCTGAATCAGAAAGCTTTCTCACTTGAACTTATAAATATATGAGGAGTAGCAAAAAATACTCAGTATATCAGCTAGGAGAGTTTAGTTCTGTAAAAAAACCAGGCTTCCCAGGAACTTGATTGCTTGCTAGTAATTAAGGGTTTTGCCTTTCAGGCTGTCAAAAAAAAGTAAAATAAAATAAAATAAGGTTAGTAACCAGAACCTGGGAGATAGCTTCTCAGTGAGGAAACTCTCAGGTTTGGGGATGGCTTGGGGGAGGGACAAGGTTGATAAAATAATATTAAATGCAGGGTTGCTCCAGGGGGTATCCGATCTAGAAACAATTACAAAACTTTAGTTACAAACCCAATAACATTACTTGTATAATGGTGCTGGCCATGTTGTTCTTTTAATCAGTTGCCTCTTTTTAAAAAATTTTTATGAAACCAAATTCAACTATCATAAAAGTGAAGTTATGCTGTTGGGACCATTTTTTTGAAGATTTAAGAGAAATTCAGCCTTAGTTGGAAGGAAGTACACTCTGTGTTACAGTACATGTTGAGTTTTCTACACCAGGAATTTTCAGTATGTATTTTGATGAAAACAAACTGGATTCAAAATGGACAGTTCTTCTTAATAGAACTTTACAGCACTTTTAGAGATAACTGATGCCAAGAATCAGTACAGTAGTATTTCATAATGACTTTTCTCCAGAAACTTGGGAGTGGATTGAACAGAATGTTTCCAAATGTCTCCCCGTAGTACATACAATCTTTTGTGCAAGATAATTTGAAGTCACTTTCTGCTTTGTTCATAAAGTTGTCTCTCTCCAGAGCTGCGAGTAAGTTTTAAAGTATAATATATAAAGACTCACATACAAAGACTAGTGCTGAATTAAGTGGCATTTAATATCTAGAGGCCATTTGGATCCAAGAAGTTATTACTTCAGTATCAAAGTCAGTATGCAGCACATGAAGTTTTCCATAAAACAAACAAGGGTGTAATATGAAAGCTGCTTTTTTAAAAGAGTAAAAGCACATTCCATGTACGTAAATGAATTTAAAATAAGTTGAGGCAAACAGTTAAGAGGTTTTATTTTTAGAACAGCAAGTTACCTGTAAATATTTTAATGTTAGTTTGCTCATCTATGATCTGAGATCATGCTGAAGTGAGGAAATACGTCCCCCAAACAACAACTTAATGCATTGGGAAAAAAACTAAAAACAGTAATTCTGGCTACAATCTTCAGATCACCCTTGTAATGTGTTATGGGTCCATTTTTCCTGGAATAGCTTAACCTGAAGCAGTTTCCCCTGTTTTGGAGATTTTGTAGTTAATTTTAATTTTGGCTATTGTTTGGAAAAGATGGGCTGTCTGTGTAGATATGAAGTATAGTTTTTCCATAAAACAGATGTTTATTTTGTATTAAAAATACCACTGTACTTGTTTTACACCATTTGTATACATGTGGTGATATTAATGCTGAACTGTAAAATTCAGGAATTAAAATGTGACCCTGTAATTCTATGATTGTTGCTTTTGTTTGGTTTATTGTAAATATAAGTTAATTCCATTTTGAGATATGTCCATTTTATAATATCTTTTAAAAGCCAATAAATTATCCATAGATATTTATTATAAACCACTAAGTCCTACACCAATCTGAAAAAATTCTAAACAAACGACGGTTGACTGCACTTTAAGTATCACTGATTCTACTTACAGAAGGTATGCCTTGGGCAAATGAAGTTCCAGCACCAAAACATCACAGCAATGGGGCTAGTCTCATCTCTTATTAAAGGTACATATAATGATGAAGACCTTCCACTTTATAAGGCAAAGGGACTCAGGATAATTTAAGATCAGTAAAGTTACCATCTGAATACATTTTTTTTTCAAGCAAGTTCTGTAAAGCCCCTTTCATTCTTCTTAGCTCTTAATAAATTTCCTCTTGTCATCTAAGAAGCCCAGGCCTAAAGCATTTCCCTATTGACTCTTGACTCTTCCTGATTAAGTAATTTTAAAGTTCCAGTAGGAAGTAATATGTTTATACTTCATGAAGAGTTTAATTTTCCTTTCTAAAGAATTGCCATGAGTCAAACATTTAAATCATCATCTTAATAACCTTTCTTCTTGCAGAAATGTGAATGTTTTGTTGACTTACAGGATAACCGTTTTCATGGTACATATGCTCACCCACAATGATATGAAAACAGGGCTTAAAATATCCCTTGAAAGAATAACTATTAAAGTTTCCACATGTTAGCTGCTGTCTTAATGACTATCCTCAGGCAGATCAGGATTTTTATATCTTTATCTTCACTCAGTGAAGCAAGCCAGAGCCCACATTTGTATGCCTGAGGTTCTCTTAAAATTATATCTGTAAACATGTATCCAGTATAAAAACTATTTTTAATAAAAAGTTACATGAAACAGATTTCTGTGTTTTAATCACTAGTTCTTCCTCTTGTCCATCTAAGTGATGAAAATCTAACAACTGTAATGCTGGTTTTTCTCTGCAGGTTGAAGACTGGAGCTAAATAAATTTCGGTTTCCCTTTTTAAAAGTTTATAACTGTAGATTTAAAGAGATAAAATGGAACTATAAATTAAACTGAAGGAGCAGTCTGTAACTAGAAATGGGAGTGCTTGTTGGATGATGACACAGGAAGTTTTCTGAAAGAAGGGTTTATCCTACTATTCTGACTCTCGGTAAGCCAACCACCACGGAAAACCATCCAGGACCACTTCACATAAAAATGACCCGACACCCGCAGCTTCATTCCCCTCGGAAGGCTCAGTCGATTATTCCCTTTATCTTTTTAAATGGTAGGTTTTCTCAAAAGAGTACCTGAGTATTTTTGACATCCATTTTCCAAGTCCTGTTTGCTCCTGCACGAGATTAGTCTTTTAATTGGATTTCCTTACAGTTGGTACCCTCACGACTCGAACTCCCCCAGTTTCCATACGGCAGCCACACGTTTTTTTTTTTTAACAACATTGTGATGATGACTTCCCTGCTTTCAAACTTTTCAGTGACTTCCCATTGCCATTATAAAATTTGAAATCTTCACATTTCCTACAAGGCCCTTAAATCAATACCCCACCTATCTCCAATTCCATATGCCAGCCTTCCCCCTCATTCTACATACACTCACCCTCCTGCCCATTCCTCACTAGCTGCTTCATTCTTTCCTGCACCACGACCTGGTGTTCCTTCCCATTGCTCCCAGCAACTGGCTTTCCAATCAGCTTAAACATTGCTTTCTCAGGAGGCTTGGCCAGCCCTCCTGATAGTACTGCACTTTTCCCTTCTTACAATTTGCTCCTTGGGCCTTTCTCACTAGCCCCATGAAGGCAGGGACCCTGATGACCTAGTTGACTACTGTATCCTTGGCACAGTGTTGAGAACAAACAGGTAACCAAGTTTGAATGAATAAATGCACTATCGGCTTTCTATACCCCTTCTCAGCCCAAGTAGCTGCCTTCTCCACCACCCTTTACCTCCAAAATTTAATAAAGTAGTAATAATAAGCTTATATTTGCATTTACGAACACAAGTATTTGAAACTAACAAGCTCGGTTTAAGGATTAAATAATTTATTTTTAAGAAAATTTGAACTGTTTTGCTAGGTTGTTTTTAAAATTACTTATTAATAACTTCTTCTTTAAGTTTCTCTGCAAGCAATCTCCTCTTTAGTAATGTTTGCTTCTCCTCTGCTGTCATTTCTGGTTTCTCTGTCATTTCCTTAAACAAAACAAAACAAAACAACAGAAAAGAAAAAAAAAATTGGCTATAGTATAAGATGGGTTCATTTGTCTAAAATTCCCAACATACTGCCTCAAAGAGCATTTTCAGTAAATAAAAATTTAAAAAGCCACATGTGGACTGGGTTCCCTAAATCTCTTCTTTGCAAAAATCCTTTTAGGGAAGAAAGCCTCTTGGAGGTGGTGATGAGGGTACTGTTGCTGCTTTGTGGATAAAATACTGCAAAAGGCTTAGGTAAAATAGGCTGCTGACCCATAAGCACCCAGAGCAGGGCAAGTAAAGAAACAAGTGTAAATGAAACCGCTATCATTTCAACCTCACAAAATCATATCACAATGATCTCATGGCCTAGAAAAAACTGAACATGTGCTACACCAGCAGTGAGGTTAATAAGACTGGATCTACAAGCAACATTATCAAGGCTGTCTTGCACACAATCTGATTTTGACAATTCCACCTCTAGATTTGCAAAGCTTTACACACTAAAGCTAGTCATACCTCTACCTCCCCAGCAGGCTTTCCTTTCTGCTCCGAGTTTTGTATCTGCTTAGTCTTCATATCCTTTCTCATGGACATCAACTTATCTCTCTTCTGCTTGAGATAGCGCTCTCGTTGTCGGAGCTCTTCTGTTCCAAGTGTTGATAAATTCTGGGTCAAAAAAGAGAAGGAACTATTTAAATTCAAGTCCAAGATACTAACAAAAGCCAAGTGTATGGCTGTTCACATTGTTTGTTCCTATTACTTTGTCATTCTCTTCATAGTCCTTAAAAAGTAATTTTTTTACTTACTGCTATTGGTCCTTCAATGCTTGCATGTTCCAGGCCAGGGATCTTCAGGCCTTTTTGTGGGAAGGAGGAAGTTTCAGACAGCATTTCCGGCTTTCTTGCCAAAGGTTGTACTGACTGATTAGCAAAATGCACTTTAACTTCTGGCAGTAATTAGATAGAGACCAATTAGAATGTTATAAAAAAATATTAAGTACCAGCCTAGGCTCACCAGAATGCTTAGTGTTTTCTTCTTCTTTTTTTCTACCCCCCCCTCACTTTTACTTAACACACACTGATTCAGTGCCTAGATTGTTTCAAGCCCTGGGTGAGAATAAACATGGTCCTTGTCTTCAAGGAGCTTGAACTACTCTTACTCATGAGTAAGGACATTTCAATAAATCCCAAGCTCCTGCTGTTTGGTACTACAGCTACAAGAAGTATAATACTTGTCTAAAGATTAGAACTACAATAGAATGTAATACAAGGTTCCCACATACGCTAAATAAACAGTACACAAAAATCCCTTACTGGCAATGTAACTCGTTGCCAAACTTGCTTACAGAAGAAACTAAGTGACCCTGTGTTTTCAGAACAATGAAGTTAAAGCTTTAATTATTGTACTAGACAATAATACCAATATCAACTTTTTGTTCATAATTCATACTGAAGATAACTTTAACAAACCTACCAATACTGTAAGAAAATGTAAAGATTTTAAAGTTAAGTAGAACTTAGAAGCAGACACAACAAAGCACTCAATATTTTCCAGTGATTTGGTGACTGTGCTAAGATTAAGAAACCAGATTAACATGCTAGTTGCTTTTCTGAGCCTTTTTTATAAGACAAGGTGATTTTTTTTTTTTTAAGATGAAACATTTCATCTGAAACATTTTCAGGGTAAGGACATGAACTATGAAAGCAGATTGAGACAAGAAAAAAACTCAGATAAAAATGATAGCAAGAACTCAAAGGATGGGTGAACATGATATATATACATGTCTCAAAATGTTTAAAAATCTTGACAGCACAGTAAAATTGGAAATAAAATTCTGCATGAGCAAAAAACTTGCCAAGGACCACTGCTTTAGCATGGGGTGAGTGGACTAATGGCAGTGCCAGAGAGGTTGGAAGAACAGCCCTTAAGCCTCTTGGACAGTATGGAGAGTCTCCATAAGAGATGAGGCTGGAACTAACCTCCAACCAACAAGACAGGGAGTTACAGAATTAACTTAAAAATAAAGATGCTCAAACAAGTTGGTCATTACGAACCAATGTTGAACTCTTGTTCAACATGCCACTCTTGCTGATGGTGACTTTACGCAAAGGTAGGCTTAACCCTCAGATATGGAAGCACACAGTGAAGAAAGGGTAATTTGTTTCATTTCTGAGGAGGGGGATCCCAGGCACATAAGCATTTATATTCAATTCATGTACTTGTTCTGGATAATTCTTGCCTTGAGTTTGTTAGTTATGAACAGCTTGTATATTCTAACTCAGACCTAGGAAAGTGCTTGAAACCAAAATACTTAGCTTCTCTGATTTCTAGGAATAGACAATCAGAAAACTAGGAAGCTTAAAGAAAGATCATCTTATCTCTGGCAACTCTTTGCATCAATCTGAGAACAGATGCCATCCATTTCTAGCAGGAACCAAGGAAACACATGAAAAAAGGAAATTAACTCTTTTTTTAATTCTTCCCCAAATTAGGTTTTCAAAATGGACTTCCATCACTGTGCATGAAATGATTTTCAGGAATATCAGATATACTCATTCTTAAAAATAGTTTTTGGAAACTAAAGTCATTACTTTAGAAATTATCTGCCATTTATTCGGAGCCACATTAAGTCCATACTTGAGTTATATGTGGTTTAAGATTAAGTTTTCTATAACTTCTCTTAATAGATAAGGAACTAGACAAAGCAGATGTATTCCAATTATGTGAGACACAAGACTGAAACAGTGTGGACTTAGGTCTGCATAAAACAGAAAGTTAAACTTGGGCCAGGAAATTTAAAAAGAGCTCAGACAAATCTAAAGCAGGTGCTTTCACAAACATAATTCAAATGAAGTTATTCTACCTAGAATCTGATTATGAAAAAAGAAAAATGGTTAAATTTGCTAGGAAGAAAGAAGAAAGGTAATTTCATAAACCTGCTTCTGTTTCATATGCCCCATTGTTTTATTAACTAAGAGTATAGTTCCTTAAAATCAATGGGTAAATATCAAACCCATCTTATCTCAATTATAAAAGTTCTTATATACTAAAGTGTAAAAAAACACAAGATTTGGATGAGGCAGAAGACCAAAGTAGGTTAGAGTTTTACCACTTAACAGCTCAGTGGTTTTGGACAAGTCACTCAACTTCCTCAAATTTCTTCTAAAACAAAAATAAGACAACAGAAAAATAAGGATCATAATTTCTTTTTTTTTTTTTTTTTTTTTAGGATCATAATTTCTATCTCAGTTGTGTGACTTGTTTTTTTTTTTAAAGAAAAGGACATTTATTTAAAGCCAAAGAAATACATGAGAAAATGAACTGAATTCGTGATTATGACTCAACTTCTGTTTCAGAATTTCTTGTTTTCTTATAGAGAAAATCAGAATATATTGAAAATGGATTTGCCATTTCTTGAACAAATTCATCCACTAACATTTTCCACAAGGATTCCCATCACTTTTAGTTTCAATATTTCCTGACTAAACGTCTCAATAAACTGGCTAATTCTTGGTTTCCTAGTTATGCTTTGATTCACTAGGAAAATAACTCGATATTACCTTTCTAAGTTCAGCTTCTCACAAATACTATATAATTGTGGTCAAGGAAGAGAACACAAATGCAATGTGAGCATATCTTGGAAGCTGCAGCCATGGCACAAAGGCTGGTGGAATTTTACTCACTGCTCGGGTTCCAGGCTTCACTTAGAAATCTGGGGACTACACCCTCTCTGTCAGCTGAGTATTTCCTACCTACAACCTCCATAGCGAAATTAAAAAAGAATTTTAAATACCCATGGGCATTCAACTCTCCCACCCAGGGGTTTTGAAAGTTAAGTATGTATGAGAAAGTAACATATTCTTTATAATGTTTATATATTCACATTGTTAGAGAAAGTTCAGTACACTTCAACCTTACCTGAGGGTGGGTGTGCAAAATGTTCACCATCCCCCTGGGAATTCTTCATTTCTGCAGTTTCATTAGCGTGCACTGGAGGTTCTTCTGTTTTAGCCTCTGATAACTTCAGGAATCCATAATACAATTTAAAAACAATTTTAGATTAATTTTGACTAATATACTACTTAGGGGACCCAAAGATGTTACTTTAAAAAATACGGTCTACTAAATAGATAACGAACAAGAGATTTTCCCAAGTTTTAAAGATGGTGCCAGCATTTTATAACTTTTATTTTTTGAGGCAGATATACATTCTCATTTTAAATCATGCAGTGCTAAGAGTAACTAGCTAGTATGCTTAGGACTTTGGACTTCCCAAGAAGTTAAGTTCAAACCCAGGCTTCGGGCAGCCCGGGTGGCTCAGTGGTTTAGTGCCGCCTTTGGCCCAGGGTGTGATCTTGGAGACCCGGGTTCGAGTCCCACATCGAGCTCCTTGCATGGAGCCTGCTTCTCCCTCTGCCTGTGTCTCTGCCTCTCTCTCTCTCTGTCTCTCATGAATAAATAAATTAAATGTTTAAAAAAAAAAAACAAACACGCTTCACCCTTACTGCTCATGTGACCTTGAAAAAGACACCAAAAATACTCTAATAAGAGAGATAAATCTACTGAATTAGTTAGGTGCTTTTCCACTTAGAATAATCTATATATTACCATGGTATGCCCAAAGAAGCCACAAATGGGTTTATTTCCATTTCTAAAATAAGCTCGAATATTTAAACCAAATAAATCATTTAAATCTTAGAAAGAACTAAGTAAACTGATAAATCATTTTTCTTAAAAACAGAGCAAAATCTCATCATGTGTAGATTATTATGTACCTCATGTCATAAGCCCCTATATGCTGGGTAATAGACTCAGGAAAATTCGTTATCATAATGTCAGTTCTACTTTTGTGTGTTTCAAGTTTTTTATAATACGATGTTTTTTAAAAAAGGTCTAAAAATCCATACATATACCCCTAAAACATAGTATTATTCAAGAAGCCAAATACAGGGGATCCCTGGGTGGCCCAGCAGTTTAGCGCCTGCCTTTGGCCCAGGGTGTGATCCTGGGGTCGTGGGATCAAGTCCCACATCAGGCTCCCTGCATAGAGCCTGCTTCTCCCTCAGCCTGTATCTCTGCCTCTCTCTCTCTCTCATAATAAAATCTTAAAAAAAATTAAAAAAAAAAAAAAAGAAGCCAAATACAGTTTGCCTCTAAACCAGAGGGTTAATACTAATGTCTCCTGATAGCAGTTTGGAACTTATTTCTGTTCTATACTCTTACATTAAAAAATATTAATATCTATGAATTGCACCTCCCTTTACTAAAAGGAGATTTGCTTAAAGATAGATAAATCACCCCTTAATCCTAAAACATCTCTGTTTCTTCTGCTCTTCATTGGGTACCTTGCAGTAAAATAAAGCTTTTCAAAGATAGCGCATGATCCAAGCATGTATGATAGTGATTGAAGGAAAAAACAAAAGTGACTTTCAGGTGACTGAGAGACAGTTGCTATGCAGTTTCTCTTCCCTGTAAAGAGATTTGGGAAAACGTAGAAAGAGAGGCAGCTACAGGAGAGGAGAGGAAAATTAGCTTCCTTCACCTCAGCCAGATACATGTTTAATTTATCCTTAGAAAAGACTAAGCACTTTATGGAAATAGTTCCTAATGGAAGAACAGTATGTCAGGAAACATCATAACCGAATCACTCTGCTTCAGGCCAATAATATCAAAGTCTACAGGGGGCCTCAGGAATGACTGCAGCTGCTGTTTCAAAACAGTAAAGCAATCAAAGAGAGGGAGAAGTAAAATATTATTCTTAATGGACTCTTATTCATAAAATTAAGGGGAAATTCTTATAAGAAATCCCTCAAAATAGGAATGATATTAGTTTTTTGTAGTTAATCTCAGTGTTCATTGGGTATCTAAAAAGTAGTTTGTTGAGTGGGTTATAAAGTGAATATGCTTAGAATTGCCAAGAGAATATGATACTCTGAGGAACCGTGTAGTTCCACATAAGCAGCAAAACCTAGGTGTAAACTTAAGAAATAACAGCAATGAGGGGCACCTGCTGCTCAGTCAGTGGAATATGTGACTGGTGGTCTTGGGGTCATGAGTTTGAGCCCCATGTTGGGCGAGTTTACTTCAAAAAGAAAAAAAAAATGAAGTGCTTCTGTTATATTAATATGCTTAATGTGGGCACCTGCTTTTTTCTCTTCCTTTCTTCCTCCTGGTCATATTCCTCTTTTGATTTTCTGAAATATACAAAAATAAGGTAGAAAAGTAAATTTTCTTTTTTGGTCAAAGAACAAATATTCAACAAGCAACATGCTAAACTAAGCTCACAATATGTGCAAGGAATCTTGGAAACCTAAGATGGAAATAATCAGGCTTTTCTTAAAGCAGCTTAGAATCAACTGAGAAAAACATACATAAGCATATACAGCATAACATAGTAACAAAAACCACAGGTTTACCCATTTCTTCTGGATATGCGAATGACCCTTTTACTGAACAAAGACCTACACATTTGAAATCTTAAACCTAAACTTGAATGGCAAATCTGATCTCTCACTTTCAAGTAATAAGATCCATCTCTCCCCTCATTTTAGTTTTTCCAGTGGCACCAGGACTATCACAAAGCTCTTCTGATATCATTATGCCCTGACAGTTCTTGTAAACTGCTCGCTGGAGGCCTCTGATTTAGGAAAACAGCCAAGTCAACTCTCATCCATAACTAATAACTAGCTCTACTACTTTAAAGAGTACATTCCCCTCAAAAGTCCTTAGAAAATAAAATCTAAAAGTACAATATTGATCAATTTTCAGACCACCAATCAACCAACAGAAGCAACCAGTTCAAGTCAAAATGACCAGTCGCCTAAACCCATTAACAATATCCTTAATTCTTCAAACATATAAACTTAAAGCATTCTGTGTTGTCTCAGGCTCCCATCTGACCCTGCTGTGGAAAATAGGATCTGGCCAGAAGAGGTTGGGGTCACCAGCACACCTGCCTTCCTCTCCAAACTACTCAAATCCCCTGGGATTGGGATCCCTGGGTGGCGCAGCGGTTTAGCACCTGCCTTTGGCCCAGGGCGCGATCCTGGAAACCCGGGATCGAATCCCACGTCAGGCTCCTGGTGCATGTAGCCTGCTTCTCCTTCTGCCTATGTCTCTGCCTCTCTCTCTCTCTCTCTCTCTGTGACTATCATAAATAAATAAATTAAAAAAATTAAAAAAAAAATCCCCTGGGATTAAGCATTGAGCTCCTCCCATAGTTCCCCACTAGACCTATCCTCCTAATCACCATCCTACCTTGTCCTCCCTTCAGGTTTGGAATTGAGGAGAAGGTAGATAGGGGTGAAACTACAGGATGCTAGAAGATGGCCATGTGTATGGTTAGAGCTGAAGAGAAAGGAAAGGCTCCCAGAGAACAAGGTCCCATTCTGCAGGTGACACAGTGGCTGCAAGTATCCTTCTGCCCTAAGGCGATACATTTTAAACTAGGTGCTGCAATTGCTGCTCCCTTCCAAAACTCTCAGAGGGGTCAAGAGACAACAGGCCCAAGGGAAAAAGAAATGTTCCTTTAGTGGCCTGCACACTTCATGCCAGGCATTTGGCTGAGAATCATGTAACTGGGGTGAGGAAGAGACCAGCAAGACAGTCATCTGGGATAGGCACTTCCCACTGTCCACTTTTCCCTTGCAGGTTACCTGCTACCCAGTCAGATAGTTATTTCATCTGTGGAGTATGAATGTCCACCCTCCTAATGTTGAACAACTGGAATGAGTCACCTCTAATACCAAGGTCCAGAAGCCATGAAGTGTCTTGCTCACTCAGGCCACTACATGTACCCTTTCTAGGCATCAGGCTGGGTCTACAGCAGCCTGTTCCCACTGGTGGCTGCTCTCCTGTTCTCATGATAGGAGGGGAAGAAGCCCCTCCCATTTAGACTGATAGGGTATGAGGCATCTAAAAATCATTTTTTCTGTCCGTTAAAAATGTTATACTTAGTTATAAACAAATTCAGTGATGAATCATTTTATGGTTTTTCAGTAGAGAACTGTTATTTTTTTACTAGTTCATAATATCTTGGGGGAGAAAATATGTATGCAGATCACATCACAACATTACTAATCATCCACTCAAAAAAAATAATTAAAGAAGGATACCTAAGAACTTCCCTCAGGATTTTCATCTCTTCCTGTTCAAGGTCATTGACCATATCAGAACCATCTGTTAAGCAGTCAGGTAATACACCTGTTCAAAATCAAAGACCACACAAAAGAACATGAACTCAACTGAAAACATTTATTGCTCACTATTCTAACTCATCAAGAAGTACAAATCGGTTTATTAATATCTTTCACTTAAAAATGTGAAGCTATTATCTTTGAATTATCTAATTAAAGCTATTATCTTTTATAAAAACGGTCTTTTCTTACTTTTTCTTGTTTTACAGAATCAGCCCCACCAAAAACTCCAGTTTTACCTAGAAATTCTCTTCATAATGATTTGTATTACGTGTTAAAAATAACAATATAGCAATTAAGATTAGTTAATATAAACTATCACCTCCACTAATCATATACCGTCTGAGGATATACCAATGAAATCATTAAGCTCCTAATAATGAAAGTATGCTCTAGAAGTATCCTTTAAGTGTGAAAAGAGTTTACAAGACAAAATATAAAATACTTGGGCAGCCCCAGTGGCCCAGCAGTTTAGCGCCGCCTTCAGCCCGGGGTGTGATCCTAGAGACCCGGTATCAAATCCCACATTAGGCTCCCTGCACAGAGCTTGCTTCTCATTCTCTCTCTCTCTCTCTGTCATGAATAAATAAAATCTTAAAAAAATAAAATACTTTGTTAATTGAAACAGCATGTTAATACTCTACTATAGCAGATGCTACTGAAAAGGGCCCTGCTTACTATATGGGAAAAAGCACAGTGCTAAGCCCTCAGGGGGAATATAAAGATGAATAAAACAATCTGCCCCCAGAGCTCCTTTCCAGATATAGGGCCAATAACAACTTCAGTCCAAGGCAAATAATAATTCGTGGCAAGTAATATTAAGTATTGGTTGAATTTACTTTATTACCTATATCTTCCTAAGAAGCAGGTAGACTGGTAATCAGTGTTCTATTCATATCTATAATTAGTATATTCCCACAACATCAGCAGCATGTCTCTTAATTTTTACCTTCCATTTCTTTATCCACAGATGACTATGGGATTTTGGATCTGCTCTAAATTAAAGTAGCTTTATTATTCTAATCCCCTTGATGTTTAAATACATTTTTAATTAAACTTTTTATTTTGAGATAATTGCAGATTCACATGCAGCTGTAAGAATTAACACAGAGAGAGAGAGAGAGAGAGAGAGGCAGAGACACAGGCAGAGGGAGAAGCAGGCTCCATGCAGGGAGCCTGATGTGGGACTCGATCCCAGGACTCTAGGATCATACCCTGGGCCAAAGGCCTGGCGCTAACCGCTGAGTCACCCAGGGATTCCCTATGCATGCACCCTGTATCCAGTTTTCCCCCAATGTAACATCTTGCAAAGTAAAGGATAGTATCACAGCCAGAAAACTGACAGCTGTAAAACTAATCAATCTCAAGTGCATTTTTGCACTTTTTCCAGTTGAAAGATATAAAATTAGTATTCTCTGATAGTATTTCTAAGGAAAATTAAAAGAACTAAGGAACAAATAATGCAACAGTATAAAATACTTCAAAACCATCAAAATAATGCTCTGATTTGCATTCCCCCTGAAATTCTTTGATAAAATACAAGCAAGAATCCAGAGAGCCTTTGAAGTTTTCTTACTACAAAGACAATTTTCAAAGGGTCCGCAGTTTGAGTACAATCAACACTGCTCTAAAGTCCTAATCCCTGGATCTAAATTAAGCTACATTTTTAAATGCAAGCATTAAAAATGCTATGGCAGAAACTAAGTATTAGTTTGTATTTAAGTGTAAGCCAATAGTCCCACCCTATGGTTTGACACCAGCACTATTCCACATCATTGCCTCATCCTCCCTTGTTAATATAAACCAGATTTGTTTAATTATCAGGCAGCCAAGTACTTAGAGGGTGAGCCCTATCCCATCATAGGAAAGTGATTCATGATAATGGTCTCATTTCCCTTGCCAGAGGGTTTAAGAAAAGCATGTGACCCCAATCCTGACCAATAGGACCTGACAGGGAAATTCCTGGGGGGTTTCCATGCAGGTTTTCTCCTGCTAACAAAAAGAGATGTACAGGAAGAAACACCCTTTTTCTTCATGAGATGTTGTTGAGTCTCACCAATGCAGCTAGAGTGCAATCAGGAGAGAGGATCCTGAGAACAGCAGAGTATAAAGACGGAAAGTGTCACATTCTTGATGATATTGCTGAGCCACTAACTTAATCAAGGCGAACTGTCTTCCTTCCCTCTTTCCTCTGGACTTCTTGTTTTGTGAGATGATCATTTCTTACTGCTTAGGACATTCTCATTGAGGCTTCCTGCTAATGGCAGCCTGAGGCATCCAGCTAATACAACTATATATACTTGTTCCCTTTATATTAAAATCTAATTGAGTTTCCAGTTAAATTGCATCCTGAAAACTACAGAGTGCCAATATCAAGTTTACTAGCTTTTTTATCAAAACTGATCCCCCAGAACAATTTTAACAACAGGGATCCCTGGGTGGCGCAGCGGTTTGGCGCCTGCCTTTGGCCCAGGGCGCGATCCCGGAGACCGGGGATCGAATCCCACGTCGGGCTCCCGGTGCATGGAGCCTGCTTCTCCCTCTGCCTGTGTCTCTGCCTCTCTCTCTCTCTCACTGTGTGCCTATCATAAATAAAATTAAATTAAATTAAAAAAAAAACATAAAATAACTATTCACATTCTCCATCCCATAGGTTAGAATAAAGCATAATTTCAGGAAACATTCAGAGAAAAGGATTTTATAAAGTAAACCATGGTAGAAAGACAGACTGTTTTCCAAGCTTATTTACACCAAAGCAACAGCACAGTGTCATGCATCACTCAGGGTTAGGGTGATGCTATCTCCTACCTCACCTGCTGTGAAAAGCATCCTAGGATTTTACAAGATAGCTATTGGCTCTAAGAGACAGTCTCCACTCACATATTAATAAAAGGAGAATCCACAAGGACTCTACAACACTCCAATGTTTGCCCTGCAACAACAGACGCTCATGTTGGATGTCCCAGACCTTAAAAGCAAACAGTACAACTGAATATAGTTCTCACATCCTCAAGAAACGATTTTTAAAAAGGTCCTGCCACCAAGCCATTAAAGATTACATAGGCATGGTCAAGAATATCAGTCCAGTCTATTGAGCAAAGGAACACATAGGTATTAAAGTATACTAGAGCTAGAAATCAGAAAGGAGGTAAGAATCTGGATTGAATCTGGATTGAAAAGGAGATAGTACAATAAGAAGTATGGTTAGAGGGATCCCTGGGTGGCGCAGCGGTTTGGCGCCTGCCTTTGGCCCGGGGCGCGATCCTGGAGACCCGGGATCGAATTCCACGTCGGGCTCCCTGCATGGAGCCTGCTTCTCCCTCTGCCTGTGTCTCTGCCTCTCTCTCTCTCTGTGTGTGTGTGACTATCATGAATAAATAAATAAAAATCTTTAAAAAAAAAAAAAAGTATGGTTAGAAACTCAGATGTGTTGAGTCAAGCTGTTACATGTAATTCAAATACACAAGAAGGGAACAAAAGCAGGAAGAACTAGGGATAGAATGAGATTAGACAAAGGAGTCAGGGAATAGATATAACTAGAGAGGGTTACTAGGGCCTGGAGTTCTGTTTTCCTTTCTACCTGATGGTAGTGCAATACCTGCCCATTGCCCTAGTTTGGTCCCAGGACCAGCAGCATCACCTGGGAACTTGTTAAAAACGCAGAGCATTCAGTCCCACCCCAGACCTACTGAATCAGAAGTGGGAAGCAACAATATGTGTTTCAACAACCCTCCAACTACTCCCAAAGCCACTGTCTCCTACCAAGGTCCTAACAATAATAAGCCAGAGGGAAAAGACTAGTCACCTTCTCTCAACAGTAACTAAAACTGTGACCTTTCAAAAATACTGAATTTCATAAACAAAATGGCTAGAAGAAAAATCAAGCTCTCTGAGCCCTAAAACATCCATTAAATCAAATTCTGGTCCACTTTCTTTGAGGTGGCAAACACAAACTTATTGGGAAGTTTACATTCTTGAATCTTTTCACTCAGCAAGTTTGAAATACATTTACACAGAGCAGCTACATTTAAGACCATAATAAAATCAGAATTGACAAAACTGAAAAAAAAAAAAAAAAGCATTTAGCATTTTACCATTTCTCTCTTGAATTATTCGAATGGCTTGCAGCTGCATTTCAATGTTTTTCTGGACCATCATTGCTTTAAAGATAGTAAAATCTTCTGCTGCCAACACAGGTTGCAAAATGGCCTATGGAAAGAAGTCTGAAAGTTAGATGAAGATTCAAGTTTCATTTAAACTATTTCCCACACATTTAAATCATTTTTATGGTGAATCATTTCTATTAATTCAAGAATGCCATATTATTATTTATGGTCAGATGACTCAAAAGGAAAAGTTTAAGATTCTAAAAGCCTTTAATGTAAGGTTCTCAAGAGGCTGACTCTCCTAATCCCCAGAACCCCAAGAAGCTAAGGCTGACAATGGTGATGTATTTTCCAAATGAACCAGAGCTGAGTAACTGAAAAACAACATAGAAATTGGGCTTACTTTTTTAAAAACACCACTTTAGTATCTGGATTCATTTTGCAGCCAAAATAATGATATTTTTTTATTCTATTACTTGAAATTTACTGTTACTAATAAATTGGTAACTAAAAAGTTATCCCTTAATAAAAGTACCAAGTTAAATAAAAGTAAATGCAAAAAAAATGAAGTCTGGAAAATAAGTGTCATGAGATACTAGTAATGTGAGAACACAACTGTGCTAGACAGAAAGTTTCATGTAAGAGGTAAATCAGAAATTATGATGTGAAATCATCTTCTGGATGAAACAAAAATGTGACACATTAGGGAAAGAATGAAGGGGTCTACCCTAGAGTACCAAATTAACACTTCCTTAACTATAGGGAGCTATTGCTGTATTAAAGAGAAAACCAATTCCCAAGCTGATCAATAATAAGTAAAATAAGATTTGCAATGTGTAAAAACCCAGAAAACACTCAAATTTTATGCACCTGACTAAAATCTTATTTCAAGTTTTACGTAATATTCATGTAAAAGCTGAACACACATGCAGAGGCAACCAAGTGTGTGCTATTGTTCACCAGGCAGGCAGCAACGATAATGTCAGACACCTCAACAAAAGCTCTATCAAACAGCTTAAGCAAAGAGGAAGGAGCCCTTCCCCCAGAGACCAGCTCATATCCCAGACAACTGCAGTATATAGTAAAGCAAAACAAAACCTAAAAGCAGCTCTCTGTGACATTTATGAGGAGTCAACTGTAGAAAAAAATGATGGAAAGTTTCTTCCCCTTAAATTCACATACACTGTTCAAAAGACCCACAGCAGGACAGAGCAGACAGGCTTGATTCAAAGCTGTAACCTAAAGCTCAGTATTGAAAACATTTGTGGACAGTCTCTGTGATAGATTAGTGATGTCTGCCAAGACACCCTTCTAGGATTATGCCCGCATGCAACTTTGTTCTGGGGCTTCCTAGACTTCTTATCAGTGATATTAAGGTCTTTATCCTTCACACTAATAAACACTTGAAGGGCAATGCTATTAATAGCAATGTATCAAGTAGAGCTTCTAACAGCAAGTCAGAGTTTGAGTTGATACATAAGTGTGTACCTTGACACATTTAAGAAATGCATATTCCTAAACCATGCCCTAGATATAATGAATCTAAATTTCTAGAGGATGGGTGCTGTGGTCGCTTCCTCAGTACCATATACCTAAAGGATGGATCCCCATGTATCTCCACAGATAATTCTTAGAACATTAAAGCTCGAGAACAATTGATACACTAGAAGAAAATGAGCCCATGATATCAAAATCCATTTCCAGCTTAACCATGTACCAAGTGTTTGATTCTGAGTATGTCATTTAGTTCTCTAAACTTCAGCTTTCTTCATCTGAAAATTGGTACTAGAATAATAATAGTAATACAGTATTTTGTTGAATCTAAGACTCCACATAAGTAAAATAAGCCTGTACTTCATGTACCAATTACAACATGTTATACATTGTAAAATACATTCTCATTTCAGAGGTATTACAATATGAAACATTTGCATTTTGAAAGAAATATAATAATAACTTTCTGTCTGGGTGTTGAAATTAAATAAGGTGAGTAAGCACTTTTTAAATAGAAAAGTACCTATAAAAGTAATTGTTTTGGTCCTGTAGAAGCTGCTTAAATATCAAAATGGTACACCAAACCTAACAACTTTATAGCAATGGGGTTCTTCTGGTTCAATGAAATGGATAAGCGCTTCTGATAAAGGCAGTTAGAGGAACTAAATATAAGAGTTACTTTAAAAAAATGGCAAGTACCTTAAAAACAACAACAATCTTAAGTATTCATTAAGTTAACTGAAATGTCAAACTACTATGACAGAAGACTATGAAGTAAGGTAAATGTGATAGTGTCTATGTTTGAGAAAAGCACATTAACAAATAAAATGAACACTGAGTACTTAGGACTCTGACTTACGTGAGTTTACAAGACATTCAAATATATTCACACTTAGCCTAAAGTTACCCTATTATTATCTCTGCTTAGAGTTCATCATACCATAGTTTTGAAAAGTACGAGTGATTTCATGCACTTATAGTCCTCCATTAACAGACGTAACTACCAGGAGAAACAGATGAATTCATGATTATAGCTGGAGACTTCAATACCCTCTATCAGCAGCAGACAGATCCAGCAGGCAGAAAATCAGAAAGGTCATTAGTTGAACTGAACAGCACCTTCAGTCAAGTGGATCAAACTGACATTTCTCCAAAAACAGAAAAATACAAATTTTTCTCAAGCACACATGAGAAATTCACCCAAATAGACTATATTCTGGGCCATGAAACACATCTTAATGAATTTAAAAGAATAGGAATCATATGAAGTATCCTCTCACACCACAATGGAATTAAACTAGAAATCAATAGCACAAAGATTGCCGGAAAAACTTAAAATGCTTGGAGATTAAACACACTTCTAAAGAACATGTGGGTAAAAGAATTACAGTTGACCCTTGAACAACGTGGGGCTAAGGGGCACTGACCCTATGATAGATAGGGTATTTGACCTATGCAGTCAAATATCTGCATATAACTCTGACTCCCCCAAACCTAACTACTAATAGCCTGATGATGACCAAGAAGCCTTATCAATTACATAAACAGTGCACTAACACATATTGCATACGTTACATGTATTATATACTGCATTCTTACAATAAGCTACAGAAGAGAAGAGAAAATGTTACTATGAAAAGGATGGGCATAAAAAAAAAAAGAAGAAAAAGAAAGAAAGAAAAGGACGGGCAGCCCCAGTGGCCCAGTGGTTTAGTGCCACCTTCAGCCCAGGGCGTGATCCTGGAGACCCGGGATCGAATCCCACATCAGGCTCCCTGCATGGAGCCTGCTTCTCCCTCTGCCTGTGTCTCTGCCTCTCTCTCTCTCTCTCTCTCTGTCTCTCATGAATAAATAAATAAAATCTTTTAAAAAAGAAAGAAAATCATAAGGAAACTAAAAGACAACCTCCTGAATAGGAGAAGATATTTACTTTTTTTTTTTTTTTTTTGGAGAAGATATTTACAAATGATATATCCAATAAAGGGATAGTATCCAAAATATATAAAGAATTTGCACAACACCAAAAAAACCCAATCATCCAATTAAAAATGGCTAGAAGATATGAACAAACATTTCTCCAAAGACATACAGATGGCCAACAGATCTATGAAAAGATGCTAAACATCACTCATCATGAGGAAAATGCATATGAAAACCATAATGATATATCACCTCATACCTGTCAGCATGGCTAAAATTTAAAAAAAAATGAAACAAGTGTTGGTGAGGATGTAGAGAAAAAGGTGGATTGGGAATGCAAGCTGGTGCAGCCACTGTGGAAAATATTATGGAGGTTCCTCAAAAAAATTAAAAATAGAAATATTATAGGACCCAGTAATCTCACTCTGGGTATTTACTCAAAAAATACAGAAACACTAATTCAAAAAGATGTATTTACCCTATGTTGACTGCAGCATTATTTACAATAGTCAAATTATGGAAGCAGCTCAAGTATGCACTGATAGATGAATGGATAAAGAAGAGGCAGTATATACATACAATGGAATATTCATCCATTAAAAAGAATGAAATCTTGACACTTACAGCAACATAGTTGGATCTAGAGAATATAATGCTAAGCGAAATAAGCCAGTCAGAGAAGGACAAATACCATATGATCTCACTCATGTGTGGAATTTAAGAAGCAACAAAGGAAAAAAAGAGACAAACTAAAAAACAAAAAAAAATTTTTTAAAGATTTTACTTATTTGAGAGAGAGAGAGTGCACATGAGAGAGAGAGAGAGAGAGCACATGTGCACCCGAGCCATGGGGAGGGGCAGAGGGAAAAGCCGACTCCTCACTGAGCAGGGAGCCTGAGGCAGGACTCGATCCCAGAACCCTGGGATCATGACTTGAGCTGAAGGCAGACACCTAACCAACTGAGCCACCCAGGTACCCCAAAAAACAGGCTCTTATTACAGAGAATAAACTAATGGTTACCAGAGGGAAGGTGGGTGGGAGAGGATGAAATAGGTGAAGGGGATTAAGAGTACACTTATCGGGATCCCTGGGTGGCGCAGCAGTTTAGCGCCTGCCTTTGGCCCAGGGCGTGATCCTGGAGACCCGGGATCGAATCCCACATCGGGCTCCCGGTGCATGAAGCCTGCTTCTCCCTCTGCCTGTGTCTCTGCCTCTCTCTCTCTCTCACTGTGTGCCTATCATTAATAAGTAAAATAAAATTAAAAAAAAAAATTAAAAAAAAAATTAAAAAGAGTACACTTATCATGATGAGCACTGAATAACGTATAGAATTGTTGAATCACTATATTGTACACCTGGAACTAATATAACACTGTATATTAACTATACTGGAATTAAAATTAAAAAGAAAATCATAAGGAAAAGAAAATGCATTTACAGCACTGTTCTGTATTTATAAAAAAAAAAGAAAAAACCTGTGTATTAGTGGATCCACACAGGTCAAACCTGTGTTTTTCAAAGGCTAACTGTAGTCCAAAGAGAAGTTTCTTTTTTTAAGAGAATTTTGTTTTAAGATTTTATTTATTTATTCATGAGAGAGAGAGAGAGAGAGGCAGAGACAGAGGCTGAGGGAGAAGCAGGCTCCATGCAGGGAGCCTGATGTGGGACTCGATCCCAGGACTCCAGGATCATGCCCTGGGCCAAAGGCAGGTGCTAAACCCCTGAGCCACCCAGGGATCCCCATTAAGAGAATTTTTTAAAACATTTCTAACTAAATGAATATACAACTTATCGAAATTTGTAGGGTGCAGCAAAAGTAGTGCTCAGGGGAAATTTATAACATTAAATGCATATATTTATTTTTTAATATAATCTATTATTTTCATAAACATTAATTTTTTTTAAAAGATTTTACTTATTTAATCATGAGAGATGGAGAGAGAGAGAGGCAGAAACAGGCAGAGGGAGAAGCAGGCTCCATGCAGGGAGTCTGATGTGGGACTCCATCCCAGGACTCTGGAATCATGCCTCTGAGTCAAAGGCAGATGCTCAACTGCTGAGCCACCCAGGCATCCCAAATGCATATATTTAAAAAGAAAAAATATCTAACATTAATAATCTAAGCTTTCGCCTCAGGAACTACAAAAAGAAGAATAAATTAAATCCAAGGTAAGTATAGGGGGAAAAAACAGTAGAAATTAGAGAAGAAATCAATTAAATTTAAAATTAAGTCAACACAATTAAAAGTTGATTCTTCAAAAATAGCAACCTCTAGCCAGGTTAACAATGAAAAAAAGAGAGAAAAAACATAAATTGCTATTATCAGGAATGAAAGATGGTACATCACTACAGATCCCAAGGACATTAAAAGTATATAAAGAAATATTATGAACTCTATGTCCATAAATTGTATAACCTAGACAAAATGGACCAATAACTTGAAAAACACAATCTGCCAAACTCACGCAAGAAAAAAGAGACAATGTGAATAAGGTAATAGATAGATAGGAATATTCTGTCTATATCTACATCTATTAAGAGAGGGAATCTGGAGCACCTGGGTAGCGCATTCAGTTAAACGTCTGCCTTTGGCTCTGTTCATGATCTCAAGTTCCTGCATGGGCTCCCTGCTCAGCAGGAAGTCTGCTTCTCCCTCACCCTTTGCCCCTCCCCCTTGCTTGTATGTGCTCTCTCTCTCTCTCTCTCTCTCTCTCTCTCTCTCGCTCTCTCTCGCAAATAAATAAAATCTTTAAAAAAAGAAGGAATCAATAATTAATAACCTTCTGAAACAGCACCAGGCCTAGCTAGGTCCACTCGTAAATTCTACCAAATATTTAATGAAGGAATTATACAATTCTCTACCAAAAAAAAAAAAAAAAAAAGATAAAACTTAGAAAAAACTTACAGATTCATATTATTTCTCAAAAGAATAATGATTAAATATTTACTTGCAGAAGTTAAATAGCATAACCTAGAGAACTGATGTAAAAGCCTTTATACTGATTCAAATTATCAAGGGGAAAAAAGTATGACTTTGAAGTCCACTATCTCTTCTATATATAACTTAGTGTCCATGCTATTGTTTCACCAACTCTCCCTGTGTGATTCAGATTAGGATTTACATGTATTTGAACATGCATATGAAAATCTGCCCTTAGATAAGAATCCTCAAAAAAAAAAAAAAAAAACCTATACCAATTCTTCACAATCTCTTCTAGAAAATAGAAGAGGGAATACTCAACTTATTTTATGTGGCCAGCATTACACTTACACCAAAACTAGACAAAAACACTATAAGAAAGAACAATATCTCTCATGAACAGAGATGCAAAAATACCCAACAAAGTATTAGCAAATTGAACCCAACAATGTATAAAAAGAGCTATACACCATGACCAAGTAAATTTATTCTAGTTATGCAAGGTTGGTTCAACATCCAAAATTAATTAATGGAATCCATCACATCAAGAAGCTAAAAAAGAAAAATCATATGATAATTTCAATAGATGCAGAAAAAGTACTTGACAATATCTAACATCCATTCATGATAAAAACTCTCAGCAAATGAGGAATAGGGAGAAATTTCCTTAATCCAATAAAGAACATCTATAAAAAACAGACAGCTAACATTATATATAATGGTGAGAAACTAGATGCTTTCCCACTAAGATCAGAAACAAGTCCCCTCCCACCACTCCAATTCCACATTATACTGGTTAATGCATTAAGAAAAGGTACAAAGGAAGGAAGAAATATAACAGTTTTTGTCACAGATGACAGACAATCCCAAAGAATCAGTTTAAAGAAACTCCTGGAACCAATAAGTAATTACAGCAGTAGTGCAGGATACAAGGTTTCCTATATACTGGCAATGAAATGGGAATATGAAATAAAAAACATAATAGGATTTACATTAGCTCCACAATAAAAGAAGCACTTAGGAATAAGCCTAACAAAATACACAGAAGATTTATATAAGGAAACTAAAAAACTCTGATGAAAGAAATGAAAGGTAATGTAAATTAATAGAGAGATATTCCATGTTTATAGATAAAAAATACTCAGCATTGTTAACATGTCAATTCTTCCTAACTTGATCTGTGGATTTATGCAACCTGAACAGAATACAGCAAGTTATTTTGTAGACAACAAACTGATATTAAAATTTACATGAAAAGTCAAGTCCCAGAATAACCATACAATACGGAAAAAGAACGAAGTCAGAGGTACTCATACTACCTGACTTCAAGACTTACTATGAACTACAATAATCAAGACACTATGGTACTGGTGAAAGAGTTGACGAATAGATTAAAATAGATTAATGGAACAGAAAGAACCTGAAAATAGACCAACACAAACATAGTCAACAGATTTTTGAACAAAGAAACAAAGGCAATCCAATGGAGAAAAGATACTCTTTCCAGCAAATTGTGTGACAAGAATTGGATATCTACATGCAAAAAAAAAATCTAAATACTGACTTTACACCTTTCACAGAAATTAACTCAAAATGGAACACAGACTTAAAATGTAAAAAACAAAACCATAAAACTTCTAGAAGGTAGCATAGAGAAAGTCTTGCTAACCTTGGGTTTGGCAATGACTTCTGTAGATAGAACACCAAAAGCATAATCCATGAAAGAAAACTGATAAATCATGGGCTTCATTAAAATAACAAAAACATCTGCTCTGTGAAAGACACTGTTAAGGAAGGAAAAAAGTCACAGAAGAAAATTTGGTGAAATATTTGCAAAAACCATATCTGATAAAGGAGACTTGTATCAAAAATTGTATACAAAGAACTCTTACAACTACTATACAAAGAACTCAAAGAAAACAACTCAATTTTAAAATGGGCAAAAATAAACCACTACACACCTATTAAAAAGGCTAAAAATGCAAAAAAACTGACAATACCAAGTGCTTCCAAAGATGTGGAGCAACAGGAACTCCTAGTCATGGCTCATGAAAATTCAAAATGGTACAACTACTTTAGAAGAGAATTTGGCAATTTCTTATAAAGCTAAACTTAATCTTACTATGTGATCTAGCAATCTTGCTCCTAGGTATTTATTTGCCCAAATGAGTTGAAAACTTTATGTACACACAAAAGCCTAACTATGAATATTTGTACTACCCTTTTCATAATTACCAAACACTGGAAGACACCAAAATATCCTTCAAAATGTAAACTGATAAACTGTGATTCATCCATATAATAGAATGTTACTCACCAACAAAAAGAAATGAACTATCAAACAACAACAACAAAAACATGAAAGAACCTTAAATTCATATTGATTAGTGAAAGAAGCCAGTCTGAAAAGGCATATAGTATATGATCCCAATTATATGACATTCTGAAAAATGCAAAACTAGAGAGCCAGTAAAATGCAGTGGTTGCCAGGGGCAAGGATGGAAAGGATAAATATGCAGGGAACAAGGGGATTTTTAAAACAATAAAACTATTTTGTAAGATATTATAATGATGAATATATGACATTATGTATTTGGCAAAATTCATAGAACTGTATAACACAGAGTAAACCGTAATGTTAACTGTGGACATTAGTTAATAATTAATGTATCAATGCTGACTCATCAATTTTAACAAATATACCACACTAATGAAAATGTCAATAATAAGGGACACTGTACTATCTGCTCAATTTTCTATAAACCTAAAATTGCTCTAAAAAATAAGCCTACTGAGGCACCTGTGGGGCTCAGTCGGTTCAGCGCCAACTATTGATTTTGGCTCAGGTCATGATCTCAGTGAGTGAGATCCAGCTCAGTGTGGAGCCCCACATCAGGCTCTGGCTCAGCACAGAGTATGCTTGAGATTCCCTCTCCCTACCCAAGCGTGCTGTCTCACATTTTCTCTTGCTCTCTCTCTCATAAATAAATAAAATCTCTTAAAAAATAAAAAATAAAGCCTACTAAATTTTAAAAAATCTTACTAATACACAAAATATTGTTAATTATCCTGTGGTATTTTTAGAAAATGAAAGTTACACCACATATGCAATCTTTTCAATGATATAAATCATTGGAAAAATAACATAATTTTGCCTAATTACTATCATAATTTAAATGTTTCTTAAAGTGTTAACTTTTATAGTATAAAAGTCAAAACAAGGATGTCTGGGTGGCTCAGTGGTTGAGCATCTGCCTTGGGCTCAGGAGTGATCCCGGGATCTGGGATCTAGTCCCACATTGGGCTCCCTCCAAGGAGCCTACTTCTCCCTCTGCCTATGTGTCTCTGCCTCTCTCTCTGTGTCTTTCATGAATAAATAAAATCTTTTTAAAAAATGAAATAAAAGGCAAAACAAATCAAATAAAAGCAAAAGTAAAAAACACTGTCTCTTGCTATATAAAAGTCTTTTGCAATACAGTATATAGAAATCAATGATGAATTTTATCCTTAACAAAAAATCATAAGGAAGTCAAAATAAAAGAAGTCACCTTTGTCTACTTCAGTTGGAAAACACCACAAAATTACAAAATTCAACTTAAGATGACTGAAATAATAAATATCTCAGTAGCTATTATAGTATCATATTTTCTAAACAGTTAATTCATGAGCATGTTTTAAGAAATCACATATTCAACAGAAAAATATGACCTTAAGGGTTTTTTGTTCTTGTTGTCTTACACAGAGTTCTTCATCTGATGCACTCCTTGCTACTCCTGCTGACTTCAATAAACAGAGTATGGGAGGGGCAGTGGTATAGGTATAATGATACCAAGCCAGGTGAAAAGAATTTTGTTAAGTGGGCTTTAGCAGTATAATTCATTGGGAGCTGGTTTAAACAATCAAAACCAAACCAAGCAAACCAAGACAAAGTAAAAATTATCCCTTCAATAACCCAAGGCAAGCAACTGGTCCTTGGTTAATTCTCAGGCACCCTTTACTGGCATAATGGAATCAGCATCCTGATCTTTACGTATAAAGAGTAGATTATTGCTGCAAAGCAGTAAGTAAAATAGCTTTAAGCTGTTTTTCTGGTAATGGTAAAGGCCTTGTGCTGATTCAGTCATATTGCTATTCAGTATATGATGCTAAGTATTTGCTCCAGAAGAGAAGACAGCTAACTAGTCCACATGGGGATTGGACCAATGACCCTGGCCTAATTAGCACACTGCTAATCAACCACCAAAATAGCTAGTATTAATTAGGAGGTGCTTCCATTTATAGACCACCTTAAAAATGTCAGGTATTGTGCTAAATGCTTTATGAACATTATCTCTCAAATTTTGCAAAAAACATTCAAAGTAAATACTGTCCAGATTTTACAGATTATGGAAACTGAGAATCAGTATGGATAAGAAAGGAAAACAGCACAACAATCTTATAGCTAGTAAATGAAAGATCTAGGACTCATATCTGGGTCTGTCTGTATCAAAAGGCCTGCCTCCTTATACACGGTAAGAACGTATTACCAATCAACTCCAAGTAAATCAAAAGGTGCTGTACGACAGAACAAAAGAGAAAAAATGTGTTACTCTTGATCTGAAAACAATATTTTAAAATTCTGAATGTCTTCATTCAATTTAAAGTTATCCTAATAATGTAAACAAAAGATGGATGTGTCTTCTATTAGCATGAACATATTTATTCACAGAGTAATTCAGGCCCATTCACAATGACTTAATTAAGAGGCTGACAAATATTAACCAAGGTAGAAAATATCCTGAAAAACAAGGAGAATAAAAACAAATATCAACATCTTAAAAGAAACCTAAATACTAGTTAATAATTTTCAAACTATTTCTGCTCACCTAAGAAGAAGAAAATAATGCCTGTTGTTATTCCTTAAATGAAACTTATGGTAGAGAACAAAAGCTATTGGTGAACTATAAAACAACTTTTGCTTTATAGAATTATTAATTAATCAAATAAGATGTTTATTTATATTAGTTGGGGCATACCAATAATATTTAAATATATTTTTCAAAATGTCATGTTAGGTTAAGGATGTTCTATCTCTAGAATTAAGGATGATCATTAAATAAGAAAAACTTGCATAACCAAGAACATAGCTAGAAGTGCTGGATTAAACAGTAGTTAAAGCTAAAACAACTTGTTGAGAAGAAGGCTATTTGAGTAGAAGTAACATATCCCTATCCTGGAGCTCTCAGCAAGGGCTCACAGTTGGTATCTTGCACTACCACTCACTTAGTGGTGGACTTTGCACTAGTCAATATATCTGTGCATTGTTTTTCATTTCTAAGTGAAAAGAAAATAGTGCCAAATTCTTAAGGGGCGACAGGAAGATTAAATGAGATAATACATGTCAAGTGCCTAAAACATAACTAACATTAGCCCTCACTAAATATTAGTTATAAATACACATAATATCTAATTCAAACCAGCACTGTGGAACCAATAAGACAATAAAAGTAGTTCCAGGGGTGGTTCAGTCAGTTAAGTGCCAGATTCTTGATTTTGGCTCAGGTCAGGATCTAGGGTTGTGAAATTGAGCCCCGTGTCCAGCTCTGTGCTCAGTGTGGAGTCCGCTTGGGGATTCTCTTTCCCTCGCCCTCTGCCCCTCCCCCTGCTCTCTCTCTCTCTCCCTCTCTCTAAATAAATAAATAGATCTTTAAAAAATTAAAAAAAAATTTTTTTAAAGTAGTTCCAAGGGAAGGAAGCTGCAGGAACTGTGTACTATGGAACTGCTAAGACTAAAAGAGAGGCAACTGAAAAAATGTCAGAGCTGTATATAAATAAAACAGTAGTTTGGTCAAACCTTGTGATCTATTACAGTTTTGGATTCAGAAGGCTTCTTTTTAACTGTGTTTGTTCATTAATGCCTCAAATTACTTTTCTTTATTTAAAGCAGGGAGGGCAGAGAGAGGGAGAGAGAGAACCCCAAGTAGGCTCCAGGCCCAACAGGGAGTCCCACAGAGGGTTCAATCCCATGACCCTAAGATGATGAACTGAGCCCAGATCAAAAGAGTCAGATGCTTAACCAACTGAATCATCCAGGCACCTCACAAATGATCATTTCTTGAGGTAATTATAAAAAAGAACCTACATGTGATGAATTAGCTTTTCACTCTTACAATGTCTAAAATAGTATACTTTGGGCAGCCCGGGTGGCTCAGCGGTTTAGTGCCGCCTTTGGCCCAGGGTGTGATCCTGGAGACCCAGGATCAAGTCCCACGTCAGGCTTCCAGCACGGAGCCTGCTTCTCCCTCTGCCTGTGTCTGTGCCTCTCTCTCTCTCTGTGTCTCATGAATCAATAAATAAAATCTTTTAAAAAATAAAATAAAATAGTATACTTCGACAACAAATATAGCAAATTTAAGTGAAACCCTGGGCATTTTTGTCAAAATTATGTTAGCAGAGTGACACAAAAGCAGAACCTGTGATGTACGGGTCTTTGCAAGAGGAGAAGTACATGCTTCTTGAAATTGATCTTCATTAATTCCAATTTCTTTGAGGTAGCTTTCCAATAGCTTTTCAACCTAAAAAGAGAAATAAATGTTTAACTTTTATAATTTACATAGAAAAATTCCAAATGAGTTTTCATATTAAGTGTTGTTGAGAAAAGGATAATCAAATGCTTGCTTGTAATTACTAATCTATACAAAATTATATTATATGGCAATGACAATATCTTCATCAAAAATAACAATGAAAAATTAAAATGTTTGCAGAGAATCAAGTGAAATTTTATTAATGTACTTGAAATAACTGGAGTCAGGTTTATGACGTTCAATGTGGTACAACTCTTCTGCTACTCAGAGGCATTTTTTAAAAATCACAAGACAACCCTGGCAAACCAATAATTAATACTTCTCTAGATGCATCTGCAGAAGAAGAATAAAATTTATTTTTTTATATATATATTTTTTAAATTTTTATTTATTTATGATAGTCACACAGAGAGAGAGAGAGAGGCAGAGACACAGGCAGAGGGAGAAGCAGGCTCCATGCACCGGGAGCCCGACGTGGGATTCGATCCAGGGTCTCCCGGATCGCGCCCTGGGCCAAAGGCAGGCGCCAAACTGCTGCGCCACCCAGGGATCCCTAAAATTTAAAAATTAGATGCAAGATCCCTTAAAATAGTTGTCCTAAATCCATTACTTAGATTCTAGTACAAAAAGAGATAAGAAATCAAAAGAATGAAATGTCTCAGAGAAGCCTTAGGCCTGATGGACCTGGTAGTACTATTAGGGTAGATTGGAATTTTTTTAAAGATTTTATTTATTTATTTGAGTGAGAGAGAGAAAGAAAGCACCAACAGGGGGAGGGAGAGAGAGAAGGAAAAGAGAGGGAGAGGAGGAGGGGCAAAGGGAGAAGCAGACTCAACACTGAGCAGGGAGCTGGATGTGGGGCCCCGTCCCAGGACGAACATGACCTGAGCTGCAGGCAGACACTTAACTGAATGAACCACCCAGGCACCCCTTTTTCATTTTTTTTAAGGAGGTTCTACTCCCAACACAGGGCTTGAACTCACAACCCCAAGATGAGTCACATGCTCTATGACAGAGCCATTCAGAAGTGCCAAGAATGGAATTTTTTTAATTAAAGAATTTTAAAATGGAAAAATTCCATGTTTTTAATTTAGAAAAGCTAAAAGTAATATTATTTTAATTACCTTTAAAAATCAGTAGAAAAAAATACTCACTAGTTCTTTGTATTCCTGATGAATCTCTGTATAGGTCAATTTGCTTTCTTCTTCATCATCAAAAACTAAATTTAAAATAAATATATTACTGAATACTGTAAAAAAAAAATCATTTCATTAATGCAAATATAAAAGCCCACTCCTTACATCTTACACTACAACTCATCAACATTATATCTTATCACCAAACATAACACATGCAGTGCTTTAAACGCCTGTACATTTTCTCAAGTGTTCCTAGAGGTTTTTTTTTTTTTTTTGCCTCTACCCAATCCTCTTCTCCCAACTATTCTTCAAGACATTGCAAATAGCACATTCTCCAAGATCTGCCACCCACCCTCAAATCCTTCCTCTGATTCCTTCCTCTGAACTCTTAAAATAGTACCACATGCCTCTCTTTATTATAACACCTGCCATTTTAGATATAAATTCCATTTACCTGCCTGTCTTCCCCACTAAATCATAAACTTCTCAACCACAAGGATTTTGTTTCATTCATCTTTCTATGCCCAGGTTCTGGCCCACAGATACTCAATAAATGTTTACTGAAATCAATGCTAATATCACAGATTGTACAAAACTAATCTTTAAAGAAGAGTACACTGTCACTGAAGTATTCACACTGTTATTTCAAATGACACTGGGATGCCACTTCCACTTCTACTGGCATCTGCTCTATATAACGCTGGGCACACACACAATAGAGCAGCAACTTAAACTGTTTCCAGCTAATTCTAAAACCAAATTACTACATTACATGTCTATAAGGCTGAGGATTGCTTCCATCAGATGTATCATTCCTGAGATGCAACCACTTTTGACATTTGGGGATAAAAGAGAGCAATGCCTCATTTTTTTTTTTTTTCCATTTTAGCAGTTAGTCTCAGAGGGGTAAACAGAATCAAAAAGTGACATAGTTCTTTTTCCTCCTAAAGGAGGTCAGAATTCCACATTCCATTGATCTTGCACTTTCAAATTCTTAAAAAAAGATCACAAATAAAAAAATTATTTTGAACTTCCTTAGAAATTACACATAAAGACAATCCTTAAATAACTATCTGGATTTTGATTATGCCATAATTTTGCTTACGGTAATGAAAAGATTCAACGGTCAAACTAAAGTCTATCTTTACCAGATTCATGCATGGCATCTTAGGGTTGAAAACGATTCTTAAAAGGTCATCCCGGATAACTAACCGTTTGACGGTTGAATTCCCCTCTATCACATCTCCATTAAGTTGCTGTCAAATCCACTTAAACGCTGCGAGCGCCTGGGGAACTCAACTCCTTACCTTCCGAGGTAGGCTAACTTAACTGGGATACATTCTGCTATGGAGCACGCCCTTCACAGAAATTTGGCTGCGGGGGGGGGTGGCGGGGGGCACTTGGCTGGCTCAGTGGTTGAGCATCCGCCTTTGGCTCAGCTCTTGATCCCGGGGTGCGGGGATCGAGTCCCGCATCGGGTTCCGTGCATGGAGCCTGCTTCTCCCTCTGCCTCTCTCTCTCTCTCTCTCTCTCTCTCTCTCTTTCATATAAATTAATTAATTAAAATCTTTTAAAAAGAAAAAAAAAAGAAATTTGTGGGGAGCTTGTACCCACCGATCCTAGCTCTATCCCACTGAACGTTACAAAAGCAAGTCTAAACCCTCCAGCGTAAGGCAGACGTTCAAACGATTGATGGATATCACTACCCTGAAAGTCCTGCCCGGCTCCACACCCATGATACCGGTTGGCCATTCGTTCCTACGACATGGCTTCTGGCTCCTTTTCTGAACGTGGGCTCCAACCCGTCTCCGAGAACTGAAAGCGCTCACAGGGAATATTGTGACACTTTTGTACATCTCCCTTGTTAGAAGATACCCCGTTTCTTATCTATGCGAGGGTCCGAGCGCTCGGGAAAGGCAAACAGGCCACGGGGCCGCCAGCTCGGGGCCTGCTGGAGTCCAGCAAGCCTTCGCTTTGCGGTGAAGCGTCTGGATCAGAAGCACACAGGCAAACTGGCCTCTCTCCTCCCCAGGCGCTGGGGAACCCGCGGAAGCCCCACCAAGCGGCGCACCTGCTCCGGGAAGAATCGCGCAGCAGAATGTGAGGCACCCAACCCAGGCCTGGAACCGAATGATTTTCGGATGTGTCGCTGGGCCGAGGGAGAGGGTTCCGTTGGGAAGACGCGGGCGCAGCGACAGCAATACCTCCTACAAACCAGCTCGAAACCTGGCCGACCCGGGCAAAGGCCTGAGACGTGGGAGCTGGTGTGGGGTCCCCACCTTCCCGCCCGCCGCTGGTGAGAGAGAAGCCAGAAAGAACTGTCGGCTCGGGATCCGGCTTTTTTACCTTCGCATTTCTGCTCCACAAAGTCCAAGATGGGGATGGACCAGTCCGGGCCTCGCAGGAACCCAGCGATGCTCTCCACCACCCATTCCACCTCATCCTCTTCCGCAGCCATCCCGCTCCGCGGGGCGCCGCGCAGCCCTAGGCCCGACCCCCGGAGCCTGCCCCCAGGCCCTTCGGCCGCAGGGGGCCGAGACAGAACCGGCGGAGAAGGAGTGGACCCCGCGGTCGCCCTGCTACCTGGACCGAACCCACAAGCCAGTTAACGTAAAATGGTCGCTATGGCAACAGGCGCAGCCGCCCGACAGCCTCCCGGAAGTGAGCGGGCGGCCTCAGAGAGGGGGGAGCTTTTGAAGAACGTTTCCGATTGGCTGGAACGGGACAGTGTCGGATCAAAAGATAGCCTTCCGCCCATTGGTCCGGAGTTGCTAGGGCTGAGAGGGAAAGTGCAGCCATTGGCTGGAGGCCTTAGCGGGACTGGACTGTGTCTCTGCGGAGGAGCGCGTGGGAGCCGAGGCCGAGACCCCGCGGCCCTAACCCCGTGAGCGCGTTAGAGGCCTCGGACAGCGTGTGTCCCCAGCACCTTGAAGATGCCAACCACTTGCAAACCCGCTGTCCTGGAAACCTTCGTAACGAAGGGGTTGCTCGAAAATACAAAGGCCGAGCAATGGAGTTCTGGAAGACTTGATGATGGGCCCTCTCTTTGCATCTCCCAGCTCTGGGTGGGTCTTTTTCACCTTTCTTGCGTAGATGGAAAAAAAAAAAACTAGAGTTAGGAGATATTCGAGGGCAAAAATCGGACTTTATATTCACCCAAATAGATGTTTACATAACCAAATCTTACGTCTGATGACACCCAACTCGAATTTTTAAATTAAGGGTCCCCTGTGGAATGGGTCATGAGAGGTCATTGCCAAGGTGCTGGGTGCACCCAAGCCTCTCCAAACAGCCTTATATGGTGTTACAGTTGTTTTCAGGATCTAATTGAGTGTATTGATCGATTTCATGAATCAGGCAGCAACCCATATGGCAAGCAGAGGAGAGCTCCTAGGGAAAGGTTTTTAAAGGTTTTTTTTTTTTTGTTTTTTTTTTTTTTTTAAGGTTTTAAAGGTTTTTAAAGGAGTGGGAAAAGAAGTTATCAGCAAAGAATCCATTGCTTCTAAGGGGGACGGAAAGAGTGTATCAGTAAGTGTCCTAAAGCTAGCCAAGAAATTCCCATGTTGACTGATGAGAGGTCACATTGCTGGGGAGCCGAAATGACACGTTAGTTTTAAGTCTTGGTTTACTGGTTCTGGGCCTTAACCTAAGTGACACCATTTCGAGCCTGTGGTTTTCTTTTTAGCAATATATTTATATAAGTGAGATCATATTATATGAATAGTCACAGAACTTTTTTTCACTCTGAAGTCACTTTTCATGTGAAAATATAGAACTGCTTTCTTTGCAGCTGCATAGTATTCTATAAACTACCACTTAGTCTATTTTTACTTTGTGCGTGTGTATAAACATACAATATCTTAGTGGGTCCAGAAATGTGATCATTACTGTGCAGTGTTTTTCTCCTTCCCTGATGTGGGTGTACTCTACCATTTTTTTCTTTACAAACTGCTGAAATAAACATCTTTGTGTCACTAAGAAGTGAAGTGTTGGTTTTATTGACTATTTTGGGGGTAGATTCCAGCAGATTTGCTAAGTGAAAGTATATATGTCTGGATTTATTCGACTAATCTTCAACTGCTAGATTAAATTACTTCAATTTTTAAAACTCATAAGCGGTTCTGTGATGAACATATGTCACATATTTTTGAACCCAAGTCTCATTATTTCCTTTGAACAAATTCCCAAACGGAAAATTACTGAACTTATTTTTAAAATCTTTTTGAAAAATGTCTTTGTCAATGTACTAGGTTAAAAATAGAACATAGGGGGATCCCTGGGTAGCACAGCGGTTTAGCACCTGCCTTTGGCCCAGGGCATGATCCTAAGGACCCTGGATCAAGTCCCACATCGGGCTCCCTGCATGGAGCCTGCTTCTCCCTCTGCCTGTGTCTCAGCCTCTTTCTCTCTCTGTCTCTCTTATGAATAAATAAATAAAATCTTTATAAAAAATAAAAATTTGAAACTGAGCATTATTTGACATTGATTCCCCTTTGTGTTTGTTCCTGGGTTACCTTTCCCTATCCTTCAACCATTTCTTATTGGAATGTTCTTTTTTATTATTGATTTATAAGTGCTTTTTACATTATTATAAGAATTTTCACCCTTGGACACACATTGCAGTGACATGTTTGTTATTTGTCTTTTAGTTTAGTACATTGTGCATTTTGCTATGTGGACATTTTGTGTTTTCCATGTAGACTTTAAATGGGAGATTGTAAGTTAATTATTTTCGTTAGTGGATAGCTATGCTCCAAACACCACTTGCTGGAAATGGGTGTGATAAAGTGTTGTGGTTTTTTAATTACTAAGTAGAGGGAAAAGAAAAGGATATCATCATTCTTAGGCTAAACTACTGTGACACCAGAGGTGGATTTCTATAGTTTATTTTTCTGTTTTTCTGTTTTTTAAACCAGCTTAAAATAGAATTCCCACTGTTGCCCTGCCAGTTTCCTCTTTTCATAAAGAAGTTGCTTGTATGGTTTCTAATGAGCTTAGAGGCCGCAGAGTGCTCTTCAGCTGCCCTTGGCATTTCTTGGCATCAGAGTCTTCATCTTGATTCTTCCAAATGCTTTCCCATTTCTCAAGAAGCAAGCAATAACTGGGATGCACAAGCTCTCCTTTTGTTTATTTTCTCAGCATTATTCCTGAATGTGGGCAGTGTGGATTTCCTGAGCTCTTGAATTTTTCTCATTTATTTCAAAACATTATTTCAACTTTCACCTCTAAACATAAGGCTTTTCTGTTTATTCACTACTTGTGATTCTTATAACCAACATGCTTCTACAGTTTTGTTTTGTTTTTTAATTTTTTTTATTTTATTTATTTATGATAGGCACACAGTGAGAGAGAGAGAGAGGCAGAGACACAGGCAGAGAGGGAGAAGCAGTCTCCATGCACCGGGAGCCCGACGTGGGACTCGATCCCGGGTCTCCAGGATCACGCCCTGGGCCAAAGGCAGGTGCTAAACCGCTGCGCAACCCAGGGATCCCTGCTTCTACAGTTTTAACAAAACATATTCAACATCTTCACCATTAAATAACACAAACTCAAAAGAACAGGGCACATACTCAGGGCAACACATGTGGGTGCACTAGTGTAAGAGTATGAAAACAATGTGGATGTGTGTTGTGCATTTTGTCATAGGTCACTTTGTTCAGTCAGGTAGTGTTTCCTGTTTCACAGTAGTACAAAACATAATTATCTCTTGAAAAATCACAACTTCTTATTTTTCCAGTTTTATTACTTTTTACCTACTGCATATAAATAGACTTTCATATTGAAGGTATGTGTTGTAACAAAAGAGACCATAGATAACACATATATGCATGAAAACATATATATATACACATTCTTCACATACACACAAGAATATATATATATACACACACACACATAAACATACACACAACTACATTACTTTTACCATAGGGTTGGTAGGGGCTAAATTATAGAAAAGATATAAAAAGCACTTGGGACCATGCTTAGTACTTAGTAAATGCTCAATACATATTAGCTATTACTGTTACATATAGTCTATTTTTTTATTTTTAAACAACTTGCAGCATGGGGGTAAGAAACCATTCTTTTTATTTGCCTTTCTCCTTTCACTGCCAAGTCATTTGTGTTCTTCACTACAGTTCTGCTAAATCTGCTTCTTTCCATCTTCTGTATAGGAATTGAGGCTCTGCCTTACAAAAGGTTTATAAATCCAATCTTTTTTAAAAAAAATTATTTACGGGATCCCTGGGTGGTGCAGCGGTTTAGCGCCTGCCTTTGGCCCAGGGCACGATCCTGGAGACCCGGAATCGAGTCCCACATCGGGCTCCCGGTGCATGGAGCCTGCTTCTCCCTCTGCCTGTGTCTCTGCCCCCCCCTCTCTCTCTCTCTGTGTAACTATCATAAATAAATAAAAATTAAAAAAAATAAGATATGTGCTAAGTTTAAAAAAAAATTATTTACTTACTTATTGAGAGAGAGCACATGCAAGTAAAAAGAGGGGCAAAGAGAGAGGGAGCCCGACAGAGGGCTCCATCCCACAATCCCTAGACCGTGACCTGAGCTGAAACCAGGAGTCAGATGCTTGAATGATTGAGCCACCCAGGCGCCCATATAAAGTCCAGTCTTCACAAGATGACTGCATTCCTCCAGGTTTTTTAGGGACCACGTGAGTAAAAACTACTCACATTTGTGTAGTGCTTTGCAGTTTCCAAAGGGACTTACATCTGTTCGACTCAGTGCAATCTTGAAAGCTAAATAAAGAGGATATTAAGATTTTCCCTAACTTATAGGACTGCTAGGATTGCTTCAACAAAGAACCACAGACTAGGTGGCTTAAATGACAGAATTTTATTTTCTCACAGTTCTGGAGAATGGAAGTCTAAAATCAAGGTGTCAGCAGAGTTAGTTTCTTCTACAGCCTCTCTCCTTGGCTCCTACATGCTGCCTTCTCATTGTGTCCACATGGTCTTCTCTCTTTACCATCTGTATCTAAATTTCCTCTTCTTATAAGGACATCAGTTGAAGGGGAGTCAGAATATGATATCCTGAAATATGCCACTTTCAGAATATTGATTATTTTGAGCTGAAATGAAGGCAAATGAGAACTCTCTGCTCTCTCACCATCTGCATAAAAGGAGGGCATAAATTTCCCATGAGAAAAGACTTTTCCCAGGAGAGTACCGGGAAGAGGAGAGGTGAAGAGAGCATTCTTATCACTGCAGACAAAGAGTCAGTGCTGAAATGAGTTTGCATAAGCAGACTTTACTAAAATGACCCTTACCTTACATTAAAAGATCTTTGTCCCACACACATAATTCCTAGTCACTTTTGTACAATGAATGCACTCTAGAAGCCCAAACCCCCTTTGCTTACTCACTTCTCTACAATTTATCACCTTTTTTTTTTTTGAAAGATTTTATTTATTCATGAGAGACACACACACAGAGAGAGGCAGAGACACAAGCAGAGGGAGAAGCAGGCTCCATGCAGGGATCCCGACGTGGAACTCAATCCCAGGACTCCAGGATCATGCCCTGGGTTGAAGGTGGTGCTAAACCGCTGAGCCACTGGGGCTGCCCAATTTATGGCCTTTTGTTCAAAAGTTATGTAAGCCCCCAAGTCTGTCTGCTCTTGGACTTTTTCCCCTTTTCTGTGAAGCCCCCATGCACATACAATTTTATTAATACCTTTATTAAAGTTCTCTCTGTTATTCTTTTGTCAGTTCAATTCATTGGCCCCAGCTACAAAACCTAAGAGGGTAGAAGAAAAGGTTTTTCCTTCCCTCCATAGTCATGCTGGATTAAGCACCCCCGCAATGACCTCATTTTAACTTAATTACCCCCATTTAAAGGCCCTATCTTCATATACAGTCAAATTCTTATGTAAGGGCCTAGGACTTCAACGTATGAATTTGGAGAGAACATAATTCAACCCACAACAGATGAGAAAACAGATACTTTTTGAGGTCAAGTTTCTTGCCCAGGGTCAGAGCAGAGTCAGGGCTTACACTTCCTTGTACTTGATACTTAAGCAAGAGGGTACCTTCTACCTTTCATTTTATAATAAATCAGAAAATTTTCCATATCGATGAAAATATTTCTACACGATTCTTTAAATGTTACCTAGCGTGTTAGCTCAGGCTGCTTTGACAGAATGCCAAAGACTGGGTGGGTTATAAACAACAGAAATTTATTTTTCACAGGTCCAGAGGCTGGGAAATCCAAAATCGAGGAGTCAGCAGATTTAGTGTGTTTGGAAGAGCACATTTCCTGGTTCACAGAGACCTGTCTTCTTGCTGTGCCCTCGCAGGTGGAAAGGGTAAGAGAGCTCTCTTGGGGTCCCTTTTATAAGAGTACTAATTCCATTCATATCAGTTCCACCCTCATAACCTAATCACCTACCAAAGGCCCACCTCCTAGTACCATCACATCAGGGGTTAGGATATCAACATATGAATTTTAGGGGTACACCAACAATTCAGTCTATAGCGCCTATTTTCTCATTGTGTAAACATAACACAATTTAAATAATCCCATATTGACCTACACTATTTCTTGCACTATTTAACAAAGAATTCTGTAGTGAGCATCCTTGTAGCTAAGTCTTTGCGTCTAATATTTATCATTTTATGAAGAAGAATTTCTACAAGTAGAATTACTAAATCACACAGTATGCAGTTTTTAAAGATATTTGTACCGTGAAGAGGTTTGCTTTTTTTTTTTAAGAGAAAGTATTGTGCATTCTGCAAAAAATCATGGTTAAATGCTAAGTAATCCTTAGGCTTTACATCCATGAGTCTACACATCCATACACATACACAAATATATCTCAGATACTTTGGAAATCACTAATTTAATCAAATTATGACCAGAGAAAGCGTTGTGAATTCTGGAGAAAGCAGACTCTTTAATCTCACAAATGTATCTCCAACTCCAACACAACACTTGGCACTAAGAGACCCACAGTGAATATTTGATGAATATGTGGATGTGTGATCTGAATAGGTGGTGCCTCATATTTGCCTAAAAATAATCCATTTCTTTTTTCTCCCCCTGGGAGTGAAAGTAAAGGTATGACTACTGGCAAAGCAGGATTGTTTTTTTGAAAATATTAACAAAACATGTTTGCATTCTAGATCAGATGGCTAAAGTTATTATTAGCAATAGGCTTAAAAATACTGATGCAATAGAAATGTCATCTTCATATGTAATTTATAGAACATGTAAAACATCACTAGTGAACTACCTAATTGCTACTCCAAATGGTATGATTTCAGCTTTCAAGTAAAGACGGGGGAGAAAAGGTCACTGCTTTAATCCTGTAAATTGCTTTTATCTTGGCTATAGAAAGACTTTTTAGAAGTTCTAAATTATAGGTTCTTTACAAATACCTTTTCTTGATTATTTGGCCTATGTAACAGCAAAGGGATGGAGGAGATTTCCATGGGCTGGCAAATAAAGAATTACCCACCATATCTTCAAATTCTCCAGTGAATCCTTAGATTTTTATTGCATGTGCAAGTGTAGAATCACAGAATTTTCATTCTCTTTTCAATGTCTTTTGTTTTCTCTTCCTCATAATTTGTAAAATATCCAGCAGCTTGATTTAAAGTAACAGCAAAAACGGGGCACCTCGGTGGCTTGTTGATTAACCATTAGACTCTTGATCTCATCTCAGGTCTCGATTTTAGGTCATGAGTTCATCAAGCTCTGTGTTAGGCTGGATGCAGAGTCTACTTTAAAAAAATATATTTTTAAATAAAATAGCAAAGAAATAACAAAAACACAATAACTTTTCAAATCATGGCAAAATACGTTCATGTGGTATAAAACAGCATAGCTTAAAAACCTTTTTTTATGTGCCAACCGCTGTGCTCAACACTCAGAATAAAGAGCTCTGGATCTGGTGCATTCTAAATTCCATGTGCATGACAGATTGCTTATTTTCATTTCATCTCTAAATGTTCAGGGTCTTTTTATGGTATTTCTTCTTTTTATTTCACATCCCTTTCTTTATTCATTTTGGGGTTTGTTTCACTGTTATACTTGTATGTGTGTAAATAATTTTCCTATCTGTTTTCCCTTCTACCTTTTATTATCTACTAAGCTAATTCTTACATTTGTTTTCTATGTGTTTTCTCACCTATTTTTGTTTTGTTTTCTTCTATTACTGACTTTGGGGAGGATGGCTAATTTATAGAACATGCTTGTAGGTGCCTTATATCTGGTTTTTGTTCTCTTAAAACCACCTGTAGCTTAGGTTAATGGCCTCTAAATTTTGTTGACCATATAGTCCATCAGTAAAAAATTTATATATGTGTATATTTTGAATACTTCCTTTAATATGTAAATGCATGTAGCTCATTAGTAAACATACATTTAGTATATTTATATACATTTACCAATGAGCTACATATACATTTATGAATATACACAATTGTATAATATATAATTTAAAAAACAAAACTTGAGGGGAGCCTGGATGGCACAGTCAGTTAAGTGTCAGACTCTTGGTTCCGGCTCAGGTCATGATCTCAGGGTCCTAAGATCAAGCCACGAGTTGGACTTAATGCTGAGCATGAAGTCGGCTTGAGATACTCTCTCTCCCTCTCCCACTGCCTTTCCTGCTCATGCTATCTCTCTCTCTCCCTCTCTCTCTCAAAGAGATAAATAAAATCTTAGAAAAAAACAGAAAACAGAACTGGAAAAAAAATTGAAATTAACAAAGGATGAGATAAAAATATATAGATTGAAATTCTAATACTTTTCCCCTGGGTATCAGTAGGTCATCTTGTGCACCCACTATGGAGCCCCCTAGTTTGGGTTTGATAAACTTCATAGTTTGGTGAAGACCAAACTATCATTGCCAGGAATGCACTGAGCATTCCTCATTGCATTCCTCATTGCATTCCACTGCAATTCCTCATTGCAAGGAAGCCACTGAGCATCCTGTTTGCTCTAGTCACTTTTAGAATATTCTGGGAGAAACAGTAGAGACAATTTTGAGAGTCATATTTAGAGCCCAGCACATTGAAATCAAGACTCTCAAACAAAAAAGCATAATAAGCTCTTCTTGCACCTTCAGAATAGGTAGAACCATCCTCTCTGGGAACCATGCTGATATAGAAGCCAGTAGAGAATTAGCTCAATAATGGAACATTTCTTAAGGATGGCAGGGAAACACTCTTTTACTTACTCGTTTTAAAATTTTATCTTTATTGCTTTTTCTGTTGGAAAAGTAATATATGTGCACTGAAAAAAAGCTCAAACATAGAACTATACAATGAAGAAAATGAAAGTCTCCTATTTTTCCTAACACTTAAAGAAAGCCACTGTAATTGTATGTAATTGTATGGCCTCTAAATTTTATTGGCCTCCAGATTTTTAAAATGCACATATTAATACGTATTATTATTATTATTGTCTTCTTCAACCAAAATGAAGCCATTCCCATTTATACAACAGTTTTTACTTCATTTTCCAAGGATATCTTTCAATATTAATAATACAAAGAGATTATTCTTCTACATGAATGCATAGTATTCCATCATATAGAGATATCTCTATGTTTTGTTTATGCTCATGTCCAATATTTTGCTCTTATAAACAATGCTATAGTAAACATTAGTGTACATGTATTTCTGCATTCTCGCCTGAATAATTTCATAAAAGAGAAGTGGAATTCCAGGTGTAAGGATATAAAACATTAAAATTTTCCTTTGGTACTACCAAATTGGGGATGCTTGGGTGGCTCAGCAGTTTGGTACTACCAAATTGCCCTGCAAAAGGCAATACCAACTGACATTCCCACCAAAAGATTATGCATTTATTTTTCCACACCTTTTCAGCATTGAAAACTATTAGTATTTCAGTGATTTTTTTTTAATCTGAAAGCTAAAAAATATTTACTTGTTTTAATTTACCTGTGTTTTATTGTTAATGAAATAGTGGATTCTTTCATGTATTAACCAGCCATTTATATTTGTGAGAGCAATGATTCTTTGTTTTGTCTCTATTTTTAACTTTTTATTGTACAAATTTGCAAATTTATACAAAAGAAGCACCATGCTTCAACAGCTATTAACATTTTTACCAAACTCAGACACCATGTCATTTCATATAGGAGTACTTTTAAATAAAGAAGATGTCATTTAGTGCTCTTTAACTCAGGCACTCACCTGTAATTACATGGCTAACCAGAAAAAGTGTAAACTAAAGGAGTAATCGTCAACCTTAGGTGTCCTGCAGCACTGGAAACCAAGTTACTGATTCAGGCCGCCAGATGGCAGACCAAGGGTAAAAAGAAAAAGAGAGGAAGAAATCTACACCTACCAAGACCCAGCTCCAGAATGACCCAGAGGTCTTAGAGAACTTGGTTTCCTACTAGTTTGGCAGGGAGGGCTGGGGGGACAGGGAAGATTAGTCAGAGGCATTGTTGTTTTAAACCATAGTAATGTACTTATCTGATAGTTAATGTTATTTTCAGACAAAATATCTTTTGTTTTCTTTTGTTTCCCTGTAGATGTTATTATCATTCTTAAGGCCGGCCAAAATAATGTCCTAATTTAAATTGCCCCAAACCTGTAAGTTAATTTGAAAAAACTCAAGATCTTTATATTTCTTTTTCTCATGAAAGAACATAATGCTTTCCTCACTTACTTAGATCTCCGTTTGTATCCCTTAATAAGGATCTCAGTTTTCCTTATAAAGATCATGCATACCACTTATCAAGAGTTTTACTTGGGATGAGTTTATTTTCTGTATAGTCTAACCAGATTTTGATGACATTACAGAAATATATTGATTTTTGCAGATTAAATGTTTAATTTCTGTTTTTATTAAAAATAACTGTGGGTTAGTTCTTTCTAATATTCTTGCTGTGCAATTATGTAATCTGAAGATTGCCATAAAATTCTTGTATTTGCCTTTCCACTGTTTATTTCTCTTGCATCTATTTCATGGTTCATTACATTGGCTAAAAATGACATAAAACTATAAAAAATTTAATAGTAATGATAAATAATATAGCTTTACTCTGGATAATTGAGTTTTTATTTGGAAAAAATACGTTTAAGTTTTTATAATAATATGTTTTTATTAAGAATATAAATGGGTATAGAATTTCATCCAGTGGACTTCCAGCATCTACTGAGAAGATCATATGTTTTTCTTATTTAATCAATTTATGTGGTTACTTTATTAATGTTTCCTTATATTGTCAGCTTTTTGTATCTAATATTCATAAGTAAGGTTTGTCTGTAAATTTGGGAGGAGAGTATCGTATCTTTATTGGATTATAGTGTTTGAGCTATGTTTAGCTCATAAAAGAATTGGATAATATCCAATAATTTTCTCTGTTTTATGTTCCAGAATAAATACATAATGATTTATTATTATTATTATGTTCCTAAGGCAGTTCTGTAAAGAACACTGTCTTTAAAATTTAAAAACAAAAATAAAGAAATGCTTGTATTACAGTAGAGACGTTTTTACAATTTGGAACCTTAAAGAGCTGTAATAAAGGTTATTTCCGCCACCCTAACGTGTTAAAGAAATGCCTGCCAAACCCATTATAAAAGATTATCTCTGTCTGGGTGTGCTTACGGGTTATACTATTACATAAAGCAGACAAAATCCTTTATTTTTCTCAGCTGTTCTGCTCAATCATGGAAAGAATAAAATTATGCCTAGTGATTCAGCATCTGAAATGTCATACCAAGTCAAAATTTGCTGCCTATATAGTTTTCACAAGAAGCTATTGCATTTCTCAGGTTCTGGTAGATAATAATATTCCAAGGAAGGCTTTCTTGGTTGGGGATGGGAAGCACTAAAGAATCTGAGCCTTGTTTTATCTAATTGTATAACTTGCCTCTGGAAGTAACTCATGGGTTGGATAATAAAATAAGTAGTTGTGGTAAACATTCAGATGAGTAATATTGATAAAGCTTCATTATGACCCTTCTCATGATGAATCACAGCATTGTTCAACAGACCTTTCTGGCATGATGAAAATATTCTCTTTCTGTGTGTGCAGTGTATATCTGTGTCTGTTGTGGCTCTGAGGACTTAAAATGTGGCTAATGCCAATGAGAAACTGAATTTTTATTTAATTTTAATTAACTTAGGGCAGCCTTGGTGGCTCAGTGGTTTGGCGCCGCCTTCGGCCCAGGGCGTATGGCTACCATATTGGACCACACACCTTCAAAGCATGAGGTTGAATCAGTATGGATACATTAAGAACACAAAATGTTTTTGGAATAAAACATTTCCTTATTTTGCATAAATACATTTCACTTACCAATATTTTGACAACTGATAAATATCAGTCTCTGCTTTCTTCTCCAAAATCATATATACTTGCATTTTAAAAATTTGATTTAATACTTTTCTCCTGTCTGAGACACCTTTTGCCATTCTGCAAAGTATCTGTTTTTTCATCTTACTGGCATTTTGCTATTGGTGCTTCTCTTTGTTCACATGCTTTTAGCTCTGCCGTGAGGTATCTTTGTAATTTTGCATTCGAACCCACTGAATTTTTGTTCATTTCTTTAAATAAAGCGATTTGGTTTGAGTGCTGACATGAACACAGATAAGACATATATAATGATGGATAATTATATCAATAAACTGGGCATGGGTTAAAAAAATGATCAAGAAGAGTTGGCAAAAAAAAATTAATGAGAACTTAAGAATAGAATTGGCACTTTAGTATGGAAATTGCAGCCATATCATTGAACTCCTTTTCAAAGATGAAGTCATTTTACTGAATCCATTACTGTAATTACACTTTAAACTTGCTAAAAATGTGTGCCGGTACACACCAGTTTTACATGTAGTCTCCACATCCAGCGTCATTATTATCAAAATTTTAAGATTTGGTGGTTACATTACTGTAGCAGTACTGCATTGAGTTGCTTCTTGTATTTCTGTAGGAGCAATTTGAATGTATATTGGAAAAGTTTTATGGTTCCAAATGACCTAATAGGATCAAGGAATTATTTCAGTGAATTATCTTTTAATTAACAGATTGCTAAGTACTATTTTTAGAGAGATTGGAACAACCATGCATTTGAAGCTAAAGCTTCATCATTTAATAAATTAATTCATCATTCAAGTCATAATCTTCTGTCTTTGGGATTAATGGTAGCTACCTAAATGTAAAAAGCCAAAAGCTAATTTTAAGTGAAATTAGCCATGACTAGAATACAAATATTGAAAACGTTGAAATATTGGACTGCCTGAATACTTAAATCTATCAAGATGCCGAGACTGAGGGTGGAGGCCACTTCTAAGAGGGGTAAGAGAGATAGCAAACTCTTCTGGAAGGAGCAGAAACAAGATGCTACACCTCACTCAGATCAGAAACTGAGATTAGTCTAGCATTTTAATAAAATATAATCTTATTCCCTTGGTCCTTACCAACTCACAAATTTAAGTTTGCATTATTTCTTAGGTAAAGTTTTGCTAACAAAATAATAGTGTGAACAGAGGAAATAATAAAAGAACATGAGATGATTCTTTTTATCTGTTTTGGCACTGTTGTTTTAAAAAATGAATGTAAAAAAATGAATGTAATGTAAGATTATTTTTTATGATGGCTAACAATAGTAGCTATTTGTTTATTTTTTCATGTAAATTTCAGAATTATTTTGCTAAGTTCTTCCAGAAGTATTTTAATTGGGATTTTGCCTAATAACTTGAAGTATATTAATTAATTGGTAGGGAAAAATGATAGTATTAAAATATTAGACTTCTTTTTTTTAAGACTATTTATTTTTTTGTTCATGAGAGACACAGAGAGACAGAGAGGCAGAGATACAGGCAGAAGGAGAAGCAGGCAGAGGGAGAAGCAGGCTCCATGCAGGGAGCCTGACGTGGGACTTGATCCCAGGCCTCCAGGATCACGCCCTGGGCCAAAGGCGGCGCTAAACCGTTGGGCCACCAGGGCTGCCCTAAAATATTAGTCTTCTAAAGTAGAATACCACTCTTCTGTACTTAATATCTCTCAAAAAATCTTCTGGTTTTCTTTGTATTAGTGATATGTTTTATATTAAAAGTCATTAGCAATATTCATGTCTGCTGCTATTGTAAATCAAGATTCCTTTTTCATTATATATTTCAAACTGAGTATTATTGGTACATATGAATGTTATTTCAATTTTAGATATTTACTCTACTTCCAAGCATTGACCCAAACTTTTATTTTTTTTTAAGATTTTATCTATTTATTCGTGAGACACACACACACACACAGAGAGAGAGAGAGAGAGAGAGAGAAGGAGAATGGCAGAGACACAGGCAGAGGGAAAAGCAGGCTCTATGCAGGGAGCCCGAAGCGGGACTCAATCCCGGGTTTCCAGGATCAGACCCTGGGCTGAAGGCGGTGCTAAACCACTGAGCCACCCGGGCTGCCCATACCCAAACTTTTAAAGTATTCTATATTTCTCTTCCCAAAATGGAAGTTTCTTTTGTTGTCTATTTTTTTTTTTTTAAGATTTTATTCTTAAGTAATGTCTACACTCATTGTGGGACTTTAACTCATGACCTGGAGATCAAGAGTTGCATGCTCAACTGACTGAGCCATCTGGGTACCCCTCATTGTCTATTTTCTTAATCAAAAGTAGCACCTACTCATTTCATACATGTCATGTTTATTAAAATTTGAGACTTACTCGGGTTGGGAGCACTGGCCTATCACATATAGACCGAAGGCTCTTGCCAGCAGATGTAGGATAACATTGGCATATCACACTCCAGAATATCTACAACTAGATTTAGAAATAGCAATTTCTGGGGCGCCTGCGTGGCTCAGTTGATTAAGCATCTGACTCCGATTTCAGCTCAGGTCATAATCTTAGGATCTGAGATAGAGCCCTATGTTGGGCTCCCCACTCAGCAGGGAATCTGCTTGTCTCCCTCTCCCTTTGCTCACTTTCTCTGTCTCTTTCAAATACATAAATAAATCTTTAAAAATAAAGATTTAAAAAAAGAAATAGCAATTTCTGCTTAGACATTCAGAAATGCATAAGGAAGATTTTGTCAGAAATAAAAATCACCCTATGAGTGTTCAGAATTTGTTTCCATAAACTTCTCAAGCTTTTGAAGATGTTACTGTTATGTTGATGGGTTTGCAATAAAATAGGCTTTTAATATTAATTGAATGAATGAATATATGTAGCACTTTGTATGCCCTGAAGATATAGGGATGAGCAAAAACAGAGCTTAAGGGAACATAAGACATTAAATAAAGGCTCACCCAGATAAATGCATCATCTGGTCCCAGAGTGGAGCATTTGAGCAGTCCAGAAATTGTGGCAGCCATGAGAACCTCTTAACCGCCCACAGGATATCTAACCCTAATTAATACTTTGTTTTAGGGTTTTCCATTTGAAATCCCTGATCTGTGAAACAAAGGCCGGAGATAGACTTTGAGACAGTCAGTCCTACTGGACACATTTGTCAAACAGATGAAGAACTAGGGAGGACAACCCCAAAACCACCACTCCAATTTCAGTTAGGTAATAGACTTTCTATTGCCTGGCTGACTTTGTCCCCCACTTGCAAATTATAAAATATTCTCAGTGAATTTTCAAGAAACTATCAGAGCCTGAGACCTCAGTCTGCATTATCTCTTAGCCGCAGGTCAACCTCGCTATTTATATTGCCCATTGGCTAAGGACTTTCACCTGCCCGTAGCCACTGTTCAGAGCGTCCAGACCATACACCAGGTATATCTCAAACGTAGCTTTGAAACAGGACTCGGGGGGCAACTGGGTGGTTCAATCAGTTAAGCATCTGCCTTTGGCTCAGGTCATGATCCCAGAGTCCCAAGATTGAGCCCTGTCCCAGGCTCCCTGCTCTGTTGAGACCCTGCTTCTCCCCTCCCCCTGCTCGTGCATTCTCTCTCTCTCTCTCTCTGTTTCTCTCTCTCAAATAAATAAAATATTGTAAAAAAGAAAAGAAAAAGAAATAGGACTCTGTTAAACTCCATGATCCATTGCTTTTGGGTGGAACTCCACGTGCCTTGGACTAAAGAAATGCATACAGTCTACCTGATAACATACATAACCAGTCCCATTAGTCCAGTCAGGAAAACAGAAACCAGTGTACATAGTTCAAACAGAGAGGGATTTAGTTCTGGAAAATGGTTACAAAGGTGCTGGGAGGGCTGGAAGAGAAGGGGAGAGAAAAGAAGGAATGTGAACCCAGAGATGAGCGAGCTGCCGCCACCCCTCAGGCTGCATTTGCTGCCAGGAGGTCGCCGTGTGCCAGGGTAGAGCCCCACCTCCGAGAAGGGGCACCATGCGGCCGGTGCGGGCCTGCCGCCCAGACCCTTCTACCCCTGGTACCGGGCTACGATGGCTTCCTCTTCTCTCCCACCAGTGACTTCCGTTGGCCGACCTGACTGGAAGCCAGTTGGTAAAGGATTTGAGGAATGGAGTTATAGGCTTCCAGCCCCTGCAATTATAAACTACAGAAGGGAGAATGTGGCATTGTGCCAACAGAAAAAAACAACACCTGGCACAATAACAGCATTTAGGTAGACGCTAATCGTTTTTAATCATTTATGTTTGGTGGAAAATTACTTTTGAACGGACTGGGTAAGTGTAAAGGACTAATCACTTTCCGATTATTTCCTGAGAAATCTTGCTGTTGAGGCTCATTAAGGTGGCGGTAGCACAAGACAGTTGGGGAGCCAAGGATGGTTGAGAAAGGGAAGAACGGACAGGACGGAACAGGTCCAGGGGCAGACATCTGGATAATTAATTTGAGAGGCCAGCATGCATTTTGAAAAAGACTCCATCTTTCCAATTAGAAAACATTCTGCCTCTAAAATTGAGGATTGAGTTAGAAGAACAACAAAAGCCTTTTCTTTTGTCTGAGTACCAAGAGCCAGTGGGTTTCATAAGAAGAAAAAAAAATCTAGCTCGCTAATTATATGTAAAGTCTCCTTTTTAATAGAACAAAATGAGTCACCAAAAATACAAAAGCTACATAAATTAGCATCCTTCCATGTTTTTAGATGACTAAATGAAACAGCATAATAAAATTATGTCCCAAAATTAGCTTCCTTTCATATTCCACCAGGGCATATCCACTAGCACTTGTAAAAAGCTCATGTTACCATCAGTTGATACCTCGTGTGGATTTTTTTAGACTTTACGTTTCCTCTACCCTCCCTCAGATTCACAAAATCCTTCCTTAGAGTTCACTGTAATTTTGTGGCTTATCTGACTCAAAAACGAGTTAATTCCTATTTTGATAGTTGCATAAAAAACATTCAGTGAGCAATGCTGAACGGGATGATATTCTGTGAGTAAGTATGTACAGATCATTTCAAAAATTGTTTTGAAAATTCTACTTTTTAGTACAGTACATTTAATGTTTAGAGTCTTGGGAACTGAAAACATTAGCCCTTAAAATGAACTTTGCTCCTTGCAAGAGTGTATAAATATGAGGATATACATCTTAAGTTAATGACCATATTTTGTGGGGTACCAATCTACAATGTTGTTCTAGAGACTACTTTTAGAATTGTGAAATGTTTTAGAATTATGAAAGTTGGGTTTCTAAAACTACTTTTTTTAAAGCTTCCACTTGCTGTCATCATGAAATACATACTATATAACCAATGAAAATTAATAGAAAAATAAAGTAAGTTTATATATATGTGCATTTAAATTTTTCACATGTGATAAAAGGAAGAATATTTCGGTCAGGTACTTTTCTTGAGTTCATGCACAATGCTCTCCCAGTTCCTATGGATCTGAAGTAGTTGTTTAATAACTAACCTTCCTAGGAAAATACTGGAAAGGTGAAAGCAGTGGATCAAGTTATATTGGCTTGTGTAATTTAAACTTTCCCCTCTCTCCTCTTTGAGATAGTAGGGTGAACATTCAAGACACACTCCTCCTAGAGTTCTACATAGAGACCCAGAGGGGCCATTTCATAGACCACCTATACCCACTTCCATTCAGGCAGTCAGTACAGATGTGGCTATGCTGTTTGTTCAAACAATGAAACATGTCCATTCACATTGTGGTCGGTTAGAATAATGGTCCCCAAAAGTGTCCACTCCCACCACCTCCAGAACTTGTGAAAGTGTTACTTAACATGACAAAAAGGACTTTGCAGATGTGATTAAGAATCTTGAAATAGGATTATTCTAGATTATCCAGTGAGCTCAATCTAATCACATGGATCTTTACAAGTGAACTTTTTTCCCATCTGAGATCAGAGAAAGGTGAGACTATGGAAGAGGGAGATGCAATGTTTTGCTTTGGAGGAAGAGGCTTTGAAGATGGAGGAAGAGGGCCACAAGTCAAGGAATGTGGGCAGCCTCCAAAAGTCGAAAAAAAGGCAAGGAAACAGAGTCTCCCTTAGCGCCTCTGGAAAGGAATAGAGTTGTGTTGATGCCTTGATTTCAGGTCAGTGAGACATTAACCTGATTGCTGACCTACAAAACTATAAGATAACAAATTTGTGTTGTTTGAAGCCGCTAGATTTGTGGCAATTTTTTTATTGCAGCAATAGAAAACCTATTATGCATAAAGCCACTGCTCTAAACCCACTTCCTGCCTTGACCTTCCTGCTCTTCCCTTGGGACTCTCAATCCAGGAACAAAAGGTGACAACTCTGGCATAGCGGAGTTCCCTGGAGGCCTGTTCTGACACCACATCCAGCTTTTAGTTCTGACTGGGCTATGCCCAACCAAGCTTATTCAGTTGTGAAATATTTTGACCATAACTTTTAATACAGGGACCTATATCAGTTGACTTTCAAACTTTTTTGACCCTAACCCACTACCTACAGTAAGATATACATTTTGGTGTCAACCTAGTACATACACAACTCCCCCACACACATATTACTCAAACCAATGTTTCATGAAACAGCGCATATCTTTACTACATGCATTGCACATGGTATTTTCAGTTCTATTCTCTTCCTCTTTTTCTTTCTTTCTTTCTTTTTCTTTTTTTTTTTTTTTTTTTTTTTTTGAGAGAGAGAGAGAGAGAGAGAGTATCCTGGAGAGGCAAGGGAAGGGGGAGGGGGATATTCCTTTTTTTTTTTTTAAAGATTTTATTTATTTATTCATGAGAGACACAGAGAGAGAGGCAGAGACATAAGCAGAGGGAGAAGCAGGCTCCCTCTGGGGAGCCTGATGTGGGACTTGATCCCAGGACCCTGAGATCATGACCTGAGTGAAAGGCAGCTTCTGAACAACTGAGCCACCCTGGTGCCCTGGGAGAGAATGTTAAGTAGGCTCCATGCTCAGCTCAGAGTGCAAGGCGAGGCTCCATCTCAGGACTCTGAGATCAGGCCCTGAGGCCCTGAGCTGAAATCAAAAGTGGGATACTTACCAACTGAGCCACCCACATGCCTCTATTCTCTACGGCTTTCTAATGTAAATTGCAACCCACTCAACTGATTTCATGATTCATTAGGTTGCAACCCTCAACTGACAAACACTGACCTAGATCATGATAACTCTATGTTCAAGATGTAGATTTTCTGCTGGAGAATGTATTCTGTTTTATTTGAAAGTAAGCATAAACATTTGTTTAGAATTTAAATCATTCCTAAATGTGAACTTAATTTATTAAATGTCATTTATTAATGTACCAAAAACATATTAGTTTTCTCAAGGTGAACATCAAACGTGATAGTTTATTATTAAGCCTAATAAAGAGAGAAGGACCACAACAGGGAGGGGATACATTCTAGAAACATATATTTAGTGTTCTGCTTTTCTATTACTGTTTGTTCATTTCTGCTTTTAATTTTAATATGTCCCGTTTTCTTGCTTTTATGATATTACCCACTTCCTTTTCTAGATTTTTTTAGGTTAATTTGTTGCATTTCTCTCCTTTTTTTTTCCCTTATGGCTATTTATAGCTGCAGCATTATTTCAAACACTTATAGTTTGCATCAGTATCCCTTAATTTAGAGGTCCTGGAGGAGTTTACACATGCATTTAAAATTATATTTGTTATAATTCAACTAGCTTTTCTAGGTGTTGGTAGCAAAAGGGTTTGAAGATTGTGATATATTCTTTAGCCTAGTGAAAACTAGGCTATGAACAAGCAACCACCCAACTCCCGGTGGCTTACGACGACAAAGGTTTATTCAATCACTGCACATGTTGACTACAGCTCTGTTCTGGGATCTTCATTCCAGGATGTAGACTGAAGAAGCAGCCTCTATATGAGACACACTGGCTCATGACTAAGCAAGCGTAGTAGAATGTTTCTTAAAGCTTCTGCTCAGGTCGGGGGGTATATGTCACTTCCACATGTATTCCATGGACAAAGCAAGTCAAAAGGCTAAACTTGACGGCTATTCAGCATGAACATAAGCCATTTCATAGGGGATATGGAGGAACAATGGTATAATCTACCCCTATGTTCTCTCCTAGAATGCTGCAACCAGAAGGGTTTATCCTTGTATCTCTGTCAATTCAAAACTCTATTTTATTGTTGGATTATATCTGAGGCTTACCATTATAGCATTTATGCTTCCCTTTTTAATGTATCTTTAATCACGCTATAATGCTCTTTGTCTCCCTTAATGCTTTTTGCTATAAAATCAGTTGTGCTGATCATGTTTTTATAGGCCACACATGGCTGTGGCTACCATGGCTTGTAATAACATTAGGAAAACAGTGTTTTTCTAGCTTAGCCTACACTCACAGCAATGTAAAACCTCATCTCTCTCTTAAAATCCACCAGGCACTGCATGTGCTCCTGCAAGGAGTCCAGGGGTGCCCAGGAGGATCCTTCTTGGTACCTGTGCAGCCTTTGTAGCCTGCTGAGAAGAGAGCAGTGTTCCCTGCCACCTCCAGATGTCTACAGAGCAGAGCTGCTTTGCACAACTCACACCTTCAGAGGCTCCAGGGATTTCACTCTTTTCTAAATTAATAGCCATCTTTCCCCAGAGCTTTGGCTCAAGTTTCTAGTTGCTGGGACACCACTGTATAGAGAATAGTATGATTAATACTCAAAATTACTCTGACAGCCAAATCTTATATTTCAATAAAGCGTCTCTCCCCCTCTCTGCCCCCCCTCTCCTCCCCTCCCCTTTCCTCTCTCTCTGCCTTGCCTTTCCCTTCCCTCCCACCCCCATTCCCCTCCTCCTCTACTGGAGGCTCTTCTGCTGTGGATGCTTATATATCCCCTAATAACCAACTCCACCCTGAAATCTGTGAAACTGATAAAATTTAAACATCAGGTTTTTATTAGGCTTGTACAGGCGCTACGAATTGTAGGCCATTCCCCTTGCTTTCTTAAAATTTTCTTATTTAAAAACATTTTATCTCAATAATCACAGACACAGGGGGAAAAGCAGTAATATGATAGGGCTTATAATGGAAACGATTGTCTACTGCCCCATCCTCTCCCACCCCTAATTCAGTTTCCCAAAAGGAATCACTTTTAATTGTTTCTGTTTCAAGGCTTCTTGGAGGCTACTTCCCTAGTTCTAAATAAGGGGCTTTTATTGCCATGTCTTGATTTATTGGTAAATCATTACATGAGATGAGAAGATTAATTCCCCTATAAAAGTTGGCATTTATATTGTCTCTAGTAACCGTATTTAAGTTTTCCCTGTTTGGTTCATAGGCTGCTTCTAAAAATTGAAAACTACTACTAATAATAACATAACAATGTAAATATTGTAACTACATAAATATTGTTAATAGAAATATTAGACACTAAGATTTCATTTTCCTCTCCACAGGGGCCGTTAGAGGTCATGTAAAAAAGACTGTTCAAATTTAAGATTGGAGTTTTACTTGGCTGGTTTGATTTTATATTTCCATCTCTTTTCACTTAGGCTGAAAATCTTGGTTCCAACGATAATAACATAACAATCGGTACTTAGAGCTCTATATTACCCTCTTTTCTCCAAAAGTTTATTTTCAAAAATGTCAAACCTACAGAAAAAAGTTGAAAAAATTAGTACAATGAATGTCTGTACATCTTTTATTTAGATTCATAAATGGTTAAAAAATTTTGCCACATTTGCTTTCTCTTTTGTTTTTGCTGAGTCATTTGGAAGCACATTGCAGACAGCATGACAATTCACCACTTGCGTGTTTCTCCTACAACAAGGACATTTTCTTACAAAACCACAATCCCATATCAGACCCAAGGAATTTAATATTAACATACTGCGACATGACCCATATCCAAATTTCCCCAGTTATCCTCTAAAATAGCTTTTTTTTTTTTTTTGGCTTTTTTCTATCCAGAATTCAATCAAAGCTCTTTCATTATATATATCAGAAATATCTCTTTAGTTTACTTTGTTGTTCCTTGCTTTTTTTGGAGGCAAGGGTGGGGAGGCCTTTCAGGACATTTTTTGCAGAGTCCATGCAATTGCTTTGTAGAATACCCTACATTCTGAATTGAGCTAAGTCCTTCAACATGATTAGATTCTTAAGATTAAACATTTTTTATAAGAATATCATAGTAGAAGTGTTCACTTCCCATTGCATCACATCAAAAGACACATAATGCCAGTTCATCTCATTGGTGATAATGCTAATGATCATCTTCTTCAGATGGTATCCGCTAGTATTTCTCCAGTGCTAAGGTATCCTTCCCCTTTGTAATCAATAAATAGTCTATGGGGTGATTCTTCGAGACCATGTAAATATCCTGTTCCCTAATAACCTCTGACTTGGTGGTTTTAGTATCCCCTGATGACCCTCACTTGAATCCATTACATTGAGGATTTCTTTATTTATTTATAAAGATTTTATTTACTCATTTGAGAGAGCATGAATTGAGGGCAGGGGCAGAGCGAGAAGAAGGAGCAGACTCACCACTAAGCAGTGAGCATGATGTGTCTTCAATTTTAGGACTCTGAGATCATAACCTGAGCTGATGGCAGACACTTAACCAACTGAGCTACTCAGGCATCCCCACAGTAAGGTTTTAAAATAATAATTTTTAAAATCATTCTTTTGTAATGACTGCATAGCATACCAGCCTTTAAAATTGTATCATAAACTTATTTATTAAGCCCCCTATTGATGGATATTTAGGTTGTTTCCAGTATTTTGCTTTTACAAACAATGCTGCAAAGGACACCCTTATATCTTTATGCAAACGTGCAACTATAATTGTTTAGATTAATTCCAGGAAGAAAAATCGCTGGGTCAAAGGCATTTAACATTTTGATAGATAAAAATGCAGTGTTATCCCCTCTCCAACACTACCACCAGGAGAAAGGATACAGATCTATATTCCCACTATCAGTGCATAAGACTGCCTATTTTCCCAAATCCCTAATTTTTTGACTTTATATTTTTGCTTTATATGTACTACCATTTCTTATTTTCCCAGCTCACTCTCCCTATACCTTGAGTCCCACAATTCTTCTACTCCTGAAACCTACAGGTCATTAGCATCTTTTCATCTCTCTCTTCTGTACTTCCTCAGTTTATATTCCATGCTTCATTATCATTACTCGTTTGCATACTCTCTTACTCCTCTCTCCCTTCGCTGTACTTCATGGCCAGACCCCTACCCCAGTGAAAGCCAACCCTCTTCCCAGGCCCCACACATCAGCTAGATGTGACTAGAGAAAACCCACCACACAGAAGATACTCACTGTAAATTCATGGCCTTAACTTCAAACGGGCCCTTAGTAAAGTCCCAGTACCTTCTCCAGCCCATTTCTCTCCACCTTTCCTAGAGGACTGTTTCATTTCTTTCCTCTCTCTTCAACCTCCAGCATCTCCTGAGCCCTCGGTTGATGATTTTGCTTCCTGCCTCACGGAGAAGAGAACTTGTACAGCTACCACCACAGCTACTGGCCTGCCAGCATCCATGCCCATATTTTCTGCCTTGTCTCCTGTAACAATAAATATAACATTGGTTCTCCTTTCTTAGGTCCCTACCTGTGGTTGTTCAGTACATTCCACATACTCCAGGTTCTTGATCTGGTGATTGTTCTTTCCCTCTCCTGCATCATTGATGTTTCCTCCCTACTGAATCACTTCCATTAGTATCTGACATACTGTAGTATCTTCCATTTCTGGAAAAATATCATCTATTGACTCCACATCTTTTCCAGCCAGTGTCCCACTTCACATTATTGTAGTGAATACTATTGTGCTCCATGAAGAGGCCTTCTCATGGTATAGGGAGAGTCAGCCAAAATACCTATACCGTTAAGGTATAGGGAGAGTGAGCCAAAATTCCTATTCCCCAGCTGCTGGGAATGTCAACCGCCATTATTAGCTCACAACCACATCTTTCACTAGGAACACCTCTTGGCTGCAAAGAACTGCGTCTCCTAAAGTTCTAGCCCCTCCTACGAGGCAGCCCATCGGTGACTGGCTGAGGCAGAAATATAAAACCTGGCCAACCCTGGCCTCAATTTGGGACAACTCTGAAGAGTCATCCTTGGTCCAGAACTCCCCATAGATTGCCTGCGGCTTCAGCTGAAACATCACTGGCTCAGTTTCTCCACTATCTAGTTTTACCTTCCTCACTTCCTCAGAGGTCTCTCTCCAATAAACTGCATGCAGCTTTCCACGTGGGAATCTGCTATGTAGGGAACTCATCGTAAAACAATGTTCTACCAGAGATGGTACTATCCTCCAGTAGTTTTGACATTTACAACATAATTATAGAGTATTTATTTGTTTAAAAAGCCAGGTCATTTGTTCTGTAGAATATTCCATATTTTGGATTTGACTGATTGTGTCCCTGTGTGTATTCTTATTTCTGATACTTTCTGTAAACTGGTAGTCATACTAGAGTATAACTAGTCTGGTAGTTCTATGCTAGATTAATTAGATTCACCTCCACCCATTTAAACCTGTTATTCTGAAACTCTTTTTTACTTTATTTTTCTATGCTGTGAAATTTAAATATTGATTATCTGATGCTAAGAAGAGATAAAATCAAAGCTCCCCATGATCAGGAGGGATGATTTATTATTGCATTTCTTTCCCCCAGCCTCCAAGCCCCATCCACACACACCCACACACAGCCTTGATATATGCAACCAAAAAGCCTTCCAAGTTCTTAATGGAAACTGGGAACAAATAACTAGAGAATGTGTTCACCTAGCTTTACAGCCTTAAACACTAAACACCTTCCTCCCAAAGCAGAGTATGATTATCTTGTTCTCATCAAGGAAGGGAACCAAAGAAGGGATTATTTGCATATAGAATTCCATGTTGTTACTAATTTTAAAAGCCATCCTGGCTTTCTTCTGTCAAATGGTTTGATTGTGGATCACATTCTTTCATCGACAGCTGGTGTATTCTAAGTCAATTAATCAACATGCATTTATCAAGCACCTGCTGTGTGATCAACGTCATTCTTGGAGAATTCATGCTGATTAAATTCTCTGTAAAACAATTAGGAAGCTGTATCTTATTTCTGCTCTGCCCTCATCCCCACCCCCAATTCACACAAATGCATTCCAAAATCAAATAGATGCTCTTTTTGTAACAATTTACTGTTTTGAATTATCTACACCCTGCTCCATTCTGTTGGGAGTTGATGACACTCTGGACAATTATGATTTTTCTAAGGTATTAAAAGCACTTTTGCATAAATGTATACCCTTTTGTGTAATTACGTTCTCTTATGTATTTCCTTTTAAAGAAATTTGTGAAGGGTTTTTGTTCATTTAAATTTTTTTTTTTTATTAATGTCATTACAAGCAACAGAAACCAGCTAGAGCTGGCTCAAGAGAAAATAAAAACTTATTGAAAATCTATTAGGCTCTCTCATGGAATCCAAGAAGAACTGAACTACCAAACAGGCCTCTGGAAAGGCAGAAGACAAGGAAGCTCTGGGGACCCTGACAACAGCTGCTCACAAACCTCCTCTTTGGAAATCTGCCATTAACATGACTCAGAGCCAAACGTCTCTGATCTCTGTATCCTCGTTCAAAATTCAAATTCCTGGGTGGGAGAATCTGATTGGCTGAGCTGTGATCAGAAGGCTGCTGCTGCTCCAATCCAGGATGGCCAGGAGAGGGGGTTGCATGCTCTGTATGTGCACTAATGCAGAAGCCACGAGCCACATGTGGCTATGGAACACTTGAAATGTGGCTAGTGCACTGAGGAAATGAATTTTTCATTTTATTTGTTATTGGTTTAAATTTTGAAACTGAAGCAATGTAAAATATATTCCCATTACCTACAACTTCGTTATTTGGGTAGAACTACATCTCACTTTAATTGTTAAAACTTACCATCTGAATTGAGGTGTGCTGCCAGTGGAAAATACTCATCAGATTTTGAGACACTGGCAAAATAATTAAAGTTAAAATAAGAAAGAATTTAAAATAACCCATTAATGATTGTATTTATTTTTATTACATGTTGAAATTATAATACTTTGGATATCTTGGGTTAAATAAAATACTAAAATTATCAACTATTCTTTCTACTTTAAAAAAATATTACTACTGGAGGATTTTAAGCTACATATGTGGTGCACATTATGTTTCTCCTGGACAGCATTCCTCTGTATAGGTATGAAGGATCCATTTCTGAGGACCAGGGGCAGTTCCAAGATACTGAACAAAAATTCTCAGCAGAACAGACATTTTCAAAGGGGTCATCTACATAGTACAGAATAACAGATACAGAGATTTCTGGGATAATCTGATGTACTTAATCAATAACATCTCTTTAGCACTGTTTGGCTACTTCATTGTAATATTCACTATATCATTAAAGAATATTGAAAGCTGATATCTCAGACTGTAATGTTTGATGCTACATATTTCTATCCAACCAATATTTCTTGACAAAGCCCCCGTTCTCATGAGCTGAAAATCTGGTAGGGGGGAGAGAGACAATAAGCAGGTAAACAAAGACATAATGCTGTGATATTAATAGATGCTGGGGAGCGGGGGAGGTAAGGAGACAGAATGACAGGGAATGCTCTTTAACCAGATGATTAGGGCAGACCTCCCTGATCATTGACATTGAAGTAGAGTGTAGAATAAAGGGGAAAGGGTGAGTCATATGACTCTCAGAAAAAGCAGTCCTCCAGGCAAGTGGAATTAGTTCAGCATGTTTCAGGATCCATAGGGAAGCTTCTGAGGCTGAAGAACAGAGAGAGAGGGGAACAAGGTGGAAAGTGAAATGAGAACAGGTAGCCTGGAGCCAGATCATTCAAGGCCCTCAAGACAAGTGAGTGGAAGCTCTTACAGTGCTGAGAATTGCATTTACTTTTCCTTCCATCCACAAATCATACAGATAAAGCCTGAAATTTTATGACACAGTTTTTTCTAAGGATTTTTATTCTTGTGGTTTTTATCAAAAATTATCAACTCTTACTTTATTTCCTCACCATTTGTCTTATGAAAAATAATTTTGAAAAAATAAAAATCTATGAAAAATATTATTGAAAAAATTAAGTCCAGAGCTGCTTATCTCCCAAATTAATTTGAATCTTGAAAAACTTCTATGTCCTTTGTTTGAATAAAATGTTTGTACAATTGATTCATAGAACAAAATTATTAACCTTAGGGAATGAATTTTACCCATGATAGAAGTCTTTGTAGTGACTAAGAATACTTTCCAAACTTCTTGAACAGAGCTTTAGAAAAACAATTCACTGTTTGCTTAATGCCATAAGCATTTAGCCATAGAACCTAAAGGCAACCCTAAAGGAGATATGAATGCAGAGACATATAAATCCCTAAAGCTTGCTAAACATATGCATGAATAATCTATATACAAGAAGTATATATACATATAATAACTTCTGATTACACATACTAACTACCATTTTTAAAACACTTACTATATGTCATTCACCTGTGACAATCTGTACTAGTTTGCTAGGGCTAGCAATACACACAGACTGGATTATTTAAACTGAAATTAATTTTCTCTCATTTCAGGAGGCTGGAAGTCCAAGATCAAGATGTCAGCAGTTATGGTTTCCTCTGAGCCCTCTCTCCTTGCCTTGCAAATGACAGCCTTCTTGCTATGTCCTTGTGTGGTCTTTCCTCTGTGTATGCTCAGCCCTATGTCTCTCTGCAGGTACAAATTTCTTATAACAACAGATTGGATTTGGCCCCACCCCAAAGACCTCACTTCAACTACTTTTAAAGACCCCATCTCCAAATACAATCACATTCTGAGTTACTGGGGATAGGGCTTCAGCAAATGAATTGGAGGCAGAGGGAAAGAAACAACGCAGTCTGTAACACTGCCACTTACCAATGTAGATAAAATATTGGATAAGATGCTATTCCTGAAAGAGGTGACAATGTGGAAAGTGCTATCATAGAAGTATGTAAAATTGGTTACATATCTTAGAAGTACAGAAGAAACAGGGCAAATTCTTTAATGGGGGCTGGAAGCAATCAGAAGATTTCACAGAGGAGGTTTCATTTGAAGTGGCTTCAGAGGACAATTAGGCATTGTATACTTTGTGCCAGCACCCATGGCAACTGTGCCTAAATTATACGTTGCCCATTAACCATTCAATGTATTATAATGAGAAATGAGTAAGAAGCAGTAAGGTGCTATGTAAATATTCAGTTTTTCTTTCTTTTATAAATTAGTTAGACAAATTAATATATTCCCTATTCCTCCAGAAAACAAATTGCTAAATGAAAACCTGAATACATAATACCTTCATTTGCCTTCTTTACTTACAAGCTAATGTTTGGCAAAATATTTTGTTGTTACCCATTGCTTTTCTCACTTGTCTTTGCTTTCTTTGGGTTTTACAAAATAATTTAAATAAGTCTTAAATCTTTTTTTCTGGGATGAAGAAAGAGAGAGATTCCACAGGAATTTCTCATGTGATTGCTGTGATTGATCGCAACACCTGAAAATAACTACTGATTGTGGCAGGTACTTGATGGAATATATACTTAGCAAAATTCTATATTTCTGTTGGGTTAGAAAAGTTCTCAAATTGACTTCAAGTTGAATTCTTCACAACTCTTTTGTTATAATATTTACAGAATTGTTCTCTTAAAATGAAAGACACATGCAAATTTTTAAAAAGTACTTTTTTCAAGATAGCTTCTATAGATCTGAAAATATCTTTGTGTAAAATTGCATAGTCACTTTAACTTTCCTCCAAATTATTCCACATCTTTCTCCTGGAGAGAACTTTCTTTTCCTGGAGAGAACTTTTGGATTTTGTTGACAAGTACTCTTCCCCCAGAGAAGCTGGTTGGACAAAAATTTATTTCTGTGGTCTTTTGTGGTTTCTGTGGCTTAGACTATGATGATTGGATCTGATCTGTAATGTATTCAGGAATTATATTCCCACTACCTTTATAGCATGTCACTGGAATAAAATCCCAACTCTACTAATGCCATTAGGAATAATGAAAGTGTTTTCTACTAAGTTAGAATGTTTTAGTTTTCTTATACTTTTCTCAACTCTTATTGCTGTGAAAACTACATCCTGAAGTGAATGTATGAAACTATATATAGCTAAAATATGCCAAACAAATAATAGAGACTCTTCCCCAGAAGAGCTCATAATCACAGAACAAGTGGCATCTTGACAACTTGTGTTGTTTTTGCTGATGAATATTTTATCTTAAATATTAAAATGCCACGTTCCTCATAATTGTCATAGCTTAACTAGAAATGACTTGAAAAATAGCTTGTTTTAAAACTTAGCAGATTAAATGCAATGTGCTATTCTGGATTGGATCCTGGAATAAAAAGGAACATTAGTAGAAAACTGGTGAAATCCATGTACGGCCTGGAGTTTATTTAATAGTACTGTACTCGGGTTAATTTCCTAGTTCTGACAAACGCACCCTGGCTAGGTAAGATGCCAACATTATGTGACATTGGATGAAAGACCTACAGGGACTCTCTATGATATCTTTGTGACTTTTCTGTAAATCTAAAATTGATCTGAAATAAAAAAGAGAATTCTTTTAACTCAAAAAAGAATTCAGCAGATTGTTGAAAGTTTATTCTCCAGTCTATCTCCATGCATTGGAGGAGCAGACCCACAAGTCCAGGGATCCAGATTGGATTAGAGATTATGGGGAAAAACAAGACAGAGAACCAAGACACAAAACCAAAAGGGCTGGAACTGAAAGAGCTTCTGAGTGAGGATGTTCAAAGCTAACAGAAAGCTCTTGACTGGAGAAGAAATCCTTTAGGTTATCAATATAGGTAGCCACTAAATGCTAAGATAAACCTAGAAGCAAGATTTTAGTAACAGAATATTTTCTAAAAACAAACCCTCCTATGTAGATGAGACTGATGGATGGAGCACTAACTGATGCACCTTTTAAAAGTACTTTTGAAATTTAGACTGTGGGGCGCCTGGGTGGCTCAGTCAGTTAAGCATCTATCTGGGTCAGGTCGTGATCTCAGGGTCCTGGGATCAAGCCCGATGTCAGGCTCCCTGCCCAGTGGGGAGGCTGCTTCTCCCTCTCCCTCTGCCCCTCCCTCTGTTTGTGCTTGTGTGCTCTTTCTCTCATTCACATGTTCTCTCTCTCTCTCAAATAAATAAAATCTTAAAAAAAAAAAGAAATTTAGACTGTACCTGTCAAACATGTGAAAGCTGTTGGTTGTTGAAAGCTAAGGAAGTCGCTGAATATTTACAGAATCAGCTCTTGCATTTCTGATGTTGTGAAATGGGGTGACAAAGTCTTCTGTTATTTTCCTTGTTCCCTGGTTCTGGCTCTTTCTCATTCTGTTTGAGATCACCTTGCAATTTTTAAGCATGAGGGTGTGATCCTAAGAATCTTTTCTACTCATACATTTTCAGTTTTAAATTTGCTAATTTTTACATGAAGTGCTAAATTTCTTTAAAAATAAAGGTAAAACGGTAGCTCATATTTGACCTCAGCATGGATTCCTACTCCTCTTCCCTTTCTCCAGGAAGCCCTGTGCAATTGGAGGTGGGCACATGACCCAGGCCCAATCAAACATGGTACCCTATTTCTCTGGATGTACTGACAAGCCAGGGTGATGCAAACGTGGAGGAGCTAGGAAGAACCCCGCTGAGCTAAGAAGAAGGGACAAGCTTGAATCCAATCTCACCTTTCTGAAAGTACAAAGGCCCCTTCTGCTTCTAGCTTGCATTCCAGGACCACTGAGGGTCAAATAATAATTTTTCTTGCTGATTTGAAAAAGTTGAATCCTGTGTCTCAGTCTAAAATTGATACAAAGGAGTGAGGCAGGAAACACCAGATAACTCGGTAAAAATTAGTGAACCTTGTTTCCCTTGCCCCTTTCTCTTATACAACTGTGCTCTTCCCTGCCAAGTATAATTAGAAATCATGCCTGTGGCAGAACAGCCCTTACTGGGCTGCAGCCTAGGGGCAGGTTAACCATCATGGAAGACAATAAAGTGAGAGCCTATAGGGTGGGCAAAGCTGAGATCTGTTGCTAAGAGAATGAAATAATGAGGAAAGGCTAACATTTCTGTTATTGGTGCTTAGTTATGAAATCTCCACGTACAAAATTGGAGAAAAGCCAGCTGAGACCTGAAGAGGATTGTATTACCAGAAAAATCCAACTTGGAAACAAAGCTCTTGACTGTTCAAAGCCTAAAGCAATACCCAGGCTCCATAATGAGACCAACAAGAAGCTGGGGGCTGAGGTGGTGCCATCCTAGAATATGATGGGAAATGGAGACTTGTTTCCCACATGTATAGACCTAGGGGCAGCAAGACTGAATCACTAAAGAACTTACTTCACTGCAAGGGAAGCAATTGGGCTGCTATTTGCATTTCAGGTCCAGGAGGACCCCCATTTCCATCTGACTAGGAGGAAAGCATATGGGCCAGAGATACTAGACTTTAAGACAAGGTAGTTACTGGATGAGACCTTATGCTGTCTTGTTTGAAGATGAACGGTACATGAGGGTTATTACATTAAATTCAGTATAGGACATTTTTGGAATTTGCTTTTCAGAAAGGCAAGAGTGTGAATGATAACAGTGAACAGTGATAGTATACTGTGCTGCGCGATACTTCCCTTATTCTGGCTGGCCATCATGCTATTTCGTTCTTGTAGGACCAGATCCTCCCTTCTGGAATAGATATGGGCACAGGTCACAAGCCCATCGAATCCTGATCCTGCCTTCCTCAGACATTGTGATGAGTATAGAAGTGAGCATGTGGCCTACAGAGGCTGTGAGTCCTGCATAGGGGTCGATATGTAGACATTGGGGGAGAGAGGTCTCTTTGCACTGGGATTCCTAAAGCAGATGCTATAAGCCTAGAGCTGTGGGCAACCTAATTCTCTGGCAGTCTGGAAGAGGGAAGAAAATGAGGTCACTACACAGAGGAGGCTGAGCTGAGATTTGGGGGAAGGGTAGAAGAGAGAGACCTGATGATGTAATTTCCACCTGGGCCTGAATGAAACCAAATCCTTCCATGAACTTCTCTTTCCCTACTTCTCCCTCTCTCTTCAACTCCTTTCCCTTTTTGGCTTAAATTAATTTGAGTTGTGTTTCTGTGAATTTCAACTAAAGTAGTCTTCATGTATTTTTATTTTTCTAGATATAAAAGTAATGTGTGCTCACTGTAAAAGAAATTTGGAAGATATGGGTAAGTAGAAAGGAAAAAGAAAATTATTCCCTCATGCTTTGAGTGTAACGAGGCTAGCATTTTAGAGATTTTGCAGTATTTGAGATGCTTACTTTACATAGTTATGATCATAATAAATTTATTTTGCATCGTTATGATAATAAATAAGCGTAACCTCCTGCTTTTCTACTTAATGTTATAACATTTTCCCATGATCTTAAACCACCTTTTAAATAAAATTTTCTAGAATTGTATATATTATTAGATAATTTTGAAATATCATAACCATTTTGGACTATAATCCTAGCACTTGTTTTCAGAAATATAATTACTGGGACAAAATATTGGAACATTTAAAGGCTCATGATATGTTGTTTTGTTTTTGTTTTGGGGGGTTTTTAAAAAATGTTTTTTAATTTATTCATTTGAGAGAGCAAAAGCACGAGCAAGGAGGAGGGACAGAGGAAGAGGAAGAAGCAGACTCCATGTGGAGCAGGGAGCTTGACTTGGGTCGCAGGCACATGCTCAACCAATTGAGCAACCCACATGCCCTGGCTCATGATATGTTTTACTTTATTTATTTTTAAAGATTTTATTTATTTGGGAGAGAGAGAGAGAGCACATGAGCAAGGGCAGAGGGAGAGGAAGAGGGAAAAGCAGACTCCCCTACTAAGCAGGGAGCATGATGAGAGGCTGGAACCCAGGACTCCAGTATCATAACCCGAGCTGAAGGCAGACGCTTAACCGACTGAACCACCCAGGCGCCTCCATAATCTTTTAACCAGTGAGAAAGCATTCTTTTTTCAGGGCTGTCTCTGTCACATTGGGAAGAAACATATGAGTCTCCTCTGTCACTTGGCCACTCTGGTTAATCAGTACCCGCAGACTATTACAATGGTCCCCAAATGCCCATCCAAAATACTGTATCAGGACCACTTAAGAAATAATACCTAGGAAATCTACTTAAAATGCAGATTCTGAAATTCCACTCTCAGAGTATCTGATTCTGTGGGCCTGCAATATTTTTTAACAGTTCTATAGGCGAGGCTGAGATATCAGATTTGGACACAACACTCTAAAGCAGAGGTTCATAGAGTATGGTCCCTGGACCAAAAGCAGCAACATCACCTGGGAACTTGTTAAAAATGCAAGTTCTTGGGACCCCCACCCCAGACATATTGAGTTAGAAACTCTCAAGGTGGGGCTCAGTAATCTGTGTGTGTGCTTTTTTATTTATTTGATAGAGAGCATAGGTGGCAGTGGGCAGTGGGGGAGAGACAGAGGGGGAGGGAGAAGCAGATTCCTCTCTGAACAGGGAGTCCAACACAGGCTCCATCCCAGGACCTGAGCCGAAGGGATCATGGGATCATGACCGGAGCCGAAGTTAAACACTTATCTGACTGAGCCACCCAGGCACCCCCAAACTGTGACACTTTAAGAGTGAAAAGTAATATAAATACTAATTAAACTGGAACAGGATGTGTAAAATGGCATGGTGACAGGCAAAAAACAAAGTATGGTGACTCTTTTTGTTTTTTAAGATTTATTTATTTGTTGGGAGAGAGGGTGAGGGGCAGAGAGAGAGAGAGAGAGAGGAAGAAATGACCTCTTCCCCATTGTGTCTCACTGACAAGACAGTAAATCAAAGGGCTCCCCTTAGGGTTTCCCTTAGACTTCCCTCTCACCTCCTTGTGTAATCAGGGGGTAAGCATGAGACATAAAAGTAGACCAACTACACTTTCTGTTCTGAGACTCTTTTTTTTTTTTTTAAAGATTTAATAAAAATTCTTATGGAGAATTTAAACATACACAAAAGTGGAAGGAACAATATATTAATCTCCATAAACTCAAATGCGTTCTCAAGAATGATTAATACGTGGCTATTATGACTTATCTATGCACTTCTCCATTTCCTCCAGGCTCCAGGGTTTTTGAAGCAAACCCTACAGATATAATATCAAGGAATATTTTTCCTTGTATTACTAATATAAACCATTAGACTAATATAAGTTAGTTTGATGAAAATTTTGCTCTGTGCTAGAAATGATATGTTTAAAAGTCCTTTTAGTGTCCACTACTGAAACTGACAACACCTGAAAAAAAGTATTTTCTTCACTGGGGAAAGAAGAAATGTCAAGGTCTGGTCACCTGTGTTTCTCTATTTATCTCTCTCTCTTACTCCCAAAGTCAAGCACAGTTTTATCAGTTTTATTTAACTTGATCAGATTTACTTAAAGCTATATATTATCATGTATCATTTAATCCCTAAAAAAGACTAAAAGCTATATATTTAAGTTTCACTGCTCTAGTTATTTTTCTGATAATTTTCAGTATTTGTCTATATTAAGATTATTAATTTTTTATTATAGTCATATATATATATAAGATAAAATTTGTCAGTTTTTAAAAATTTGTCATTTTAACCATTTTTTACTTTTTTAAAGATTTACTTATTTATTTTAGAGAGAGGGAGACCATATGAGTTGGGGGGAGGGATGGAGGGAGAGAAAGAGAGAGCCCAACATAGGGCTTGATCTCACAACCTGAGATTACCACCTGAGCTGAAACCAGGAGTTGGGTGTTCAACCGATCGCATCACTCAGGAACCCCATCATTTTAACCATTCTTAATTGCATAATTCAATAACATCAAGTATATACACAATGTTGTACAACCAGGGATTTGGTATTTTGAACAATATAACACAAGGGAAGAAGTACCTAAACAAGACCAGCTAGGGATCCCTACCACTGAAACCCTCAAGATTGAAGAAAATTCACTGAAAGTTGATTTCTGAACTAATTTGAACTAGTTTGGATGTTCTTTGAAAGACAATTGCTTCTTCTTTCATTCCTATGGAACTTTAATTATAAATGTCCCAAGGTTCTTATAACATTACCTCCTTTATTCATCTCATGTGGCTTGAGCTTCAGCAGCTTGAGAGTACAAATATTGTCACATTTGGGTCACATGAACTTTACAAAACACAATGTTCCTGTTTGTGTCTCCACTTGAATATGTATGAGCCATCTCCCCTTGCATAACCCTCTGTCTGGACATCTCCAAAGAGGAGGAACCCATATAGTCACAAACAACTGCAGAACTACGGTCATCTTATGGCATCCAGCATGTACTCCTGTCTACTTTTGCATCTCCTACATGATATCTGTTTGCCTGAAAGGTTTTTTTAAATTGAGGTAAAATTCACATAACAAAATTAGTAACCATTTTTAGACTTATTATTTTAATTCTACTATAGTTAACATACAGTGTTATATTAGTTTCAAGTGTATAATGTATTGATTCAGCAGTTCGACACGTTACCCAGTGCTCATCACGAGTACACTCCCAATCCCTTTCACCCACTTCACCCATCTCCCCACTCACCTCCCTTCTGGTAGCCATCAGTTTGTTCTCTATAGTCAAGAGTGTTTTTCGGTCTGTCTTTTTTGTTGTTGTTCATTTGTTTTGTTTCTTAAATTCCACATATTAGTGAGATCACATGGTATTTGTGTTTCTCTGAGTTATTTCACTTAGCATAGTACACTCTAGATCCATCCATGTTGCAAATGGCAGATGGATGCTTAGGCTGCTTCCATAATTTGGCTATTGTAAATAATGTTGCAATGAACATAGGGGTCCGTATATCCTTTCAAATTAGTGTCTTTATATTCTTTGGGTAAATAACCAGTGGTGGAATTATTGGATCATATGGTAAGTCTATTTTTAATTGTCTAAGGAAACTCCATATTGTTTTCCACAGTAGCTACACCAGTTTGCATTCCCACCAGTGCACGAGGGTTCCTTTTTCTCCACATGCTTGCCAACAATTGTTGTTTCTTGTGCTTTTATTTCAGTCATTCTGACAAGTGTGAGTTGATATCTCATTAGGGTTTGGATTTGTATTTCTCTGATAATGAGTGACATTGAGCATCTTTTCAAAGGTCTGTTAGCCATCTATATGTCTTCTTTGGAAAAATGTCTGTTCATGTCTTCTGCCCATTTTTTAATTGGATGATTAGTTTTTGTGTTGAGTTGTGTTAGTTCTTTATGTATTTTGGATACTAACCCTTAATCAGATATGTCATTTGCAAATATCTTCTCCCATTCAGAAGGTTTTCTTTTAGTTTTGTCAATAGTTTTTTTTTTTTTTTTGTCATACAAAAGCTTTTTATTTTGATGAAGTGCCAATAGTTTATTTTTGCTTTTCTTCCTTTGCCTCAGGAGACACATCTAGAAAAATCTTGCCATGGCTACTGTTAGAGACATTACTCCTTGTGCTCTTTCCTAGGCTTTTTATGGTTTCAGGTCTCACATTTAGGTCTTTAGTCCATTTTGAGTTTATTTTTGTGTATGGTGTGAGAAAGTTTCATTCTTCTGCATGTAGCTGTCCAGTTTTCCCAGCACCATTTGTCTTTTTTCCTTTGCATATTCTTGCCTACTTTGTGGAAGGTTAACTGATCATATAATCATGGGCTTATTTCTGGGTTCTCTATTCTGTTCCATTGATCAATTTGTATCTTATTGTGCCAGTACTATACTGTTTGGATTACTTCAGCTTTGTAGTAAATCTTGAAATCTGGGATTCTGATACCTCCTGTTTTGTTTTTCTTTTCTTTCTTTCTCTCTTTCTCTCTTTCTTTCTTTCTTTCTTTCTTTCTTTCTTTCTTTCTTTCTTTCTTTCTCTTTACTTTTTCTAAAGATTTTATTTATTTATTCATGAGAGACACAGAGAGAGAGAGAGAGAGAGAGAGAGGAACAGACACAGGCAGAGGGAAAGGCAGGCTCCATGCTGGGACTCAGTCCCGGGTCTCCAGGATCACATCCTAGGCTGACCGTGGTGCTAAGCCACTGAGCCATCCGAGCTGCCCTATTCTTAAGATTGCTTTGGCTCTTCCAGCTCTTCTGTGGTTCACACAAGTTTTAAAATTATTTGTTCTAGATCTATGAAAAATGTTGTTATTTTGATAGGTATTACTTTAAATCTGTAGATTGCTTTGGGTTGCATGGACATTTAAACAACATTGGCTCTTCAAATCCCTGAGCATGGAATATCTTTCATCTGTTTGTGTCATCTTCAATTTCTTCATCAAGGTTTTATAGTTTTCAAAGTACAGGTCTTTCACTGCCTTGGTTAAGTTTATTCTTAGATATTTTATTATTTGGGGCACTTTTCTAAATGGGATTGGTTTCTTAATTTCTCTTTCTGCTACTTCATTATTAGTGTGTAAAAATGCAATGGATTTCTGTATATTGATTTTGTATCCTGTGACCTTACTGCATTCATATGTCAGTTCTAGTAGTTTTTTTGTGAAGTCTTTAGAGTTTTATATATATATATATATATATATATATATATATATATATATATATATAATCTGCAAAGAGTGAAAATTTTACTTGTTCCTTAACATTTGGATGCCTATTATCTCTTTTTCATGTCTAGTTGGTGTAGTTAGGCATTTTGATACTCTGTTGGATAAAAGTAGTGAGACATCTTTGTCTTGTTCCTGACCTTAAGGTAAAAGCTCTCAGTTTTTCACTATTAAATATGATCATTAACCCTTTTAATTATGCAATTCAGTGGTATTTAGTACATTCACAATGTTGTGCCACTATCACATCCATTTAGTTCCAAAAGATTTTCATTACCCACCTCCACCAAAAATAATCCTGTACCTATTAGCAGCCACTCCCTATATTCTACTTCACCCAGCCCCTGACAACCACATGTCTATGGATTTACCTATTCTGAATGTTTCATATAAATGGAATCATACAATATGTGGCCTTTTGTGTATGGCATCGTTCACTTAATACAATATTTTGAGGTTCACTCATATTGTAATATATATCAGTACTTCATTCTTTTTATGGCTGAATTATATTCCGCAGTATAATGTATGCATACTACATGCATTCATCATTCAGTGGACAGTTGGATTGTTTTCACCCTTTGGCTATTGTGAATAGTGCTATTATGAACATTTATGTACAAGTATTTGTTTGAATACCTGTTTTCAGTTCTTTTTGGATATATGTCTTGCTGAGTCATATGGTAATTTTATGCATAACTTTTAGAGGAACTGCAAAACTATCTTCCATAGTGGCTATACCAATATATTCCAATATTCCATATCCTTGTCAACACTTATTTTACTTTTTTAAAAAAGATTTATTTACTTATTTGAGTTAGAGAAATGGTGCAGAGTTGGGTGTGGAAGAGGGAGATGGAAAGGGAGAGAGAATCTCAAGCAGACTTCCAGATGAGCACAGAACCCAATGCAGCGCTCGATCTCACAATCCTGAGATCATAACCTGAGTGAAATCAAGAGTTGGGACACTTAACCAACTGAACCACCCAGGTGCCTCAATTTATTTTCTATTAAAAAAAAAAGGTATGGCTAACTTAGCGAGTGTGGTTTTAATTAGTATCTTGCTAATGGTTAATGATGTTAAATATTTTTTCATATGTTTGTTGGCTATTTGTATATCTTCTTTGGAGAAAGTATGCTCAGGTCCTTTGTTTATTTTTAAAATGAGTATTAAACAGTTAATCTGCCAACACTTTCATCTTGGACCTCCCAGGCTCCACAGCCATGAGAAATAAGTGTTTGTTGTATATGAGCTACCCAATCTATGGTATTATGTTATAGCAGCCTGAATTAACTAAGACAAAGGCATGAAGATTTCTCCTATGTTTTCTTCTGAGAGTTTTTTTTTTTTCAGATTTATTTGTTTGAGAAAGAGAAAGAGAGAGCATGAGCAGGAGGGACAGAGAGAGAGGGAGAGAGAATCTCAAGCAGACTCCCTGCTGACCGAGGAGCCCAACACCAGGCTCCATCTCATGACTTTCAGAATCATGACCTAAGCTGAAACCAAGTGTTGATGCCTAACTGACTGCACCACCCAGGCACCCCTCTTCTGCGAGTTTTGTAGTTTATAGTTTTATATTTCTTATATTTAAGTCCTTCAACAATTTTGAATTAATTTTTGTGTATAAATGTACTTGATTTTTTGTATGTGGATATCCAGTTCTTCCAGACCCATTTGTTGAAGAGACTGTTCTCTCCTTCATTGATGGTGAAAAATCAGTTGGGTGTAGATATATGTGTTTATGTCTGTATTATCAATTTTATTTCATTGATCTAAATATCTCTCCTTATGCAAATACCACAGTATTTTGATTACTGTGGTATTATAGTAAGTTTTGAAATTGGAAAGCGTAGGTCCCCCAGCTTTGTTCTTTTTTTCAAGATTGTTTGGTTGTTTGGGGTTCCTTGAGACCACATATGAATTTGAGGATTGGCTTTTCTGTTTCTTCAAAAAAGGTTTGAAATTTTGATAAAGATTGCATTGAATATGTAGATGACTTTAAGTATTGTCATCCTCATAATATCAAGTCTTTTAATCCATAAACATGGGATATCTTTCTATTTATTTAAGTCTTCTTTAACTTCCTTCAGTAGTTTTATAATTTTCAGTCAGTAAATTTTGCTTCTTCTTTTTTTTTAAAAAATATTTTATTTATTTAAATGAGATAGAGGGAGCACAAGCAGGGAGAGAGAGAGAGAGAGAGAGAGAGAGAGAGAGAAATAGTCTCCTCACTGAGCAGGGAGCTGTGGGACTCAATCCCAGGACCCTAGGATCATGACCTGAGCCAAAGGCAGAGCCTTAACTTACTGAGCCATCCAGGCACTCCAGTTTTGCTTCTTCTCAGTTAAATTTGTTGCTAAGTAGTAAATTAGGACCAACCTCAGAATTTCTGATTCAGTAGAACTAAGGTGGGGTCCAATTATTTGCATTCTTAGCCAGTTCCTAGGTAATGCTGATGCTGCTGATCTGGGGGCCACATTTAAGAACTACTGATTTAGACTAAGACTCAAATAATAGATTGTTGGGGAACAAAATTTTCCAAGTGATTTTAAGTGTGCATCCAGGATAGAAAAATTACTTCCCTAGCACTATTTCCTCTTTGATTAGAGAGAGACAGAGAGTACAGAAAGCATGACTCTCCTAAACCAGAACACTTTAATTGAATGAGAAAGTAGGAAGAGAAGAAGGAAAAAACATCAGATACAGTCTCAGGGTGAATCAGAGAATCTCTAATAGGTTTGACTTCCATGGGGGAAGAGAATGGTTGGACTCAATTCCTAAATTTTACTTCTGCTCAGTTTTTATATTTTACTTCTGTTCAGACTTTAATCTCTACTATTCTATGATTTTAGAACTTGGGGAAAAAACTTTTTCCTGAAATACTATTTGAGACCTTTATATCTGGATAGGAGTGCTATCTTAGATAATACCTGGGATGAATCTTACTTTTATCCTGGCTCTGCTCTTCTATCTGATAAACTATTTCTTGAATTCAGGTAGCTACTGTTTAAAATTTTTTGGTCAGGGTGGCCTGGGTGGCTCAGTTGGTTAAGTGGCTGCCTTTGGCTCAGATCATGATCTCAGGGTCTTGGGATCAAGCCTTGAATTGGGCTCCACACTCAGCAGGGAGCCTGCTTTTCTCTCCCTCTCCCTCTGCTCCTGCTCATTGCTCAATCTCTTACTCTCTCTCTCTCAAATAAATAAATAAAAATCTTTAAAAAATTATTTGGTCAGTTGGAGATGCAAGTAAAGAACATCATTGCCCCTTGCACTAAACCATTATAGATCATATGAACTAATACTTCTCAACAAAATGGTACACATAGCAATGATAATACAGTATTTGTATAGCATACTGGGGCAAGAAGAGGCTCCTTACAGCTGAAGATAAGCAGCCTAGGGTTCTGACCAGCTGCTCCAAGAACTTAGGACAGTCAAATATCTCAGTTAGCTAGCACCAAACCTGCTGCTTAGAAATCTCTGATGTAGCTGAAGAATCCATCTATTTCATTTAGTTGCAACCTTCCATAATACAGAGTCTTTTTTAAAAAATATTTTATTTATTTATTCATGAGAGACACAGAGACACAGACAGGCAGAGGGAGAAGCAGGCTCCATGCAGGAAGCCTGATGTGGGACTCTATCCCAGGTCTCCAGGATTACGCCCTGGGCTGAAGGCAGCGCCAAACCACTGAGCCAACTGAGCAGCCCAATACAAAGTCTTTAAAGAAGATAACCTCAAGGGATGCCTGGGTGGCTCAGCAGTTGAGTGTCTACCTTTGGCTCAGGGCATGATCCCACAGTCCTGGGATGGAGTCCCACATCGGGCTCCTTCCTCTGCCTACATCTCTGCCTCTTTTTCTGTGTCTTTCATGAATAAATAAAAAAAAGAAAGAAAGAAAGAAAGAAAAGAAAAAGAAAAAAAAAGCTATCCTCAAGAATAAAAAAAGAAAAAGAAGTCATTGTTGGTCTAAAAATCTTATAAATGGCTTTGTCTAGATTTGCCTGATTGTGCATTTACTCCTATGTGCGAATTTGTTCCATGATACAATAAATATTGCCACAATCCTGGGGAATACTGGAAATGAAGGGCACAGAATTAGAAAGTCTAGAACATGTAGGGAAGGCCCAGCTTCAGGTGTTCCATAATCAGGAATAGTCCTTTGAAAGCAGGTGGCTTTGCTTCCTCCGTGCCAGACCTGGGCATGGGCAAAATCTCTCAAGTCATGGCACCTGATGTCCAACTTCTTCTAGGACTCCATGCAGACATCTCCCCATCCACACATTGTAGATAAGTGGGACACAGGTCTCTGCTAAAATCAAACCCTCTCCCCCATCCCCTTGGAGGCAACTTCTAAGTTTATTGTGAGTTGGGTCCATGTGTATTTTTCTTCAGGACAATACAAAGACATTGGAAATGCTCTCTAATAGGTGAGAAGAGTCCAAATGTAGTTTTCCTGATGGAAATGGAATAGCGTTTCTATTCTTTTCAGTCTCTTAAAGTGAGTGTTTAAGAACTGGGCCGAAAATGCTGCTATATGAACAAATTAGCCTGCCTGTAAAGAAAAAGGTCTCTGCTTCAGGAAAACATATTTACAGCTAAAGCTCAAGAAATTACGTGGTGAAGTGGTATTTAGATTGAAGACTATTTTGGGACACCTGGGTGGCTCAGTCGGTTAAGCATCCCACTCTTGATATCGGCTCTGGTCATTATCTCAGGGTTGTGGGATAGAGCCCTGCATCAGGCTCTGCAGGCTGGGCATGGAGACTACTTGAGATTCTCTCTCTCCCTCTGCCCCTCTCCACCCCAGTCTCTCTTTCTTTCTCTAAAATTAAGATATAAATCTTTAAAAAAAAAAGATTGAAGACTTTTTTTAATTATATAAATTCTGCTTTTACATAAAAATGCAGGATACTCTAATTATGGACAAATAATTGCTAGTGATGTGTACAGTGAACTTTTTTGGAAGGTTTTTCATATTCAAAATAGAAATAAACTCAGTGTTAGATGAAACAGGTCAGGTGGTAGAGGGGAGGGATGGATCTCTGCATTGTTTGAATGTGTGAGTTGATCTAAGTGTGAAATCAGAGGTGGACTGCAAGCAAACATAAAAACCAATACCCAGAAACTAAACTGGACTAGAGCAGGACAAAGAGATCACAGAAGTATGAAACTAGAAGCAGGAGTCAAGAAACCAAACTGGATAAAATCCCAGAGACAGTTTGAGAATCTAAGTCATAACGGGGCATGGAGCAGCTTCTCTCACCATTGAGATCTCACCATTGACAATTGATCAATCAATTTGTCAGTTCTGGAATTGTCAGCTTCTTCTGATAAAAATAACAGTAGCTTCTAGATATTGAAGGTGAATAAGAACCCTCCTTAGGATAATGCTTCCTCTCCTACAACACTGTTACTATGATTTCTTATGATGTAACCTAGTCTCAGACCTAAATTTTCCACAGATACAAACATGTATTAGCCAACAGGCTAAGTAGAGGGGTCGCATACACAGCTCCTTTAAACTCAGTGAAGTCCACACTTCTTGTTCTTGGCAATCTAACAAGATAACTTGCCTGGAAGATTCCCTTGGATGCCAGCACACTGTATGCTGACAGGATGAGCTAACCTTTCAATCAGCCCAAGTAAAAGCATTCTGTATTAAGAAGGGTGACACAGAAGGAAACAAGTTAAGGCAAGGGGCTCTGGGTGTCCAAGGCTGTCGGGCTTCTGGGCTGCCGGGGCTATCCTCTATTTATGCAAAGTGGAAGTCCTGAGATGGTGTATTTATGCCTGATAGTACGGTTATGCCTACAGTTAGAGTTCACTATTTAAAAAATACTGGTTATCTCTTGGTGCAGGTTCAGATAGCAATATATACAGTACTATGTCAGCCTCCTTTGAGGGATGGAGTAGTGATTAAGGTCCTTGGACCTGCTAACTAATCATCTCTGCCCAAGGAGTGGACCCCTGAGAGACTGTTAAAAATGTTAAATCATTGCCCCTGGGACGTAGATGAATGTATGAACACCTATACATTGAACTGTTATTATTTTTTAGGAAACTCCAGACAAAATATCAGACACCTTTAACTAATGTTTAAATCTAATTTTATTTCTCATAGTTTTTCTTCCTCCTGGGGTGGAAGTGAGATTGATTTTAAAAATAGTTACCATGACTCAGAAATGGAGAAATGTAATGTGCCTTACTATTAGTCAAGGGGCAGAAATCCTACTCAAATTAATTTAAGCAGGGGCTTCTAGGGGGCTCAGTCAGTTAAGCGTCTGTTTTTTGCTCAGGTCATGATCCCAGTGTCCTGGGATGGAGCCCCGCATTGCGTCAGGGTCCCTGCTCCGCAGGGAGCCTGCTTCTCCCTTTCCCTCTGCCTGGTGCTCCCCCTGCTTGTGCTCTCTCTCTCAAATAAATAAATAAAATCTTTAAAAACATTAAGCAGAGCAGACTTTAACAGATCATGGGGGCGAGAATAGGGAAGGCTCCAACCATAGGTACTCTGGACCCAGGGACTCAGAATATTGAAATCTCTTCGCATTATTTTTCTTTCTCTCTCTCCCCGTGCTTTGTGTTTCTTCCTCACAGATCCATTTCTCTGTGTTTTGGCCTCATTCTCTTCTATTTCTGAAAAGATTTTTTTACAAGTCATGCCAACCCCTTTAGCTCTACTTATTCCTAGCTTCATGACCCCAGAGCCAGGGGGCCCATTTATTTATTTATTTATTTATTTATTTATTTATTTATTTATTTATAAGATTTATTTACTTATCTGAGAGAGAGTGAGAAGTGGGAGGGGCACAGGAAGGGAATCTCAGGTAAACTCCCTGCTGAGCAGGAAGCCAGCTTGGAGCTTGATCTCAGAACACTGAGAGCCCAAATCGAGTCAGATGCTTAACCAGGTGAGCCATCCAGGCACCCCAGGGTGCCCTCTTAGTACCTGACAGGGAAAGACGTGGATTACCTCAATTTGTGTCATCTGCTCTGAATAATAAACCCTGGATAATCCCTCTGGCAGGAGGTTGAGGTAGTCTAAGTCTGGGTCACTTGGCCTGTGCTTCATAGATGGGAGAGGACTGTTATCAAAAGAAAGGGTGGAGCCAAACTGCCCAAAACTATCCCTGCCACAGCCTCCCTGACCCTTCCCTGCCTTCACTGGCTTGCGTGTGTTAAATTGGATATTACAAAAAAAAAAAAAAAAGAAAGAAAAAAAGAAAAATTAAAGCTTTCTGTGTCTTAAGATTTTGTAGCACATAGATTTTGATCCACCTCCTGTTTTTCACTAGCAGAGGCCATGTAGAACAGCTGGCATAGGAACTTTCTGGGATTCCCCCCTGCCCCTCAAATGATGCCATTAAAATAGAAGTTTGAAGGTTTTTATAAGCAGATATGGGCTAACATTGTTCTGAAAAAAAAAAAAAGCCAATATGCCATAGCAGCAAATATCATAACCAAAATAAATGTCCTTGAAACATTGAAATTAATTGAATTGGGGACTGGTTAAGATGGCCTGTTTGCACATTTAATCATCATCTATAGATTAGAAGCTCCTGGGTTTTCTTGGGGAATGATGCTTCTGATATATATCTCTCTGTTTTGTGGACAATAAAATGATTCAACAAATGCCATATGTAGTATTTAGCTCTCAAGGAGACCTACGGCCTAGTTGGAACACATCCTATTTGCTGTGCCTACTGGAGGGTAGAATGAACAGATTGCTGGTAATAGCTCACTCTACATAGTGTCTGTCAGACATCATGTGCCAGGTCAAAGACTGACCACATGCAATGTGGACACCATTATTTTTCCACTTCTCTCAGATACCAGGAAGCTTCAGAGAAGAACAAAGAGAACAAATTGCAAGAACATTATTCAAATGACAAATTGTGCCGAGGTATCCGACTGTTATATTATGACTAATTTATAGCAGTGTTGATTAATATTTGACAAATGGTATCAGTTGCAATTTTAAGTGTTAACAGAAACACTTTGATGTCATTGTTAGCAAATGACATCACATGTGCTGGCATGAAATTCTATTATTAAATATATTCTGAAGAGCAGTGCCACTGCAGCAAGAAGACGTATTCCTGTTCATATATGAAAGATAGTGGCCTCATGTAGGTGGATAAGACCAAGATAAAAGTGGAGTGACAAGTGATAACATCTAACTTCTGCTACTTGGGACCTAGTTGGTTGCTGAAAATTGCACTTAGGACACTGAAAATATATTCTGTTCTGTGTGCACGAATAGTATAGCACCTGGATACTCCAAGTGTAGTAGGTGGACCTGCAGCAGCACCCAGGAGCTTGTTTAAAATGCAAATTATTTGGCTGTATTCTAGACCCATTGAATCAAAAATTCTGGGAGCTGGGCCAGCAATCTGTGTTTTACAAGGCTTTTGCATGCTTCTAGTGCACCCTAAAGCAGAGGAGCACCATCCTAATTAGTGACGAGCACTCTCCTGGTGGCTTGTGCAACTGCCCAAGCAGTAGAACTTGATGATATAGATGTGTGTGATGCATGGATCTCCCTTGTCTAGTGTCACTACTCACAGCAGTAGAGTCAACCCAGTAGACCTCCCAGTGTTGCAATGACTTCTTTCACCTAAACCTCCACCTCACACATTAAATTGGTTGAAAGAGTCTCATTTTCCTTAATTTTTATAAGTCATCAACAAGAACTTCTTTTTTTTTTTTTTAACAAGAACTTCTCAGGTCACTTTTACTTCTAGAGTTCTAAACTCTGTTATCTTTAACCATGTGGAGACAGTGCTGTCTCTAATAGTTAATACTACTAAGGCATTTCTATTCTCTGTAACATGTATTCTTTAAAAATTCATGTTTTTAACTATTTTTTTTTCACGAGACTGGAAGACTTGAATTTTCTATGCCATTTAGTACCAGGGCAAATCATTTCAGCATGTGTTCCAGCCAACCCTAGCCAATTTACTCCTTAATATTCATATATTAATTAAAAATTAAATTGCAGGAAGGGACCTTTTGAACCAGCGATCCATCAGCATCAAAAAATACTTAAGTGCGTTACAACCAATACTCTGTTCCAGGAGCAGCAGAATATATATAAAGGACCTAAGACATGATCATCATTTAATATTTGGTCAAGGAGAACATGCGAACTTGAAAATTTAATGACAGTATGAGATAGGAGTAGAAGAGATATCTCTAGGCATTGTATGATTAATTATAAAATAAATGGAAATGTCAGTGGCGAGGAAGAGATCACTGGATTGAATAGATCTGGGAAGGCTTCACTCAAGTTTCCTTCCCCGAGCACGTATTTACAAAACACCTCCTCTGTGGGCTTTAGGCAGGTGCTGCAGAGAATGCAGAGCTGGAGCTAGGCATCTGGGAAAGGCAATTCAAAAGGCAGGAACAGCACACACAGAGGTCTGATAAGTGGAGTTAACACAGGATGTCTGTCAGCCTTCCCTTCACCTAGACCCGTAACTGATCATCACCAACCCCTAAGTGTCTGGTCCTTGGACGTTGATGCTGAATTTTGATGATCTTGTCATATACGCCTAAGCAATAGCTTGCGATTTACCAGCTTGTCAGAATTCCTTTGCACAAACACCCAGATTGCTGGTGTGCACTGGTTTCATTGTTAGGGTCCTGGGTTTCAGTATGGTCATGTACCAGAATGTGCCCATGTGACCAGAGCTTCGAAAAAACCAGACAGATGCTGACACTAGAACGGACTCCCCTGGATGAAGACATTCTGCACATGTTCTCTGCCGGAGGGAAAGCACATCCTATGTAGCCCTAAAAGAGGAAAGACTTGAAAACCTGTGTGTGACTCTCTGGGTTCTGTGTAACACATGATTTCTTTCCTGCTCCTTGTGCTTCGTACTCTTTGCCGTAGTAGACCTTAGGCATAAGTGTCACCTGAGATGGAGTCTTTATCAATCTTATGAATTCAATTCTTGATTGCTGAATATAGGTAAAGAGGGTGTGTACTATACCATAAGGCTCTTTCCCGTAGGTTTGAAAGTTTTCAAAATCTAAATTTGTAAAAGAAGAAGAAGAAGAAGGAGGAGGAGGAGGAGGAGGAGGATAGTAATGGGAAAATACTAAGAAATGTTAGCAATTAAAAATCAATAATTGCATATGTGCATAGACATGTATAAATATAGAATCATAGAATTATTATAAGTTGTCTTGAAGAATAGTTTTACTCATAACTGTCTAGTCAAATCTATCCATCTTTTCTTGTTTGTTTGCATTTGTATTTTGGCAAGTGCTCCTGTCTTGGACAGATGGGGGGCTGAGGGGCATAGTAGAGACCTGAGTTCCTGGGCTGGAAGCGGGCATGAGGCTGTGATAAATGGAGCCAAGAGGATAATTACCAGGTCAGTTTCCTATGGAGTTACTGGGTCAGTAGTGCCAAGACCAATAGTCTAGGGTCAGGATGCCAAAATCAGACAGAACAAGAGAAGAGGAATCTCAGGTTCAAAGCTAATCTGTCTGACAGAGCAAGCAATGCAAAGCAAGTTCAAACAGGGAGGAGGGCAGAGGAGCCAAGAATGCTCTCTGACAAAAAATACATACAGCTACAATTTCTTTTTTAACCTAAATCCTGCTGAAAGAGTTGGTCTATCCTGAAGACTGGTGCAGCTAGGGAGTGGACGTTTGTAAGGTCACAGAGTTCTCTCTCATACTGAGATTGAATAAATATTTGCTTATATTTTCTTCCAGTTTTTTTTTTGAAATTGTACATGTAATTGTTTAATCCCTCTGGTTAAACTATCATATCTATGTGCATAGGTGAGATTGGTTCATACTGTGCTAGCTTCTTCAGGTTTTATTAATAGTCTATGCATAGTGTCAGGTACATGAATTCTGGACTCTGACTCCATGGGTCCCCATCTGGGCTCTACCACCTAACACATGGCAATATTACATAACCTCTTGCTATATCACTCTCTTCTCTATAAAATGGAGGTAAAAATATTCCCTACCATAGGGTTATCACAAAGATTAAACGAGATCTGTATGTAAATGGCACAGTTCTGATAGAAAGTAGGTATTCAGTAAGTTTTAATTCTTTTATTAGTATTTGCAGCATCAGAAGGAATTATAAATAAGAAAAGAAAGAAGGCTGGAAGGAATGACCCCTATGACGTCAGATTGCAATAAAAAGTATCAAGTGAAATAGGAGTTTTCTACTGTTGTCCCACCACAGAATCAGTTTTGACAATCATTCACAGGTGAGAATTCCTTTGTGCGTGTCTGGCAGTCCACTGGAGAAGTTCCAGCACACCACCGGAACAAAAAAAATCTGAGAATAGACACAGTGAAGAGGGCAAGAAGAACAGTTTTACTTTATTTACTTAAGTCCTGGGGATCCAATATACAGCTTGGTGACTATAATTAACATTACTGTGTCGTATGCTTGAAATTTGCCAGATCTATAGATCTTAAGCATTCTCACCACACGGACAAAAAAAAAATAATTATGTGAAGTAATGTATGTATTTATTGACTTAATTGTGATAATCCATTATTTGACAATGTATATGTATATCAAATCATGCTTACATCAGTTTAAGCAACAAAATAAATAATGATAACATATTACAACCCATGGAATAAAAATAATGGCCATAGACTGTATCATAAAAAATTGAAGAAAAACAATTGGAGTAGGGAAAGCTCTTCATTACAGTAGAATTTCAAGAAATAAATGTTGAAGAAATGATGGAAAGAAGAAATCACCATGTGCTAAACACATAGTAAACTTTGTTTCAGGCAAGAATCATTAATGGATGCTAAAATTGGTGAGCTGAAGTAGAGAGAAATGGAATTTTTACACAATGTCAAAGTATCTCCTCAGAAAATATGTATTAGTGGCAAAGAGAAAAAGTGTCAAGGGCACGGCAGGCAAAGGAAAATTGAGAAACTATCCCAGAACAGAGACTGAGGAGATGTGACAACCAAATATATTGTGTGATTCACAGTTGTTGCCTCCTGATTCAAGGAAAGGAGGACATCAGTGGACAGTTGGCAAAACCTGAACATGGTCTGTAGATTAGTTTGTGGTAGTTTGTAGTCTTATTTTCTCAGTTCTGATCCTTTTTAATGTGTTTATGCAACATTTAACATTTGGGGAAGTGGAATTAAGGGTATACAGGAATTCCTTGTACTATTTTTACGACTCTTTTGTAAGTCTGAAATAGTTTCATAATGAAAAGTTCAAAAACAAGAAAAATTTTTCCCTGTTCACCCATATCATTCCAGATTCTGCTGATATATGTATTAGTAGCAGACATTTTGTATATAGATAGCTTGGTTCCGTTTGACAGAACTGAGATTGTATTATATGTGGTTCTTTTTTGTTTCCACTCAACAACTGTATTTAGTTCTTTTTGGGTGTTGGCTCATCTCACAGGGACCCAGTTTAACTTCCTTCTCCTTGAAGATGGGGCCTAGACAACCATATCTCTACTCATATGACTTCATTCCTTGGTCACAAATGATCACATCGTGGGTAGAAATCTGACCCAAACCTGCTCCGTCAGATGTTTTCTACCAGGAATTTGAAATTGAGGCCACACTATTCTTTTTCAGACTGATCCACTGACTTGAGTGAAGGCAAGTCTAAAACTTCAAAGCTGGAGTATGGCTGTAACCTGACTGGTGAATTGAGCAGCAGAGACAGTTCCTAGGCAAAGAAATGACTATTCAACAGAAAAGCCAAGATAGGATATGAGAAGGCATTTCTTGGGTTCCTCGTTGCTAAAAGATTTTAATATCCCATGCTCCTTCTGAGGTACTTCTTGGATCTACAAGACTCATCCAATCCTTAGAGTACATTCTCCTTTTGGGCTTTGGCCAGCTGCCAAGAGGCAGAAACCACACTAGTTATGTTTACAGAAATAATGTTATATAAAGAATTGGTAACTAGGTATTGATGAAAAGATAAAAAGAAAACATTAAGGTATCAAGAAGGAACCAGAAAGACATGCTTTCAGGGTCCCAGCCCCAGCGACAAAAAACACACTAAGGAAGAGCGGGTTGGAAGCAGATAGTCAGAAGATAACTGGCCTGTAGCTCAGATAATTTTCTGTCCCTTGTAAACAGAGTTCAAACGAACAAAATGATACTTTATGCACATTTTGCATGGCAATACACACATTCTCCAAGAGGATTTCAAATGGTTGCACAGTACCTAATTATATACCTGTACCCCAATGATTCACAGGCCTCTGCTTTTAAATCTTTTGATTGTTTTTAGTTCTTCACTATTATGTACAACTTTGCTGTGAACATTCATCCACATTCTTCACTGTACATTTATCTTCATATGTATCTTTAGTTCTCTGAATAGATTCCTAGAACTTGCAAGTCAAATAGACACACGTTAAAAAAACAAAACTTTGGGGGCACCTGGGTGGCTCAGTTGTTTAAGCATCTGCCTTCGGCTCAGGTTGTGATCCTGAGGTCCTGGGATCGAGCCCCGAGTGGAGCCTGCTTCTCCCTTTCACTCTTCCTCTGTGCTCTCTTTCTTTTCTCTCTCTCTCAAATAAATAAATACAATCTTGAAAAAATAATAAAAACCAAAACTTTGTTGAAAATTGTCAAATCTATAGAAAAATTACAAGAATAGTACAAATGAACCCTAAGTTCACCAATTATTGACTTTCTCCACATTTATTTTCTCTTTCTCTCTGAATCATGCAAGAGTGATTTGCATAAAGTAAAAAGGTATATGTTTTATAGTCATTTAAAATTTTTAATTCCAATACAGCTAACATGCAGTGTTATATTAGTTTTAGATGTACAATGTAGTGTTTCAAAAATTCTGTGTTGCTGAGTGCTCGTTATGATAAGCATACTCTTAATCCCCTTCACTTATTCCACCCATCCTCCCACCAGCCACCCCTCTAGTAACCTCCAGTTTGTTCTCTATAGTTAAGAGACTGTTTTTGTGTTTGTCTCTTTTTCTTTATTCACTTGTCATTTTTTTCTTAAATACCACATATGAGTGAAACCATACAGTTTTTGCTTTTCTCTGACTTACTTCACTTAGCATAAAAGGGTATTCATTTTAAAGACTTTTAATTCATATGGCCAAAATGCTCTCCAGAAAAATTGTACCAATTCACACCTATTAACAGTATAAGAAATTGTTTCTTCTGGACAAATATAGTCTTAATTACTGTAGCTTTAAGATATAATACATTTTGGGGGCACCTGAGTGGCTCAGTCAGTTAAGCATCTGACTCCTGATTTTGGCTCAGGTCATGATCTCAGGATTGTGAGATCAGGCCCCCTGTGGGGCACTGCACTGAGCGTGGAACCGGCTTGAAATTCTCTGTCTCTCTCTCCCTCTCCCTTTACCCTTCCTTGACGTCTAAAAAAAATTAATACATTTTCATTATCTGGAGGGAAAGTTTCCCTCATATTTTCTTTTTTTTAAATGTTGTTGATTAATCATTCAGAACATTTAAACATCATTTTTGAAGATTTTAAAAGTTCCCATGGAAAAAGGTCCTTATAAATGTGCATACTGGAAGTATTTTTATGGGTGAGTGACATATCTAAGATTTGCTTTATTTTTTTTTAAGATTTTATTTATTTATTTGAGATAGAGCAAGAGAGAGCACAAGTGGGGTGAAAGGTGCAGAGGAAGAGGTAGAAGCAGGCTCCCCGCTGAGCAAGAGCCCAACACGGGGCTCAATCCCAGGACCCTGGGATCATGACCTGAGCCAAAGGCAGATGCTTAACTGTCTGAGCCACCTAGGTGCCCCTAAAATTTGCTTTAAAATACACTCGCCAAAAGCAGAAAAAACAGGGGTAGGATGTAAATAGATAACACAAGATCAGCAAGATAGTGATACCTATTGAACTGTGTGTCATGGGTCTATTATATTAATTTCTCTGTATTTGAAATTTTCCATGCTAAAAGGTAAGAGAAAAAGAAATTCCTTTAAAATTTTTGTTAAAATAATAGATTAAGAATAAGTTGACATCATTACTATATAAAATCTTGCTCTCAGTATTCACAATATGTTTACTTATTGGCTTAATCTTGTAATAGACATAAAGTAGTTTCAGAATTTCTAATTCATTCCCTTGTGAAAAACAAAATTATTAACTATAGCACAATATTCATGCATAGTTCTTTTTCTTTTTAGCCTTCATGCAGATGAAAACTTTTTCTCTAAAGGGCCACAGAGTGTCTATATATACAATGGACTATTACTCAGCCATTAGAAAGGACGAATGCCCACCATTTGCTTTGACGTGGATGGAACTGGAGGGTAGTATTATGCTGAGTGAAGTAAGTCAATAGAAGAAGGACAATCATATGGTTTCACTCATACAGGGAATATAAGAAATAGTGAAAGGGATTATAGGGGAAAGGAGAGAAAATGAGTGGGAAAAATCAGAGGGTGACAAAACATGACAGACTCCTAACTCTGGGAAACAAACAAGGGGTGGTGGAAAGGGGAGGTGGGCAGGGGGTTGGGGTGACTGGGTGACAGGCACTGAGAGGGACACTTGATGGGATGAGCACTGGGTGTTATGCTATATGTTGGCAGATCGAACTGCAATAAAAATATACATATAAAAAGGATAAAAAGCCACAGAGGAAATAATTTCAGTTTTGGGTGTCATACCATCGCCGTTGCAACTCCTTAACCCTGAAATTGTACTGCAAAAGCAGCTATAGACAACATATAAATGAATAAGCATGATTATGTCTAATAAAACAATTTGCAAAAGTAGTCAGTGGACCGGATGTGTCCATAGGCCTTAATTTGTCACACTGCCTGAGAATATGTAGTCAAAATCTTGACATCGAAACGTACCTGAATGAGTTCTTGTCTGTCCTCATTCTTTTTTTTTTAAGATTTTATTTATTTATTCATGAGAAACACACACACAGAGAGAGAGAGAGAGAGAGAGAGAGGCAGAGACACAGGCAGAGGGAGAAGCAGGTCCCATGCAGGGAGCCCAACGTGGGACTTGATCCCGCGTCTCCAGATCAAGCCCTGGGCTGAAGGCGGTGCTGAACCGCTGAGCCACCTGGGCTGCCCTATCCTCTCCTTCAATGTGATTAGGTTATTCTTTGGTAATATAGTTGGGTTCATTTGTTACTATTTATATTCCATTTTGGTGCCTCTCACATCCTGATTTAATTAAATTTTATTTTTTGCGTATGTGAGACATTAACATGGTTCTAAAAGTCAGAGCTATACAAAGAAGTTTACCTCTGAAAGTATCAGTACCCTCTAGATCCTTTTCCCCCTCCCCCAGATCCTTCTACCTTGTTCCTCCTCCTCCATCCTTTCCACTTTGCTCTCACCCACTCTCTGTAGGTAACCAACCTCACTGGTTTCTGGTTCATTCTTCCTCTCCCCAATCCCTTCCCTTTGCTTCCATTCCCCTTCCTTTCTTTGCCTTTTCTGTCCCTCCTCCTGGTCCTCTTTCTCCTTCCACAGATAAGCAGATACGGATGTATTTTCTTTTCCTGTTTCTCTTAAAATTTTTTTAATTTTTATTTATTTATGATAGTCACAGAGAGAGAAAGAGAGAGAGGCAGAGACATAGGCAGAGGGCGAAGCAGGCTCCATGCACCGGGAGCCTGATGTGGGATTCGATCCCGGGTCTCCAAGATTGTGCCTTGGGCCAAAGGCAGGCACCAAACCGCTGCGCCACCCAGGGATCCCCCTGTTTCTCTTACATGAAGGTAAATACCCCTTTGCACTTTACTTTTAACCCTTAAAATTTTTATCCTGAAATCAATCCATACCGGTTCATAGAGATCTTCCTCATTCTTTTATAGCTGTATACCATGCCTTTGGGTTGATGTACAGTAGTTTATTCAATTATTCTAAGAGGAGTTATTTTTAAATTAGATACATTAGAAAAACTTTTTACACAAACATACACATATCAAAGTGCACAGCTCAATAAATTTTCACAAACTGAACTCTCACAAGGGTGACCAGTAACCAAGTCATGAAACATTATTAGTGCCTCAAAAAGTTGCCTTGTGCTTCCTTTCCGTTACTGTTCCCACTACCTATAGTAACTAGCAGGTATCTACTTCTCAGACTAAAGATTATTTTCATCTACTTTTGTTCTTTGTAACCAGGAATTTACAATATGCACTCATTTGTGTCTGACTTCTTTCACTCGGCATTATATTCTGAGAATCACCTATGCTGTTCTGTGTAGATTGTTCATTCTTGTTGCTGTGGAGTTTGCTATTTATCCAGTTTTTAAAGATTTATTTGTTTGTTTTAGAAAGAGAAGTAGGGAATCCCTGGGTGGCTCAGCGGTTTAGCGCCTGCCTTCGGCTCAGGGCGTGATCCTGGAGTCCCGGGATCAAGTCCCGCATCAGGCTCCAGGCATGGAGCCTGCTTCTCCCTCTGCCTGTGTCTCTGCCTCTCTCTGTCTCTCTGTCTCTCTGTCTCTCGTGAATAAATAAATAAAATCTTTAAAAAGAAAGAAAGAGTAGGAGGAGGGGCAGAGGGATAGAATCTTCAAGCGTCCCCCCCCCCCCCCATTGAGCGCAGAGCCCAACACAGGGCTCCGTCTCACAACCCATAAGATCATGACTTGAGACGAAATCACTAGTCTGACACCAACTGAGCCACCTAGGCACCTCTTCTCTATCCATTTAACTGTTGCTGGGTATTTGGGTAGTTCCCAGTTAGGAGCTATTACAAATAGTGCTGCATTAACATTCCAGCACATGCCTTTGGGACACAGAGTCACACGTATCCGTTGGATATTTATTTAGGAGTAAAATTACTGTATTATAGAATATGCACATTTGGCTTTAGTCTTTCCTGCTAAACAGTTTTCCAAAATATCAGTTTACACTCCCACCAGCAATATAAGAGCTGTGTTTGCTCCACATCCTCACTAATCCTTGGTAATTTCGTTTTAGCTTTTCAGGTGGGTGTGTAGTGGCATACTACAGTGATTTCATTTCACATTTTCCCTGATGATGAACAAAGTGGAATACCTTTTCATATGTTTATTGACCATCTGGATATGCTCTTTTATGAACTATCTGTTCAAGTCTTTTGTCCTCTATTAGGTAGTCTACATTTTCCCTTTTTTTTTGAAAGATATATTTTTTTTTTTTTAGTATTCTGGGTATGAGTTTTTTCTTGATATCTCAGGTCAGGTACCCCAGAAGTAGATCCTGAGATGAGGATTCTAGTGCAAGTGATTTGTTAAGAAAGTGCTCCCTGGGGAAAAGAATATGGGAGTTTGAGAAGCAGGATAAGGAAGGGCAAGAAGCCAAGCAAAGATATGACCTCAGGCAAAGTCCCCTGAGGGTAGGTTCAGCCTATCCCACAGGGGAACTCTGGGAAGCCTGTGTTTTACCTCAGAGTTTGTTCTAAATTGAGACAAGAGAGTGAGGTTTCATACTGCTGATACATAGTTCTGATACATGCTATACCATGAATAAACTTTGAAGACTTTATGTTAAGTGAAATAAATATACCAGAGCAAAAGACAGATACTGTATGAGTCCATTTATATGAGGTACATGGATTAGTCAACTACATAGAAGCAGAAAGTAGAATGGTTACCCATAGCTGGGTGTCACAGGGAGAGAATGGAGAGTTATTATATAATGGGTACAGAGTTTCAGTTTGGAATGATGAAAAAATTCTGGAGATGCATAGTAGTTTTGTTTGCACAACAATGTGAATGTACTTAATGCCCCTGACCTATACACTTTAAAGCAATTAAAATGATAAATTTTATGTTATTCATGTTTTGCCACAATAACAATTTTTTAAAAAATTAAAAGGATCATAGACCATGATCAAGTGTGATTTCTCACTGGGATGCAAGGATGGCTTAACATATGCAAAGCAATAAATGTGATTCACCACATTAATAGAATGAAAGATAAAGAAAATATGATCTTGGGGCACTTGGCTGGCTCAGTCAGTGGAGTATGCAGTTCTTGATCTCAGGGTTGTAGATTCAAGCCCTACATTGAGTGTACAGATTACATTAAAAAATCTTTAAAAAATTATGATCTAAATAAATGCAGCAAATGCATTTCCCAAGATCCAACATCCTTTCATGATAAAAACTCTTAACAAATTGGGTATAGAAAAACACACCTTTGGGCAGCTCGGGTTGCTCAGTGGTTTAGCACCGACTTCAGCCCAGGGCGTGATCCTAGAGACCCGGGATCGAGTCCCATATCGTGCTCCCTGCAGGGAGCCTGCTTCTCCCTCTGCCTGTGTCTCTGTCTCTGTCTCTGTCTTTGTCTCTCTGTGTCTCTCATGAATAAATAAATAAATAAATCTTTAAAAAAAAGAAAAACACACCTCAACATAATAAAAACCATATATGACAAGCCAGAGCTAACATTATACTCAATGGTGAAAAATTAAAAAACTCTAAGATCAGGAAAAGACAAGGCTGCCCACTCTCATCACTTATTCATCACAGTACTGGAAGTCCTATCCAGAGCTATTAGGCAAGAAAAAGAGCTAAAAGGCATCTGAAACAGAAAGGGAGAAGTAAAACTGTCTCTATTCGCAGATGACATAATCTTTAAATAGAAAATCCTAAAGAATCCATCAAAACCATCTTAGAACTAATAAATTCAGTAAAGTTGGATTATACAAACTCAACATACAAATATCTGTTACACTTTTATAAACTAACAAAGACTATCTGAAACAGAAATTAAGAAAACAATATCATTTACAATGGCATCAAAGACAATAAAATATCTAGGAATAAATTTAAGAGGTAAAAGATCTGTGCACTTAAAACCATAAGATATTGATGAAAGAAGTTGAAGAAGACAAGTGGCAAGACCATTTCCTGTTCATGGATTAGAAGAATTACTATTGGGGTGCCTGGCTGGCTCAGTCAGTAGATCATGCAACCTATGATCTTAGGTTTGTGGATTTGAGCCCCATGTTGGGTGTGGATATTATTTAAAAATAAAATCTTAAAAAAGTGAATTACTCCTGTTAGAATGTCCATACTACCCAGAGTGATCTACAGATTCAATATAATCCTTGTAATAATTCCAATGGCATTTTTCACAGAAATAGAAAAAAATCATCTTTTTTAAAAAATTTTTATTTATTTATGATAGTCACAGAGAGAGAGAGAAATAGAGGCAGAGACACAGGCAGAGGGAGAAGCAGGCTCCATGCACCGGGAGCCCGATCTGGGATTCGATCCCGGGTCTCCAGGATCGCGCCCTGGGCCAAAGGCAGGTGCCAAACCGCTGCGCCACCCAGGGATCCCGAAAAAAATCATCTTAAAATTCATATGGAACCACAAAAGACCCCAAATATTCAAAGTAATCTTAAGAAAAAAGAACAAAGCTAGAGGCATCACAATACCTAATTTCAAACTTTATCACAAAGTTACAATAATCAAAACAGCGTGGTCCTGGCATAAGAACAGACACATAGACCAATGGAACACAGGCAGGGTCCAGAAATAAACACACACATATGTGCTCAACTAATATTTATCAAGGTGACCAAGAATCCTCAATGGTAAAAGATAGTTTCTTCAATAAAAGGTTTTAGGAAAACTGGATATTCACATGAAAGAAGTGAAACTGGACCTCTCTCTTACTACTCATAAAAATTAACTTGAAATAGATTTAAATGTAATACCTGAAACTATAAAACTAGAGGAAAAAACATAAGGAAAAGGTTCCTTGACTTTGGTTTTGGCAATGGTTTTTAGGATAGGACACTAAAAGTGCAAGCAAGAAAAGCAAAGATAAAGTGGAACTTACACAGACTAAAAAGCTTCTGCATAGCAAAAGAAGTTCTCAGCAAAATGAAAAGACAACCTACAGAATGGGGGAAAATATTTGCAAACCCTATATCTGATAAGAAGTTAATATCTAAAATATATAAGGAGTTCATACAACTCAATAGCAAAAAAAAAAAAAAACCCACAAAACAAAACAAAGCCAATCTGATTAAAATATTGGCAGAGGACCAAATAGAAAATTTTGCAAAGAAGACATACAAATGTCCAATAGGTAAATGAAAAGATGTTCAACATCACTAATCATCAGGAAAATACAAGTCAAAATCACAATGATCGATCACCTCACACATGTTAGAAAGGCTATTATCAAAAAGACAAGAGGTAACAAATGTTAGCAAGAATGTGGAGGAATTGGAACCCCTGTGTGCTGGTGGTGGGAATGTAAACTGGTGCAGCTACTATGGAAAACAGTGTGGAGGTTCCTCAAGAAATTGAAAATAAGGGGTGCCTGGGTGGCACAGTCAGTTGGGCCATAAATTCATGGCTTTGACTCAGGTCACCATCTCAGGGTCGTGAGTTTAAGCCCTGCATTGGGCTCCATGCTCGGTACAGAGTCTCTCCCCCTTCCTTTTCCCCTCTCCCCTGCACGCATGCTCTCTCTTTCTAATTCTCTCAAATAAATAAATATTTGTTAAAATTTTGAAAATAAAACTGCTATACAATCTAGCAAAGCCACTTCTGGGTATATATCTAAAAGAAATGGAATCAGGATCACCGAGAGATACCTATACTCCCATGTTCATTGAAGCATTATTCACAATTTTGAAGACATGTAAGTAACCTAAATGTCCACTGATGACACAAATGATTAAACAATGGAATAATAGTAAGCCACAAAAAAGACAGAAATCCTGCCTCTCGTGACAACAATACCTTGGGGGTATTATACTAAGCAAAATAAGTCAGACAAAGACAAATACTATATGTTCTTACATGTGAAATCTAAAAATCTGTTGGGAAATAGTGAATAGAATGGTGGTTGCCAATGACTGGGGAGTGTGGGAAATGGGGCAATGTTAGTCAAAAGATACCAGTTTACCTCTATAAGATAAATAAGCTCTGGAGATGTAACATAATGGTGTCTATAATCAACAACATTTTACTATATACCTGTAAGTTTTAAGAGAGTAGACCTTAAATGTTATCACCCTACAGAAAAGAATGGTAATTACGTGAGGAGATGGAGGTATATCAACCATATTGTGGTAACCGTTTTGCTATATGTATATGTATCAAATCATCACATTGTGCACTTTAAACTTACATGTGTCATCATATGTCAGTAATATCTGAAGAAAGCTGGAAAAGATTTTAATCGGTTTCCATCTCATTTAATTATATTCTAAAAGTTTTTTTTATTGATGTGTAAATATAGCCCTGGTATCTTATTTGGTGAGAAAAAAAGAATAATATATATTGTCTATATGATCTCATGTGTGCTTGGAGGCATCTAGGTAGTTGAGACTGTGAGTGGAATTTCTTTCCAGCTTTTTTCCTTTCTCTTTTTTATTATCTGTACTATCTGACTTTCCTACAGTGAAGACATATGCTTACAAGTTAACCCAAATAAATGTAAGTTATAGTTTTTGTTAATGTTATTAATATTGAGTATATTAGTAAGTATAATAAATACTCAAGATACAGATTTGAATTAGCTATTTGTGTGTTTTGTATAACACATTTTAATATTATTTATGCATTGGGACCACTATATAAATGGTAATTTCATTTTATTTTTATTCTTACATTATGAATTTAAGTCCTTTTTAATTTTTATTAAAAAATATTTTATTTACTTATTCATGAGCAACACACAGAGAGAGGCAGAGGAAGAAGCAGGCTCCCCATGGGGACCCTGCTGCGGGACTCGATCCCAGGACCCTGGGATCATGACCTGAGTCAAGGGCAGGTGCTCAAGCACTGAGCCACCTGGGTGCCCTGAGAGTTGTTTTTTTTTTAATCTTCTATTCTTAGCACAGTTACTGGCACACGGTTGCAATAGAAACTGAAATACTAATAGCTACTGAAATATGAAAGAATGCCCTAGACAGTAATTTCTTTCCTTTCTGCCAATAGAGGGCAACATGAACAAGTTGCTGGATTGGTGATCGTGCTCATCACATCCTGTCTATCAACAACATTCAAGAAAGTCAATATTAAACTCGAAACAAACAAAAGCAGCATAAGTGGAATCTGTAAAACTTTAGTAGGAGGAACTCCTGTCTGGATTCTCTGCCTGCAGTCTTGCCTCTTTCCAATGCTCCCACTACAGTGCTGCTAGAATTTTCCTCTTAAAGGAGAAATCTAATATCATTCCCTTGATTTTTTTTTTGAAAGCTGCAATTGAACCCTATTGCCTATAGGATAAAGGCCAGTTCTTTAGTGTAATATTTCGCTTTCTTTACAATATGACTTCAATTTTCAATTCCCACCATTCTCGACCCCTGGGAAAGTAAGTTTTTTAGCTACATGAAGCTATTTGTGACTCCCCAAACACACCATGCTCCTCTGAAGTTTGATGAGTTGCTTCTGTGTTTTCCCACCTCCTCCTCTCCCCATTAAATGTCTGCTTTTCATTCAAGGCCTGGCTGAAGTGTCATCCCTCTGACTTAACATTAAAACTGAACCTTTTTTTCTCCTTCGAATGGCACATATCACACATTGCATTGTTTTAGAATGACAGTTGTCTCTACTTCCTAGCTGACTGTAGGGTCCCTGAAGGTTCATATGTCATAAAGAAACATCTTATTCATCTTTGTATCCTTAGTGCCTAGGGGATAATAAATACTCAAAATGCATATTCACTAAATGGACAAAAGAAACTTAGCAGGAAGTCTAATATTGAACACAACACACTGGATAATTTTAGGATTGACATTGTAGCATGTGGATGGTGCTTCTCACATGTTCAGGAAGCATCAGGGGTTACTAAAAGTTTATTCTTGAAATATAGAGGAATTTGGGGGTGAATTTTAATTTCTTCACCTCTTCTTAATGGCCAGATTTTTTTGGTAGTACTGTCAAGAGGGGGTCCTTTCATACAGAAGTACAGGGATATTATGTTGTTTACAGTAAAGAGAAATCCTGGTAGCACCAAGTCACTTGATTTCTAAGCCAGGTGGAATTCCACTTTCCTGGTTCTCTGGAGACAAGGGATGATCTATGGTCTGTGTGTACTCGGCACACTCAATAACCGATTCCAGTCTCATTTACGCCTTTATGCTGAGATCAGCATTCAAGAGTGCAATGAGGGAAAGGAAGCATTCCTTTCATGATTCCACCTCAGACTTGAGCACCACACTATGTTTAAACACACATGATATATATACCAGTAAGTAGACACAGATGATGTTTTGTAGAGGTAATCATTACTATACCATCTGTCAGGTTCTGCAGTTGGTTAGGAAAAAAGAAAAGAAAAGAAAAGAAATTAGTTTGGCAGGATTTGCTCTTCATGAAATCATGTTGATTTTTGCCAATTCCATGTAATTCGATATGGCCTTGCAAAATGAGTAAAAGAAAAGTGCTTTCACATTGTGCTACAGGAAAAATATGGCCATTGTTCTTATGACCTTTGTTAAATTTTTTTTTAAAAAATCAAGTATGAGTTAGGTAGGGCCATAGTGAAAAAAAAAAGAGAGGAAAAAAAAATGAAGGAGATAGAGATAGCTGGGTAACGAATTCAGAATTACCAAAACTGAAAAATCGTTTTTAGCTGGAATATAATTGATACGTGATTGCTGTATCTTAAACTAAAAAGAAGAAGAGGGATGAGATCTAAAACATTCTGGGATCAAATTATGCTTGTTGCAAGACTTGGAAACCTGTCTTTAGATTTATGCTAGTAAATTTCCACAGATACGTGTGTGTTTATGAAAGGTGACATTAACACACAAAGGATCTTTTCCTAATTTAGACTGAAGTTTTCACATGATTAATGTCTTGTGAAATACAGGAGATGGAGCCAATATTACCCATGAACATTATTACAGCCAGTGCCATGGCTGGCTACCATGTTGATTTCACAGTGATTTTGGAAGAGGCTAATTGAGCTTTATCAAATATTAAGTAAAACGCCTAATACTGATTTGTTGTCCATTTTACTTTTATTAAACAAAATGATGACTAAGGATTTAAAATAAGAATACATTCTAAACAAACATTTATGAATGGGTTTTAATAAGGGATGGTGTATATGTAGTATTTCCAGTTTTTGCTGTGAATGGAGGATGCAGGTAAGAGAATTACAAGTACATCATAGTCATGTTAACCTAATTTTGTCATTTTCTTTTAAAATAACATTTTTTTTTAATTCATGAGAGACACACAGAGAGAGAGGCAGAGACACAGGCAGAGGGAGAAGTAGGTTCCATGCAGGAAGCCCGACATGGGACTCGATCCTGGGACTCCAGGACCACACCCTGGGCTGAAGGCAGGCACTAAACCACTGAGCCATCAACCACTGAGCAACCCCCTAAAATAACATTTTTAAATCAATTATATTTCCTGCTACTTGCAAACCATTTGAATGAAAGTTATATAAAATTAATTATTTTTACAAATTCATTCAACTAATACAGAACACATATTATGTACAAGACACTGCAGGGCACTGATACAATAGATCTGTCAGTAAAAAAAAAAAAAAAAAAAAAAAAAAGGGCAGCCCGGTGGCTCAGCAGTTTAACGCCACCTTCAGCCCAGGGCATGATCCTGGAGACCCGGGATCGAGTCCCATGTTGGGTTCCCTGCGTGGAGCCTGCTTCTCCCTCTGCCTGTTTCTGCCTCTCTCTCTGTGTCTCTCATTAATAAATAAATATAATCTTTAAAAAAAAAGATTTGGTTTATATCTTGCATTCACAGATAATGTATGACAAAGTATAAGCCACAAATTATATGGCATTTTATTTTTAACATATGTTAACAAATAGCTCCCTCTGTTTCATCATGGCATTCCACCAAATATTTAAGCTTATGTTAATTTGAAAAGAATTGCCCTTTTGTATGGCTATCAGAGAAACTACAAAAATGGTTCTAGATGTTACCTACACTTTCCACATGCAGCTCTGTGCTACACAGTTTCCTTTTGGGGCCTTTAGTTCCAATCTCTCTCTGTCTTTCTCTGTGCCAGGAGGCTAACCCCTATGGACTGGATCTCTAGGTTCTCCTGCTCTCTGCTTCTCATGGCATTCAGCAGTGGGGAACACTTGCTGGTAATATAAGTGAGAAGGATAGAGAAATTGGGATATTCTTTCCCAATTTTTTCTTCTGCCCCTTGATGATGGCAGTGGCCCCATGATGATTGCAGTCTCTATGGATATAGCTCCTGTCCAGTGGCTCCTGTTATAAGACTATGGTCTTCCAGGATTCTGTTAACAGTTTTCCTCCTCTTGCCCCTTCTGGCCTCGGGGTGAAGAGGATCCTGCTATTGCTCCTCCTGGATGCTTTACCACCCTCTTTGTTGGTTCACTTAACTCCCCCCACACCTAAGTTATTCCTTTACTAAATTCTGTTTAGTTAAGCACTTCCAGAGTTCCCTCTGTTTCCTACTGGGACTCAAAAAATCCCCCCCAAAATAATTTTATATCCGGCTAAGGTTTTCAGTGGTAACATGAGAGATTGAAAGCAATTTGAACTATATCTGATACACCAGAATGATGGAATTCCGTTTCCAAGCAACTTGAAGACCAACTCTTCTGCATTTCCAGAACATAATTATACAATACAGTTGGATGGTTACTTTAATTATTTATAAAGTTAATTAACTGACTGGAAAGGAATTCAATCCTGATTTTTGTTTTGCTTTGCAACCAGTGTAAATACAGTGAGTACTACTCGAGAGGTGGACAAGCAATGGCCTAAGAGCCAAACCTGACCCACTATTCTCTTTTTGCAAATAAAGCTTTTCTTTTTTAAGATTTTATTTCTTTATTTATGGGAGATCCAGAGAGAGAGAGGCAGAGGCATAAGCAGAGGGAGAAGCAGGCTCCCTGTGGGGAGCCTGAAGCAAGACTTGATCCCAGGACCCCGGGATCACAACCTGAGCCAAAGGCAAATGCTGAACCACTGAGCTACCCAGGTGCCCTTGGTTTTGGTTTCCAAATCCATCACAGACAAATATGTATCCAACTAAGCATGGCCAGTATACAGCCTTACCACATGCAATCACCCTATACCAGGTCAACTGGCCCCCTCTTTCTTCAGAAAAAGAAAGGCACTGTTCGTGCACTCAGATGTTGTGGCAACATCAAATTGCTACTAACCATTTACTTTCAGGGTCCAAACTTGCCACATCAGGGGACACGTCATGGGACATCTCCACACAGTTTTGAACTGGCACCTGGTTACCACACCATGCGTCGCCCTGTACTAGAGCAGGGTGGGGGAACTACATCTGTGGGCTGAATCCCACCTGACGGCTGTTTCTGCAAAGAATGTATTGTCAGACAGCTGGATTTTCAATGGATGCTTCCCACTACCACAGCCGAGTTGAGTGGTCGTGACAGGGCCTGTAGCTTTCAGGTGTCAAACATTTACCATCCGGCCCTTTAAGAAACAGTGTGTGGACCCCTGTTGAACTGGACACACTAAGTAACAAAAAGAAGGGGTACATTTCAGCAAAGTTGACACCACCTGTCCTCACCTTACCTGCTCCTCTTCCAAGGAGGCACAAGATCTGATGCTTCCCACAAGCTTCTTGCTCTGGATTGGACTAATCCTTCCCAAAAGAAAGTTGCCACAGTGTTTGCTTTATATCCATGGCAGAGGCCTAGGGAGGATTTACACATCGATTATCAGAAAGAAAGCCTTTCTGGGCCTTCTCCGTTTGGGCATGCGTATGCGTATACGTGCGTGTCCTCACCCACATGTGGCATACCCAGGTGCCCTGCAAATAAAGCTTTCCTACAGCACCACAGCAACACCTATTTCTTTACGCATTGTCTATGGCTGCCTTATGGTACTATGGTAGAGGTGATTAGTTGCAACAGAGACCCTAAGGCCTGTGAAGCCTAAAATATTTGCTACCTGGCCTTTTACAGAAAAAGCTTAAATAATTGATTGAATGATATATTTGCCATTTTATTTCTGTTGGCCTCATTTAGATACAATCTTCTCTGTGTCTTGTGTGTTCAATATGCTATCTTGCACATATGGTAACTCAAAAAATATTGATTAATGAAAAAATGAGAATGCACTGACAAATATAGAACTCCTAATCTTAGTTTTATTCTAAACTCAAAGAATACAGTTTTATTCCTTTGCAAGATGTATTAGTCAAGTTTAGATATGGTTGTGGGAATTTGAGGTTTGATGTTTTAAAAACTGGTAAGCTGGAAGTTCTACAAATCTAACATATGATGACTACCATTATTAAAAATGCATTTGGGGGGTTCCTGGCTGGCTCAGTTGGTAGAGCATGGGACTCTTGATCTCAGGGTCATGAGTTCAAGTCCCATGTTGGGCATAGAGTTTACTTAAAATAAAATTTAAGTTTAAAAAAAAGTCCATTTATAAAATAAAAATAAAAACGTATTTGGTTTCCATTTATTGATTAATGTAAGCTGAGAGGTATATTCAAATTTTGATTATTGTTATATTTTCTAATGGTGGTGTAAGAGTGGTACAGTTTTTGAAAATAGTGTGAAATAAATGCAATGATATATTAATCTCTGAGAGGTAGAATTAGAGGTTTGATTTTTTTGTTTTTTTTTCCTTTATGTTGTTGATCTTTCCAAGTATGGCAATGAAATGTATTATTTTCATAACAAGAAAATAAGGTAATATAAAAAATATGAGACATATTTAGCTCCATGTAACTGAATATTTTACATTGCTGCCTTAGTTTAAGAAACCAAATATTTAAATACAAATATTAAAATTCCCCCTGGCCTGATATTTTAATTACAAATTTTATAAAATAAAATTGAATCTGAGAACTCTTCTCAAGCTAATATTTGAAAACATTCAATTGACACATATTGACTGAAAATTAGGAAATAAAGACATTCACGTTAAATAATTTAAGTTTCATGTGAACTTTCACTTTCAACAGCAGAACAGCAAATACATAGTCTCATATCAGTATAAACATTTTTATATAACTTCCTACTGTCATTCAATAGAAGGAAATAAAACATCTTCATATTTCCTTATTTGTAATGGCTATCATTTTTTTACTTTGTATTTTTTGGTACGAGAGCAGATCTCCATTTTTTTCCAGGATTAGAAGTATTTAATTGTTTTAGCCCACATTTATCTTCAGTAGCCTAAAAGCACCAGTGCTTTATGTAGAAACCTACTTTCTGGTTTCTATTTTATTAATGATCCATCATTTCTTCTAACATTGGCTAGTTTCTGTTTTAACCAGTTACTGCTGTTGTCTGTCTTGAAGATGTAAACTGCTAGAAAGTAGAGGTTGGGAGTAGGCTTACAGTCAGAATAAGAGAATGACTTTTTCACCTTTTAAAAGTACATTTTATAATATTCGCCCTTTTCTACACTTCTTATTTTTTCTTTTCAGGTTTCCATTTGCTTTGTAGCTTTCCATCAGTAGCATTGGAAGTTGGAATGAGTCACCATCTGTGGCATGGGATTAAGGAATTAAAGGGGGAACCATAAACATACAAGGAACTCATCACATGATAGGACAGTCATACTGTGGAAATACCTGGTGAATGACCATTAATTTACAAGATTATTTCATGTCCTATCACAGCAAACTAGTTAAAGAAATAGGGTAGCACCACCTCACCTAGGTAAGACCAAGAAACTGAAAGAAAAAAGAAACATTACATCAAGAGATATTTTTAGGCATACCACAAATTCATGGATTTTTCCCCTAAGAGAGCCCATCAGGTTCTCACTCAAAAACTATTAATTCTTTTAGGCTGTTTTAACAATCTATGAATTCCCTGCACACAGGACATGAGAAGCAGCAAATTAAAATGGGAACTATCGATGTTGTCAGCAACAAATACTAAAAGCCATTCAACGTAAAATTAAAAAGTTGGGCCTGTGAAAGTAGGTCAAATGCTCATGCACTTCTTAAGAGCCTGTGAAGGCATAATTGTATTAAAAGCACAACACAGTCATTTAGGTCGATTATGAGGACGTATTTCTTTTTTCTTCTTTTTTTTTAAAGATTTTATTTATTCATGAGAGACACAGAGAGAGAGGCAGAGACATAGAGGGAGAAGTAGGCTCTCTGTGGGGAGCCCGATGCAGGACTCGATCCCAGGACCCCGGGATCACGACCTGAGCCAAAGGCAGACGCTCAACCACTGAGCCACCCAGGCATCCCGAGGATGTATTTCTTTAATAAAGGTCAATTTCTGTTCAGAATATGCTGTCCAATAAAGCTTAGACAATAACATCTTTCTAGAGGATGTGCATCAAAATGGTAACAAGTGAAACACAGTTTGGGTGCTAAAAAGGACAAATACCATTATGTGCTGCTAAGAAATAAAAGAAGTATGTTCCTAAGCTTTTCTCCAAAAAAAAAAAAAATTATATAGACTTGGAAAAAACCTAGCTCAAAAGCCATTTATTTTATGATCTCAGTGTCTTTTTACTTCTTCAAAATCACTAGCAAGCAGTAATCGCCTGCCTATGCCTCCTCTAGGTCATTAAGTTAATTAGAATAGTCCTCAGAAGTTGCTCTGCTGTGAGCTCTTGCCAATTGTTAGGAATTTAAACTGGTCACCATGGTTGAAAAAAGACTCTTTGACATATTGACTAAAGTGCCCATAATAGCAAGGCACTGCCCTAAATGCCAGAGGCACAAAGATGAGTTTCAAAATGCCAGTCTCCAAGAGTTCCCCAATTTACTCAGAAGAGCAAGTCAGCAAATACGTGCCATTCAGAGCAAGTTAGAGAGGATAAAAGGAGGTTAGATACTGTGCAAGGCGCAAGAGAGGAAGTGGTCAACTCAACCGGAGGAAGAGGAATGCTTCACAGAGAGTGGAGCTAGAATCCTGAACGACGAATGGGAGTCGGCCTGGTGAGGAAGCAGAAAAGACTAGTTCAGATAGGTGTGGTAGCCTGGAATATAATGGTGAATTGGTGATGATTCATTTTGTTTGCAGCACAGCATGAGGGCATTTGAGAGGAGCCCCTGAAAGTGGGCTGAAAGGAGGACCCCTCTTTCTGCCCCATTGTCTCTCTCCAAGTTTCCTTCCCTCTGCAGTTTACACATGGCATAGAGCAAATCCACTGTCTAAGCAGATGCCCAGGGAGAAACAAAGCTAGTATGTTCATTTTACAGTTGAGGAAATTGATGCTTAACTGATGCTCAAAGAAGTGAAACCACATGTCTAATTCCTATCTCTTATTAGATAACGTTTCTCTTAAAACCATGTTAGATAATTAAGACATATGCCTTCTATGATCTTAGGTGAGTTTAAAATCTTATTAGTTAGATCAAGAGGGCTTGAAGACCCTGTTGAAAAGTGTATGAGATTAGATTTCTTTTTTTAAAAAAAGTTATTTATTTGAGTGAGAGAGAGAGCACAAGCAGAGGGGAGAGGGAGAAGCAGGCTCTTCACTAAACAGGGAGCTCGACTTGGGGCTTGATCGCAGGAATCCCTGGGACCTGAGCCGAAGGCAGACACTTAACTGACTGAGCCACCCAGGTGCCCTACGGATTGGATTTCTTGAAGTCATTTCTTTTTAAATATTCATGAAGCAATGGTGCCAGTCTTTTTTTAAAACAGCTTTTTCTGAGAATTAATTGACAATTCAACCACGTAAGGTGTCCAGTTCAAGGATTTTTAGTATATTCACAGAACTGTGCATCTATCACTTTAGAATATTTTCATTTTGTCAAAAAGAAACCCTATATCCCTAAGCCACCAACCTTGTTTCCTCCCAACTGCCCCAGATCTAGGCAACCACTAATCTACTTTTTGTCTATACAGATTAGTCTCTTCTGGACATTTCATATCAATGGAATCGTACAATATGTGGTACCTCGTGACCGGTTTCTTTAAACTTAGTTTAATGTTTTCAGGATTCATCCATGTTGTAGCACATATCATACTTTATTCTTTTTTATTGCCAAAATATTCTACTGTATTGATATAATACATTTCATTTATTCATTTATCAGTTGACGGACATTTGGGTTGTTTCCATTTTGGGGCAATTATAAACAATGGTGCCATCCTGCTGTTGTATTTGTGTTACTTTCATTGTGGTAGCTTGTGCATGTGACTAGCTCTGTAAGTATGTGTCACCCAATATGTGTTTGGGGTGAATCTATCACTTCCTATAGTAGATCAAGATGAAGGTTAACATGGGGTGCTCTGGGTATACAGGTAGTATTACATATGTGTAACCTCAGGGGAAACCTCAATCATAGTACAAGGGAGAGAATCTTTCTCTAGTGACTTCTAAATGAGATCATGGTCCATTCCAAACATTTAACTTCTGATCAGAAAAGAGCAGAGCAAGTAACTTGGGCCCTAGTCAGATGGGTATGATTTTTCCAAAGGCCTTTCCTGTTGGATTTAACATTCTAAGAAAGGATGAATTCAGGATAAATAAATGACTATCAAGTCCAAAAAAAAAAAAATACCTGGAAGAAATCTTGAGTAATCTCTTCCTAAGTGAAAGGAAGATAGGAAACTTTTGGATTTAATCTTACAGGATGTTGCAAATTGAAGACCATTAAATAGTGTATAACGTACAATCCCTTTTGTGCCAGACAAAGAAGTTTCCTGATTGTACTCTTGAGATATTATAAAGCATTTCTAAGGCTGCTGTTAAACTAGGGAATTGTGAATTGGTAGGTTTTCAAATAAGTTACTCCAGACCTCAGTCTGGTCTAAAGCTTCCTGTTTTTACAATTAACTCCTCATGTTTCTTTGTTGAGTGTGTGTGTGTGTGTGTGTGTGTGTGTGTAAAAGCTAAAGATAGACCAGGAAGCATCTGGGGCCATTTGGCTGTAGAGGGGAATCCAGATTTGTGAAGGCTAGCTACTACATGTAAACCGAATACAAATTCTATCTTAATGTGTTAACACTCCAGTCATCACTGTCCAAAATGCCCCTAACTTATTGTACTTGGTATTAATACTTTATGAGTTTTTCATCTATGGCTGAAGCAGGTGGGTCTGTCTGAAGATAAACCCCAGTATAGGCATGAACACTTCCATGTAGCTTGGTCATGCTGCCGAGGGATTAGAAAGGGAGGTGGGCATGTCAGGCATTGGGCTGCTCTGAAAGTCATGCTTTATTCTTGGTGCCAGCTCTCTCTCTCTCTCTCTCTCTCTCTCTGCATGTCCAAATAAAGGACTGTGATTAAGAAAGAGTCATCAAGAGCAAAAGGAAAAGATTGCTAGCAACCAGGATGACCCAAAGCTGTATAGTGGTGCAGGCAATGCAAGGTTCTACTTCATACATACCTTGCAAAGTGCCACATGAATGCATCCTAATTTCAGTTAAGATGATTTTGGAAGGCATTTCTCTGGTCTCCACAGCAAGATGGTTTCTCCTCTAACTAAAGGAAGAGAAGTTATATTTCAGGTTTTTTTCTTAAAGATTCTTCATTTGGGGAGAATAATGGTGAAAACCTCAATTACTTTTGTGGAGCATTTACTATAGGTTGCCATTTAATTTAACCCTATTTTTATCCCTGCTTTATACATGAAGAGAGTGAAACACAGAGAGGTTCACTAACTTGCCTAGCCTCACACAACTGGTAAGTATCAGAGCCTGGATTTAAAGCAGGCAGGAAGACTCTAGAGCCCAGGCTCTCAGTTACCGGATTAAGAAATGTTGCTGTTTCTTAGTGTTATAAAACATTTTTTCCTGCTACTTTAAAATATCAGATAAGTACTCAAAGTAGATATTTACGTAAATGTAAAAGCACACACACTGCAAAACCGCAATACTACATTTATTTTCTCCAAAAAAATTTTTTTGTTTTATGTGCCCATTTTGTCCCAGAGAAAAGATTTGTATGTTCCTTCAAAATGAGGAGTAACATTGGATTTTGCTGGAGAACTGTTAAAATTACTTTAATGATCCCAGTCGTGCATAGCATAGAGATTTATGACAAATATGTAATGTTTGTCACCCATCTTGGCTGACTTCCAAATGTCTCCTTTTAGTAGCTCTTGATCTTGTTTGGGATTTTTTTTTTTTTTTTCCTTCTTCAATAGCCAAATAGTCCAACACAATGTCAGAATCACGTTTGCTCCAGCCAGGGAATACCAACGTGTTGAAGGACAGCTTTGGTTATTTAAAAATCCTACTGCATTCCCTTGCAACTTTGAAGAGCATTCATGCTTGAGTGACCTGGATTTTTTTTATTTATTTATTTATTTATTTATTTATTTATTTATTTATTTATTATTATTATTTTTTTTTTTTTTTTAGGGAGAGGAGGTAAAAAGAACAAACACACACACAAACAAAACCGAGTTTGCGGCTCAGATCCCCGTTGTGCTCTTTGCTGCATTGAGTTTTCCTGCTCCGCTTTGCGGGCCAAGAGCCCGCTCAACAGACCCAGTCCAAGGGTCCGAGAAAGGGCTGCCGGCATCCCTCCCGTTTAAAGGGGAAGGATTTCGTTCTCTCTCCTTCGCACATCAAAGCGGGCGCTCGGGGAGGAAACACAGCGTAAGGAGGCACGAGCGGCCGAGCCTGCAGCCCCCGCCCCCACGCCCTGGCAGCCGTCCCCGGCGCGAGCGGGGCGCGGGGCACCGCAGCAGCTGCAGCGAGCGCGCGCACACGCCCGCGCCCGCGCACACGCCCGCGCACACGCCCGCGCACACGCCCGCGCCCGCCGCCAAAATCTGGGCGGCGGCGGGGCCGGCCCCGGGGGCGCGCGCGCGCTCGCGCTCGGGGGCGCGCCCATGCAGCGGTTTTCTTCTCCCACAATCCAGAGGCTGCGGCGCGGGAGGGGCGGGGAGTCGGCGGAAGGATACGGGCGCGGAGGGAGAAGCGCGCTCCCTTTGACGGCGGGCCGGCGGCTCCGGCTGGGCGGCGGGGCCGGGGTGTGCTGCGGCACTGCGGCTCTGAGGCCGTTGCTCCGGCTCCTCCAGAGAGGGCGGAGGGGGCGGCTGGAGCGCGGCGCTGACTCGGTGCCCGGGCTTCCCGGAGGCGCGCCGCGGAGGCTGCGGGGCTTAGGAGGCTGGGGGCTTAGGGACGCACATTCGAGCCCCCACGCCCCCCGGGAGGGGAAGGGGGCTGGAGGCGAGGCCTGCGGGCGCGGAGGGATGGTGTGGGCTCGGGGGGAAGGGGCGAGCCCTGCCCGTCGTCGGTGAGGGGCTGCGGGCAGGGGAGGCTCCGCGGGTCCGCGCGGCTCCATGCCCGCTGGCGGCTGCAGGGCGCGGAGCGCGACGCGGGGGTGGAGGCCGGCCGCGGCTCGGGGGCCCCGACGCGGCGTCCCATTTAGCCCGCGTTGGGGGTGAGTCGCCGCGGGCAGCCTCGCTGGTCCGGCTCCTGCAGGAGCTGGGCAGCCTCGACGGGCTTTTTGTCTCGCTGCTCCAGCCCCCTTTCCCTTCCTCCTCCTCCTCCTCCTCCTCCTCCTCCTCCTCCTCCTCCTCCTCCTCCTCCTCCTCCTCCTCCTCCTCCTCCTCCTCCTCCTCCTCCAGATGCCTTTTCTCTGCCCCTCCTCGCCCGGTACAGACATTTCCAGCGCAGGCTGCCGCTCGTGGCTACTGTCGAAGCCGCTTCTCGGGTCTGGGGCTCGTTCCCCTCTGGGGTGTTTTTTGGGGGGAGGGAGAGTTTGTCTCCCCTCCACGATGGGATTTTCTTCCTGGGCCAGAAATGGACTTTCATTGATTCCTACTTACTTCTTCAACGTTTAGCGACCCATCCATCCCCTTAGGCGTATATATATCTATTTTGTGTGTGTGTGTGTGTGTGTGTGTGTGTGTGGTAGTTCCCCTTTTTCTCAAATACATTATCTGTAAAATGGAGAACGAGATTTTTACCCCCCTTCTGGAGCAGTTCATGACCAGCCCCTTGGTCACTTGGGTAAGTAGGGTGTTATTTGTTGTATGTTTTGCTGCATTATTTGCGGCCGCAGGGATGGAGGTGGGCGTTCGTGTCCTTAACGAGCCTTCTGTTCTAGGTTAAAACGTTTGGACCCCTGGCTGCAGGAAATGGGACCAACCTGGACGAGTATGTGGCTTTGGTGGACGGGGTGTTCCTGAACCAGGTCATGCTCCAAATGTAAGTGTTCTTTTCTTTTCTAGGCAGCTTGTTTTCGTTGAAAAAGGGGGGCATCCTGGAAACTTTATGTGTAAGCTCCTGATTTTGGCTCTTGGGCTGAAAAGAATCCCGGTGGCTTAAGAATTGGACCGCGGAAAGGCGTGATGGTCTTGCGTGCCCCAGCGGCCCGTTTCATCACGACCTCAGTGATTAATGCCTGTTAATATTGAGGAACTTTATAATGTTTCATTCTGCCAACCGTGTATTGTCACCTAATTGTCTTCAGTGCTGAAATCCAAACCACATTGTCCTCTGATAATTTGGTAAAAAGAGAGAGAGAGAAAATAATAGTTTCCTAAGGGGGGTGGTGGTGGTGGTGGTGGTGGTGCTGGTGGTGGTGGTGGTGGTAGTAGTGGGGCCGGGGGGGGGGGGGGGGGAGGATAAAGCCTTTCCTGTGCAGTTATGTGTATTTGATGCAGAAATGCTTCTTATTAACCTTTGTGTCTAAAAATAAGTGACTCAGATTTTGAAACCGGTGAAGTAAGAACAGATTTCAGAAGAGAGAATCTCAAATAGCAGTTCTGATTGGTCGGAACTGTTGCTGTAGCGAGTAATTTTAAATGGGTACAGTAACTCAAGTCTGATGAGATGATCATCACATCAATCATGTGATTAAGATTTGGGAGGTCATTTTAAGGTATTTTTAAGGCTACTTGTGAAATGCGGGTTACTGACTTCGTGATGACAGCTAGATAATGATTTAGTAGGCAGATCTTTGTCTTTTAAGTTTATGGTGCTGGGTTTGTGTTAAGTAGGAAAGTGTTTTTAGGATGGGAATTGAATGTCAAAATCCTATTGGTAGCTAGGTCAGCGAAATAAATACCATTTGTATCATTATAGATATTGGGCTACATGCATTCCAAGTACATCAGTGTAGGTTTTCTAAGTACAAACTCTGAATTGTTATAGTTGTGCTCAAAATAATGTGTATTTAGCCTTCTCTCTTGAAAAGAATCTGATTACATGAGTGAGTAGTTTGGAACTTCCAATTTCAAGGCATTCTTACCTTTTATACCTGAGGCACTTTAGTGCATTATCAGTGAATAATTGTTACTAAGGAATAAGTCTATTGTTAATAGGCTAATAACAAAATATTATTTCTGTATGTTGTAGGAAATTACGTTTCTTTTTAGATTTCTTATTTAAAAGAGGTAGAAGTCAAGTTCATCAATGTTGCAGTGGTAACTTAGTCTGTGTGCTCAGAAATATTTGTAGTCTGTGTGCTTAGAGAGATTTGTGTGCTGTTTTTCATGTATGTGTTGATCCTACAGGGAAGTATTATACTACTATATGCTTTCTGAAGGTGTTTTATTTGTATAAAATAAAACCAAAAAAATATATATATATAGTCACTAAATGTGTATGTATTTTTTTCTTTTAGAAAGGAAAAAGGAATGTCGACATTAATTATTTCCAGGGATAGTAAATATATTTTTGGCAGCTCTCCCACTGGAACTATTTTTTATCTTTGAAGTATCCCACCATTCCCTAAGCAGAATGGTAGAATAATTAAATTGACTTCTGTTTTAGGAAACCCACATGACAGGAAGGGTAGCCATTAGAGTAGATACTCAGAATTTGTTCCTGTCTCTTGTTTTTAGACAGAAAATCTTGAAATTGTATTCTGAGCCCTAAAAAAAGGAATTTTTACAAACTAGGAAAATACATTACTTTAGTTTTCCACTTTCTTTCGTTGTTTATTTTTAAAGTAGATTTCATGCCCAACGTGAGGCTTGAACTCTTGACCCTGAGATTGAGAGTCTCATGCTCTACTGACTGAGCCAGCCAGGCGCCCCTTGTTTTCCACTTACTTGAATTATTCTTTTTCCAAAAAACACTTCCATTTTTTTTTGAGTACTGAATAGTGAACTGAGGTGCTAAAAACAGACACTTAAGCTTGTTTTCACATTGAGTGCAGTTTTATATTCAAAAATACATATGTATATTTTGAAAGTAATGGTGTTTCAAAATAGTGGTTGCCAGGGTTTGTTTTTTTTTTTTTTTTTGTAGGGGAGGACTAGCTCCATTCCAAACCTCAGATCTGCTTCTGTTTTCAGTTCCACCTCTCAGTTTCTTTAAAACTTTTTCAGTGTCCTAATTCTGTGCTGAATGACCTATATAAATTAAAGGAAAAGAAAATTAAGAAAAAGAGGAATAGGCATTAGCTTTTTAAAAAATAATTTGCCAGAATAAATTTTTTTTTGATGAATTATTTACTTAGTAGAGCAACAAAATATACATTGTTGTTAAAGCTGCATTTTGCTATAACTTTAAAATCATTAGGATTTCTGTTAAGTACTTTACTCAAGTTAGTGTTTGATTTAATTAATGTATTCTCTTGTTAGTTGAGACTGTACCTAGTAAGGTAACCTAAAAATTAATCTTAGTCTAAGTCATTTCTAGATTAAATTTGTTTACAGAGTTTGTGAGTGAGAACCCTTCCTAAATGAAACTATATACTTTTTTCTTCATGTTTGTTTTGCTTGGAGTTCGTTGAGTTTCTTGGATCTATGGGTGTGTAGTTTTTAACAAATTCAGAAAGTTTTGGTCATTATTTTTAAAAATATATATTTATGTGAGAATATTTAAGTGTGTGTTTGTGTATTTTTCCTGCCCCCACTTGCCCTTTGGGAAGTCCAGCTACATGTAAATCAGGCTGCTTGATGTTTACTGATGTTCTGTTCAATTTTTTTCAGGCTTCTCTGCTTCATTTTGGATAATTTTGCTATGTCTCCGACTTCATTAATCTTTTTTTCTATAGTGTTTAAAATTTATGGTTAATTGTGTCCATATGTTTTATTTCAGACATTACAGTTTTATTCTAGAAATCCGGTCCTTTTTTATATCTTCCATTTCTATACCTTTCATGCTTTGTCTTTTCTGTAGCTTCTTGACAAATGGAATATAGTTATAAAAGGATTAATGTTTCTTTCCATTCTGTCTGTATAATTTCTAGATTGGTTTTGATTGATTCTTGTTCTTATGAAGGATTGTGTATGTTTGCTTTTGAATGCCTGGTAATTTTTGATTGGATGTTAGACATTTGGAGTTTTCCCTTTTTGGGTGCTGGATATTTTTGTATTTCATTAGGTATTCTTGAGCCTTGTTCTGGGATAACTAAATTTCTTGGAAACAGTTTGATCTTTTTAGATCCTGCTTTTAAGTTGTATCAAGTAGTACCACTTTGTCACTTTGTTGGCAAAACCCATCTCAGTACTTTGGGTGGTGAAAACAGAAACTATTCCTGGACCTGTATGAACCCTGGGTGGTGTTCCCTCTAATCCTTTTTTGGTGTTTTTTTCACTGTTCTTGGGTAGCTTCCTCACATGTATATACTAATGAGTACTCAAGACTTGAGGGATACCCTCTGTAGATCTCTGGATTTTTCCGTGAACCTTTCTACTCTTCGTTACTTTGCTTTATGTATGATAGTCATCTTGTTATTTCTAGCTTAAGTTGCATCTCACCTCATTGCCTGGGTTCTCCATCTCTGCTCTATAGCCTAGGAACTCTTTCAAGGTAATAAGTTGGGACAGTCAAGGATTCATCTTGTGTGTTTCCCATCTATCAGGAATCTACTGTCCTGTGTTGCCTAATAACCGTTGCCTTGAAAAACACTTGATATATTTTGTACTTTTTTTTCCAGTTGTTTCAGGCAGGAGGGTAAATTTGGTTCCTGATACTCTAGATCTTGGCTAAAGTGGAAATCTTTTATGTACTTATAGTTACATTGGCCTGCCACTCTTATATTCCTGCTTTTAGTTGTGACATACGATTTTATTATAGAAGGCCTATAGATTTTTTTTTTCATTTACAGTATTTACTAAAAGTAAGAATATTGATTAGCGGCTTTGGATTTGGCATTTGGACATTGTTTACATTGACTTCTTCATGCCAGTTTACCAACACTGCCTTATAATTTCGGAGTCTGTTCGCTGACTTGGGTTTCCCTGCATTTAGAGATGAATCCTGGATTTCATCGACTAGCTCCTTAAATCAAAGAATCTCTTTAAGAGCTTGTGACATGGCATCAGTCCTCTTTAACTAACGGGAAGGGGAAGCTCTTTAGAGATTGGGAATGATGGGCCAGCTCTTCTGCATGCCGCAGGGCATTTTCATACTTCAGCCAAATGAAATCTTTCTTTCTTTGTGCTAGTTATCAGACATAGGGCTTGGTGACAGTAAAAATAATCATTTCTCTGTTTGAGATGTCATGCAGTTGTGTAACCCATTTCAAATGTTACTTGCTATGAAATTTTAAGAAATAACATTATAGTGAATTTCATAATCCTAAAATTTAAAAAAGCGTATTGATATTACCTAAGCAGTTGAAAATATGGATATAGGATATATGAGAAAATTGTTAATGGTATCAGAACAATGATGTGATTCAACTCCATTAGATAACCATAGAGATCTATATTCGAAATACTTGACAGTTATGATATATACCTGTTATGGTTTTTCTTCTTTTAGAATCTTGGGTTTGAAGGAACTTTAGAAGTCCTCTATTATGAAAATAATTTTTTAATTAAAAAAATTAATAATGACAAAAATTAAATGACACATGGTATGTATATTCTCCTTAAATATTTCCTGAGAAGCAGCTTCATAAAGTGTACCTAAAAGAAACCATTTATCTAAAAGAGGAGGTTGACTGAGAAATGTTTCTTAGTTCTATGAATGTTTAAGATTCAAAAGTAAGGGGAAGTGGAGAGAGAGGGATGAAATAGATAAAGGGGATCAAGAGTACACTTAACCTTCATGAACACTGAGTAATGTATAGGAGTGTTTTATCATTATATTGTTATACCTGAAACTTAAATAACACTGTATGTTAGTTATACTTCAATTACATTCAAAAATAGATTGTGCTAACTTTATAACTATAGCAACCCTAAAATGACTTATAAAATATATGGGTTTCTTACCAAGTATGGCATTGACTTTGAATTTTGGTATGGATATCTTGGGTGTTCTCGTTGGGCTTCATAGTTCTTAGTTTTGTTTTTGTTTTTTGGTTCTTTAAAAAAAATACTCTTATGATACAATCATAGTTGGAGTCTTGTTAACTAAGTTTTGTGATTTATCGCCCAGATATTTCTTAGATGTGCCCCTGACTTTTGGATTAATGCTGTAGCCCTGACTGGTCTTATTTTGGGGCTTGCCTCTCTTCAAGTTGTTTTCTCATCTGTGATCATATGTGCTTCCATAAGATTCTGAATGTACTTTGGTGGTAGTAGCATTTATCTCAGTGTATTGCAGCTCTTGGTATGTTTGATTCCAGTGACTAACCTGTGAATTTCTTGAAGCCATGGACTATATCTTTCATCTCTATTCCTAGCACAATGCTTGACATACAGTAGGTACTGGATATACTTCTGTTGAGTGAACAAATAATAGAAAGCTAATGTGGTAAAGTAGAATGAATTTGGACTTTGCGTCAGACTTTAAGTCAGACAGGATTTAATTCTCACTATACTACTTATTAGCGTATGACCTTAAACAATTTACTTAGCATTTCCATATCTCAGTCTACATCTATGAGATGAAAATTTATGTTTCCTTCCTGGAATAGACTTACTCTCTAATAAGACACAGATAATACTTATTTTCTGTTTTGTTGACTACTGTATCCTCAGTGCTGGTTGCTGTCATTAGTATTATTGTGTGCTAGGCCATGCCTACCTTTTTCTGTTTCTTCAAACAAATTATGATCATTCACAGCTTAGTTTTGCATAATCTCTGTTGATGTCACCCCTATATGGCTGTATGATCTTTAGCAAGTTTCTTCTCAATTTTTTCATTTCATAAACAGGATGAAAGGAGAATCACAGGGTTATGAGAATCAAATAGGATAATTTTTTTAAAAATTTATTTATGATAGTCACAGAGAGAGAGAGAGTGAGAGAGGCAGAGACACAGGTAGAGGGAGAAGCAGGCTCCATGCACCGGGAGCCCGATGTGGGATTCTATCCCGGATCTCCAGGATCGCGCCCTGGGCCAAAGGCAGGCGCCAAACCGCTGCGCCACCCAGGGATCCCTCAAATAGGATAATTTGTGAACAATGCTTAGCATACAGCAAGATTAAATTATTGTTAGCTATTGATCTTAATTTTATTTCTATTTTTATAATAATCATTTTCCTGTATACTGCCCTTTTCCCCTTTTTTGCCTATCAAGTTTTTATTCATTCTTTAATACTCTTTGAAGCCTCTTGGCATGGTTAGTTGCTCTCTTTCCTGTCATATATGTCTACCAAATTGTTAAAGTGCTGCAGCTACTAAATAGTTAGCAGTTAGAAGCTAGAGATTTTGTTATGTATCACCAGCACCTAGCAGAGATTTGGTATGTCATAAGTTTTTATTAAATGTCAAAGGAGGGATCCCTGGGTGGCGCAGCGGTTTGGCGCCTGCCTTTGGCCCAGGGCGCGATCCTGGAGACCCGGGATCGAATCCCACGTCGGGCTTCCGGTGCATGGAGCCTGCTTCTCCCTCTGCCTGTGTCTCTGCCTCTCTCTCTCACTGTGTGCCTATCATAAATAAATAAAAATAAAAAAAAAGTCAAAGGAGTGAATGAAACATTTTATAATTTTATTAATTTTTTAAAATTTGAGAACTCTAGTCTTGGTATTATAGAATTTAGTTTTACTTTATTTAGAGAGAGAGTGTGTGAGCAAGTGTGAATATGGTGGGGAAGGACAAAAGGAAAGGGAGACCCCAGCAGACCCCCACTAAGCAAGGAGCCCAACATGGGCTCGATCCCCAATCCTGCAACCTTGAGATCATGACCAGTGCTGAAACCAACTGAGCCACTTAGGTGCCCCAGGGAGAAACAAAATCTTTTTTTTTGTTGTTGTTTTATAAAAATATTTTATTTATTTATTCATGAGAGAGAGAGAGAGAGAAGCAGAAACATAGGCAGAGGGAGAAGCAGGCTCCGTGCAGGGAGCCCAGTTTGGGACTCCATCCTGGGACTCTGGGATCACGCCCTGAGCCAGAGGCAAATGCTCAGCCACCAAGCCACCCAGGCGTCCCGAGAAACAGAGTTTTAACAGGCTCCATGCTCAGCACAGAGCCCAGCACATGGGGCTCAATCTCATAACCCTGGGATCATGACTTGAGCTGAAATTAAGAGTTGGATGCTTAAACAACTGGGCGACCCAGGCTCCTCTAGTTTGTTTTCTATTTCTTTTCTTTTGTTCTTTCTCTGTCCTGTTATTTAATTACCTTTATTGAATATTTTCTCCATATGTTATTTTTTTTTTTTAGATATTTTATTCATAAGAGATGCAGAAAGAGAGGCAGAGACATAGGCAGAGGGAGAAGCAGGCTCCCTGCAGGGAGCCTGATGTGGTACTCGATCCCAGGACCCTGGGATCACAACCTGAGCCAAAGACAGATGCTCAACTACTGAGCCACCTAGGTGCCCCTTCCCCATATGTTATGTCTTCCTTGAGTTGAGGTTGTAAGAACAAGTCATAGACCATGCTTTTGTATGGTATTAGAACATGCAGTGACTGAGGTGCCTGGGTGGCTCAGTTGATTAAGTGTCTGCCTTTGACTCACATCATGATCCCAGGATCCTGGGATTGAGTCCTGCATTTGACTCCCTGCTCAGTGGGGAGTCTCTTTCTCCCTCTGCCACCTCCTACTTGTGCTCATTCTCTCTCTCTCAAATAAATAAATAAATAAATAAATAAATAATAAAATCTTTAAAAAAAAAAAAAGAATATACAGTGACTTCAGTTTGGTTTCCAATAATGTCCCTGATAATAATATCCAACATATTGAGATTTTTGCCAACAGCCTTATATTTGACTGATGTTTATAAGAGTAGTCCATTGTGATTGTCTGATTCTCTGATCTATATCTATTTAAGCTACAAGAAGTGTTGAGAACCTAGAGAACAGAAACTAGTGGCTACAAATGGGAGTATTTCTGAAAATTTTAACTGAAAAATTTCTATAACATGTATTAATATGGGAAACTCATAAAGGAAGAGCAATTCTTTTTTATTTTTAAAATTTCTTATTTTATTTACTTATTTTTTTTAAAGTAATCTCTCTATCCAGTGTGAGGCTTAAATTCATAACCCCAAAATCAAATGGCATGCTCTATAGACTGAGCCAGCCAGGTGCCCTGAAGAACATCAGTTCTTAACTGTACTCTTTTCAGAACACCAGTTGACCTTCTCTTAGGGTTTGTGAAATGGATTGGTACCATTCTAAACATGGTGTTTCAGTGTTTAAAAATAATATTTGAGGTTTTAATTGATTTTAAGAGATGTCTGTCAATATTCAATTTAGTCATTACCAAGCTAACTACTTTTAGAGAGTTGGTATGGTGTAGAGGAAAAGACTACGTGGAAAATTTTAAATTTAATTCCTGGATCATGGTGGTTGGTGGAGCAGTCAAAATACATACAATATTTTTTGATTAGTTTACTGTATTACATGGGTGCAGCTTGTGGCAGCCCCAAAACATTTACAATAGCAACATCAAAGATCACTCACTGATCATAGATCATTGTAAATACTGTAATAATGGAAAGTGAAATATTGCAATAATTACCGAAATGTGACACCGAGACACAAAGTGGGCAAATGCTGTTGGGGAAACGGTGCCAATAGATTTGTTAACAGAAGATTGTTATAAACTTTCCATTTGTAAAAAATGTAGTTATCTACAAGGTGCAGTAAAGTGAAGCACAATAAAGGAGGTATGTCTGTATACTCTTCTTTTTTCCTGATTTTATTCCTGTGCTATCTTAGCTCTATTTTTGCTAGTTCAATATTTAATAAAACTAGGTTGATGAAAGTCATCAACTTTATTCTGACATTTCTGAGACTCAGGGCAAGTATTCATTTAGCACAAAAGGCCTAAATGTTTAAAGGTTATAAACCAAACTAATAAATTGTTGACTATGTTCTGAACTTTTATCTTGAAAAATATACTTTCATAGTGACTTTAAAAGAAAGATTCAAATTTAGAATTTATGGAATTGAGAATTCATAAATTCAGTGTTAAATCAGAATTTTGTGGAGCCCAACCTCCTCCCCACATCCCTAGCTCTACTGTCTCAGAGAGGCCTCATGTGCATGCCTGTGGACATCCTGCATGCATGTCCAAGATCCAGGCTCTTCCAATAGTAGTCCTTGGCACAGCAGTATATACATCTTTAGCATAGTCCATCCTCAGGACAGACATAGGGAAGAGCCCTGTGCAAGCCCTGCAATTGGATTAGAGATATTTGGGCAAGAAATTCTAGAGTTCCAGGTGACTTCAGTGTCATCTAGAAGGGGAAGTGAATGATTATATCCTCTTGTTTCCACGGATTCGTAGCCCAGTGGCTAGACTCATGGCCTGGGGAGGGCCAGAGTGGGACTCAGAGCTGAGATGTGTTTTGCCATAGTCTAAATACAGTACTCAGTGAGGAGGCTGAAGGAATGGTTCAGTCAAAGATCAGTTTAGTGAGTAGTTCCTGAGTGCTCACTGTATCACAAGCTATCTGCTAGGTGCTGAGGATACGATGCTGATTAAAGTATGGTCTCTTTGTTCACTAGTAAGAGGGACAACATGCAAATAAATTGAAGTGTGATACATGTGCTATATAGTGGAATTATGTTCTTGAAATAACGTTGGCACAAGGAGAGATGTGATTCTTCACTTATAAGAGGGAAAATTTGAACTAGGACATGACAGTTGAATAGGACCAGTTTGGTAAGTAGGAATCAGAAACAGTGGGAGTAGGAGGAAAATGGCATAAAAAGAGGCATGTTGATGTGACTAAAAATAGTACAATCAAATAACTATAGGTTATTTTGTATAGCTGAAGCAGAGATTGTATGCTTCTTTCACGTAGGAGATGAATTTGAAGAGGTGGGGATTGGGAGTCTGTCCTTAGATACCATGTTAAGAAGATTGGATTTTTTTTCCTGTAGAGACATGTGTTACTTCAGATTCTCTTTGGAGAAACAGAACTCCCAAGTGGTGCGTGTGTGTGTGCACGTGTGCATGTGTGTGTGTATACAGACAGAGAAAGATTTATTTTAAGAAATTGGCTCATGAGATTGTGGAGGATTGGCTACTTTAAAAACTGATGGGGCAGGCTGGCAGGCTGGCTGGCTGGCTGGCTGGAGACTCAGGGAAGAATTGCATTGAGCTCAATGGCAGCTTGCTAGAAGGAGGTCAGCCTTTGTTCCATTAACACCTTCAAATGATTGGATGAAGCCCCCTCATATTATGGAGGGTAATCTGCTTTACTCAAAGTCCATTGATTTAATGTGTTAATCTTACTGAAAGACACACCTTCACAGAACATCAGAATAATATTTGACCAAATATCTATGCATTGTGGTGCATCAAAGGTAACACACAACATTAACCATCATAGCTAGCGTTTCTTAAACTAGGTCCACAGATATTGGGGGAGGGGGTGTCTGTGGTAATTTAGGAATTTTAATTTTGTTTTCATTTCAATAATTTAAATTCTTTTCTGAGAGGTAATGATGACAAAATTCTTGGGCAGTGATAATTCACATTGAGAGGGTTTTTTTTTTTAATAGAATAAGACTAATTTCTTAAGTTTCTTAAGTCACTTTCTTATAATGGGTCTGTGGACTCTTAGGATATCTGTAGATTAATCCTCGGAGAGTCTTGATAATTTTGTATTTTAAAACACTACCTTAGGAATGCCTGGGTGGCTCAGTGGTTGAGCATCTGCCTCCAGCTCAGGATGTGATCCCAGGGTTCTGGGATCAAGTCCTGCATCAGGCTTCCTGGAGGGAGCCTGCTTTTCCCTCTGCCTATGTCTCTGCCTCTCTCTCTCTCTGTGTGTGTCTCTCATGAATGAATGAATGAATGAATGAATGAATGAATGAATAAATAAATAAATAAATAAATAAATAAATAAAACACTACCTTACTCCAGCATGGAAAACAGTAATATGGGCTATTGAAATCATAAAAGGAATTGAAACAGATAGCATTTGCATTTCAGAAAGATTGAATTTAGTGCATAGGGAGGGGCAGAATCGAGATAGAAACAGCATTGATGTAGATGTGATATGGAAGAGAGATAACCCTGAAATGATGGGACTTGGTTACTAATTTGATACACAGAATGAGAAAGGGATTAGTCTGGGATGACTACCATACTTTTTACTTGTGTAAAGAGCAGATGGTAACGCCCTTAGTAAGTAAGACATTAGAAGAGGATGAAAATTGAGGGGAGAGGAAGTGTAGAAAGTTAATTTTAAAGTTCTGAGTTAATTTTGGAGTGTCTGGGTGGACAGTAAGAAATATCTTGTGGGCAGGTGGATATATAATGGTTTGGTGCTCAGGGGAAAGGTCTAGAATAGAGATACGGGAATTTACTTTTAAGTGTGTGGTAGAAACTAAAGACATGGGTGTCAGAAAAAAATTACAGATGAGGGTCAATGATAGATCCTACGAAACAGCAACACAGCAACATTAAAAGCCTGAAAGTTTGAGGAAAGTAGGAAAATTCATAAGGCTGCTGGGAGGAAATCACAAAGGGAGTCAGGTGAAGATGCATCCAAATATTGTCATGCAAGGTTGATGGCTTACTTGAGATTTGGAAACCATGTATTTGTAGTGGAGCCAATCAGCATGGTTGAATAACTTACCCAGTAATCGTAGCTGCTCAGAAACTGACAAAAAGATCTGTAGAGCTTGCTCAGAATTGGAGATAGATGATGTAGACATAGGGTAGAATATCCAGGTGAACAGTTGAAATGAATAGAGTGTGAGCATTAAAGTGAGGAAGAAAGCAGGTGTCATCAGGAGGAGTCTGATAGAGTGGAGGTTGCAATAGGATGAAGGAAGAGTTAGGATTAGAAGAAGGTGAGAAAGGGTGGAATTGGAGTTGAATGAAGTCAGAGGGGAATTTCAGAATTTGAGATTTTGAAGGTTGTAACTCTGAATGATGATTTAGGGTCAAGGTTAGACTATGCTAATGGGTGGATAAAATGGAATAGAGTGAAAATAACTAAGGTTGAGAAAGAATTTATTTTCTTATTCTTTGTAAGGTTAATGATCTCTTGATTAAGACTAGATTTAGAAATGAATATTTTGAAAGCTGGGAAAAAATAGCTAACTTTAATGGTGTTATAATTAAAGAAAAATTTAATGGTGAGGAAGTTTAATTTTTCATATTAGTATACTGCTTGTTTTAAACATCAAACTTTGTGGGATATCTCTGTAGTTTTTCAGAAAATTTAAAACAATTGTGTATTCTTAATGTAATTTACTTTCCTAGTGAAGGCTAGGAAAAAAAAAAAAACAGCAGTGAACTTCACATTATTATTGACAACATGACTGTTTCCTTTCTTTGGGTGGTAAGGACCAAGGAAGATAGTTTAGTTTTAGGTATTGGGTCCTATTCATTGATTAAGACTTGGATTACTACAGAGTTGTGGAGGATAAGAGATTGTGAAGAAAGACCAGTGGAGGCTATACTCCGATCTGTTTTTGCCAAAACTGGTTTAAAAAGGGTAAACCACAGTAATTCTCCATTAACTTGAATGTTGAGGGGAAAATGCAGTGTTTAGTTTTCTCATAATTGAAGGTTATTTTTTTTTCCAACTCTATATTTTAAATCGTTGCAAATGGGGATCCCTGGGTGGCGCAGCGGTTTAGCGCCTGCCTTTGGCCCAGGGCACGATCCTGGAGACCTGGGATCGAATCCCACGTTGGGCTCCCGGTGCATGGAGCCTGCTTCTCCCTCTGCCTGTGTCTCTGCCTCTCTCTCTCTCTCTCTCTCTTGCTGTGTGCCTATCATAAAAAAATAAAAATAAAAATAAAAAAAATAAATCGTTGCAAATGAATTAAACTGTATTTCCACCTTTGTAAATAGACTATTCATGTCATGATTCAAAATCTTATAGTACCTCATTTGTTTTAAACCTAAGTCTTTGTGTTAAGCATTGAATATATATTATTAAGATGAATCTGTAACAAATGATGAATGATCCCAAATATGTATTTGAAAGTAAATCTTTTGTTATTAGCTTAAGTTTTTTTTTTCTTTTTTAGTTTTATGAATTTTGTTTGTTTTGAGTGAGTGAGAGGATGTGTATGTTAGTGTGAATAGGTTAGGGGGCCCTACTGTTTACAAATTAGAAGTTAGATTTGGTCACTAGAGGTATAGATCGTCAGGGAAATTAAGGGGAGGAAGTTAGATTTTTTTTTTTTAAGAATTTACTTATTTGTTTGTTTGTTTGTTTATTTATTTGAGAGAGTGCATGCCTCCTGCACACGGGAGCAAGGCGCAGGGAGGGAGATGGACAAAACAGACTCTACACTGAGCACAGTGCCAGTGTGGGTCTCGATGCAGGGCTCAATCTTAGAACCTGGAGCTGGAAATGATGACCTGAGCGAAATCAAGAGTCAAATGCTTAACCTACTGAGCCACCAAGTGCCCTGGAAGTTAGATTTAATTCAAACCTTGTGGAATGATTGGACTTGGATAGCCATAGATGAAGAGAGGAGGGTATTTTAAGCTAGGAAATCAACATGAGGAAAAAGCATGTTATATTTATGATTTGGGAGGTGGTGAGGAGACTAGCCTTGGTAGAGGATCCATCCAAGTTGGGAAACAGAAGAATAAAAAGTTGCATAGGCAGAGTAGGTCAAATTATGAGAAACTTGAAAAATAGTATAATTTAAGCTGCACATGGCAGGCATTGTAGAGCCATTTAAAATTACTTATTAGGGAATTAGCCATTTAAAATTACTTATTAGGAAAATAACTTTACCATTAGTTTGTAGAACAGATTGAGTATGGACTTTGTTCATCCAGTATTTATTAAGCATATGCTGTGTATACTCTTGCAGGTAGTGAGACTATATCAGCAAATCGGTGAAACTTACATTGTGTTAGTTCTGGGAACAAAGATGAGGAATAGGTAGGAACAAGTAGATGATAGTAGAAGATAGATGGGTAGTGATGGATATCATTCTGTCCTGGTCAGGGTGGGATGCATGAGTGGAGGAGAAGGAGCAAATTCTAGAATTTGCAAAGGAATTGATGGAATTCTAGATATACTGTAATGTATGAAAGGGAAGAATGAAAGATGATATGCCCAGGTTAGAGCTGAGCAGACAGACTTAAAGTTATGTATTTCTCGGAAAGAGGATATTAAGTTTGGATATTTAATTTTGCGTGAAAAAATAAGGACATTTTTCTTAACTTGCAAACTGAAAACATTTAATATGTGTAATACAGCAATGTGTTTCTACAATGATGCCTAATTTTATATGAGAAACATGTCAATAGCTAGGTATTGTACTCATTTACATTTTCATTACTGTTAGTACATATTTTATTTTTGTGTTGAATGAAATAGTTTTGAGGATGTATTATTATAATTCATTTGGACTGTCAGAATGCTTTAAAGTCTGCATTAATAGGATCTAACTTATTTAGGAGATTTAACAATTCCCAAAAAATTAAGTTGCATTTTAATTCCTCGGTTGTAAGAATTTAGCGGTCTTTGTGTTATATTTTTGTTAACTATAAGGATTCAAAGTTTTTGTCTGTGCTTATAGAAAGAGCTCGGGCCAGTGTTTTTGGATAGTGCCATTCTCAATAAGTTTTTCTGTTATCTGAGAGCATTCATATAATTACTCTGTTTTACACTTTATTCTGAAAAATAGTCTGTTCCAGAGTTATTTATTCTGGAAGAAAATTTTGGTTTTTGTATAGTTCTCCATAAGTTTTATTTTTATTTTTGTTTTAATTCTGCAATGCATAAATTAAGTCTGATACTGAGTATTGTAGGTTTTTCTTTTGAATATCCCATTATCCATCAACTTTCTGTTCCCGGCTGCTTTCAAAATATTCTAAAAGTTTACATCATTTTTTCCTCTGTCTTCTAAAAACTAGGGACCCATTTTATTAAATTGGAGGTCCCTAAAACATTTTATTTCTCTGGAGCTATTTGTAGACCATGCCACAAATTCTTTACTTCGTCTATTAATAATTCCTTATCTCCCTAATTGTGTACCTCTCTTTTACCTTGGGTTTTCAGCTCATCACATATTTTCCAGTACAGTACTTGGTTTGTTTGTATGGCTATTTTTTTCTCTTCTATTTTACTACTATTTTTTTTATTGTATTCCTTTTTCCTTTTTTTTTTTTTTTTTTAGATTTTATTTATTTATTTGAGATTGAGCGAGTGAGTGAGAGAGCACAGCTAGGTGAGTGGCAGAGGGAGAAGCAGACTCCCCGCTGAGCAGGGAGCCCCTCACAGGGCTGGATCCCAGGACTCCAGGATCATGACCTGAGCTGAAAGCAGATGCTTAACCTCCTGAGCCACCCAGATGCCCCTTTATTGTATTTCTTCTTTCATTTCTGTCTTTAGTAGTGCTTTTTTATCAGGTATCTTTTTCTCCCCCTTTAATTGGTGGGCTTATAATGGAGTTTGTTTGTGATGCCTTTGAAGCACTTTTATGGTACACTGAAAAGGGCAAATTAAACCAATATTGTGGTAATTTTATTCTGTTCCTGACTGAATTCTTAGGGTAATTCTGAGTGGGGATTTTTTTTTTTTTAATATTAGAGAAACTGATGATGCAAAAAGATTTTCTTACTGAATTTTAAAACTTCTTATTTAATATAAGTTTCAATGACTGTTACCTCTCACTGATGATTAATAAAATGGGCTATTGAAATTATCCTAGGAGGGTTAATGGACTTAAGGTTAAGAATCCTTTCTTTAGGGGCACCTGGGTGGCTCAGTCAGTTAAGCATCCATCTACAAGTCAGGTCATGATCCCAGGCTCCCTGGATCTAGCCCAGCATTGGACTCCCTCTCCTGCTCCCCTTGCTTGTGCTCTCTTTCTCTGTGTCAGATAAATAAATAAAATCTTAAAAAAAAAAAACGCTTTCTCTATTGAATTGCTAGGATGTGTGAGTAAAAGCTGTACTAGTCAAGTCTGTCACTGATCAAGTAAAATACCTAATTATGTATCAGCTCAGTTTGAGATTTCTTGAGTCTCTAGAACTGACTGGATTTGGAGCAAATACTACCCCAAAATACTGACTAAAACAAATTTAAACAAACCTCTCTGACTCTATGATAAGGTTTAAGGACAATGGATGAATGTTCTAACATGGATCAGTGATGCTCATTGGTGCTATAAACTTTGTTTTCGTTACTGGCCGTGTGGTAACTTTTACCATATAAAAGAGGGTTCGCTTACTTTATGAAGGCACTGATTAGCCATAATACTAAATCCTCAGATCTCCATACCAAGAAGAGGAACTGATTTGCCTAATACAGTGGATCTCAACGGCAGACCTAACAGACTCCTGCCAGTCTGCCAGACCAAAATTATTTTTACAATACTATTAAGATGTCATTTGCCTTTTTTTGCCTGTGTTGCAAAAGCACCAATGGTGCAAAAGCAAAGATGGGTAATAGTGCTGACACCTTAGCATGAATCAAGGAGTGGTACCAAATTGTTCTATAATCATGTATTCTTCTCACACTGTGTACTTAGAATTAAAAGGAAGTCTAGTTTCACTTTAAAATGTTCTTGGTGTAGCAGTAAAAGTTTTTGTATTGACTCTTGACCTTGTGTGTATTGTTTTTAATATTCTATAGGACAAAAATGGGAAGTATGCATAAAATACTTCTGTTACATAATAAAATATGATTATCTCAAGGAAGAGTTCTTACAAATTTTTCATGAGTTGCAAGCTGAACAAGTCTCTATTTTGTGGAACACTTTATTTGAAAAAATGATTAACAGACAAACTGGTTATTCAGACTTGAGTATTGGGCAGACATTTTTTCAAAAATGAACAAAGTAAGCCTACCATTTCAAGGAAGACTATTGTGTTGTCTTGATAAAACCTGAATTACAGAAAACAAGAGCTTGATAGCTTCTTGATATTTAAAGACAATTTTGATGAGATTGGGGTGATATTGATTAATGTGATTTTTTATACTGAATAATAAAGTGTGTAGTGTTTGGAAAATCTTTATAACTCAGTGAACAAATATTTTCAAAATGACCAGTTATGATAAGAAACCGTGTATATATAAATCATGTATTCAACATTCCAGATACACCAATGGATTTTAATATATAACAGTAAAAAGAGTTCACTGATAGAGTTTCAGAATTTATAGTGCAACCAATCTTTAAGAAAGTACCACTCTACAGAAGTTTGATAGTATCAAAGAAGAATATTAATTATCTGAGAGGGCTGTTAAAATACTCTACATATTTGTGGGAGGTTAATTTTCTTCAGTTACTTTGAACAAAATAGTATGTCACAACACATCGAATGCAGAATCAGTTTTAAGAATTCACATGTTTTCTATTAAGCTAAACATTAAAGAGATTTACAAAGTTGTAAAAGAATGTCATTCCCACTAAAATTTTTTCTATGTTTGGAAAATATATTTATTTATCATAAAAATGCTCTCTATATTAACATTCAAGGAGTTTGGGTTTTTTTAGATTAATTATTTGCTGGTTCTTAATTTTAATTTCTAACATAGATATACATAGGTATACTTCATTTAAATAAAAGCTCTTTAGAGTCCTCAGTAATGTTTAAAAGTGGAAAGAAAGTGGTTCTCAAACTGAAAAGTTGGAAAGCTTCTAGCTTAATATATGAAGGGCCCATGTGGCTCATTATAAGAAGTAAAAGATAGCTAGATACTCAGTCATTTTATCCAATTCAGATAAAAACAAAGTTAAATATCATATAGTATTGGATTTTTATTATTTCTGTGTCCATCTGCAACTTTTCTATTTAAAGCATTAGTTCTAGGGATCCCTGGGTGGCGCAGCGGTTTAGTGCCTGCCTTTGGCCCAGGGCGCGATCCTGGAGTCCCGGGATCGAATCCCACGTCGGGCTCCCGGTGCATGGAGCCTGCTTCTCCCTCTGCCTGTGTCTCTGCCTCTCTCTCTCTCTCTCTCTCTCTCTGTGACTATCATAAATAAATAAAAATTAAAAAAAATAAAGCATTAGTTCTTTTTGTTAAATCAGTGAGTGTAATGCTGTCCTCTTAGCTTAGTCATGGGTTAATTAGTAAATGTCATACATATTTTTCAACTTTTGAAGAGATAACTTAATGTATCTTAAATTATGAGAAAGTACAGGAAGGAGGGTTGTGTGGAGATGTCCATGTGGTAATTATATGTTACATACCTCTCCAAAAATGACTGTTCAGTCTTTGTAAAGATCAAATTAGTTAAAAAAAAAAGAAAAAAAACCAAATTAGTTAATATATATGAAAATATCCTATATATAAATAGACATATACAAAATTATATTAATACTAGGTTTTATTCTTTGCCATCATGTGCAGTGATTGATGTGAGAAGGTAGAGAAATTAAGGTGAACGGATTCTTTTTAATTTTTAAAAAGATTTTTAAAAGATTTTTATTTATTTGAGAGAGAGCATGCGAGAGAGATCACAAGCAGGGGGCTGGTGGAGAGGGAGAAGCAGATTCCCCACTGAGCAGGGAGCCCAAATGTAGAACTCAATTCCAGGACCCTGGTATCATAACCTGAGCTGAAGGCAGACGCCTAACCAACTGAGCCACCTGGATACTTTTTTAAAAACCACTTATTTCACTGATAAACTCAAGGCTGGGTTACCTTGCTACTTGGATAACACTATATGGTGATTATGCTTTACTTAATTATTTTTCACGAAGCAATCATTCTGATATATGCACATTTGAAGTTAGATGAGCAAATACTTATTTCAGATGTTTCATAGTGACATGCAAATGTTATGTAGTTATATGTTACATTATAAAATATCTCAAAAATTAAAATAATCTCCATTACAACTAGTTTTAAATTAGAATGGCATGATCAAAAACATGAGCACATGTAGTTGTTAAGCACCAACACTAAACAGATGGTCCAGGAGGATACATAACAGGCTTGCAGTCTGGGTAGAAGAGCATAAAGCCATTAAAACTATCAGATTTCTGTTTCTCATAGACATTAGTCAATGAATAAGTAAAGACATAATCCTTGGTTATACATGGACCAAATCTTAGAATGTTAGTGTCGCAGAATTGCTTATTTTCTTTTCATCTTTTACCTAATTTAAAAATTACTGTATACAATAGTAGATAATACTATTGCCTGCTTATTGAAATTAATGCATCTTGTCATAAGTAGGTCATTTATAAATGTGAAATTGCTTGAGGCCCTCTTTTACTGCCATGTTGCATTTAAGTTCTGGCTGGACAGATTTGAACTATATTGCTAGGCTATTTGCCTCTAAAGCATTTCTCAGTTTTCATCTTATAAAAGGATATGGTTGATCTGAGATTATGTTGGCTTGGAAATAGCTATGTATGATTAGAAAATTACTTGCTCACGTATCATATGTGTCTCATTCAGAAGCTCATCTTTTATTTTAGCAAAGGGTCTTTCCAAAGAGAAATTCTTTTAAAAAAGTATGCTTTCAAAAAGAGTTTAATCAAAACTGCATTAATCGACCCTATATTATGGATTAATCTTTGTTTAGTATTTTAAGTATTAAACATGAAGGAAAAACAGTATTTAGAATATTTAATGGACTATAATTTCTTTTTAGAGAATTCTGGATTCATATTATACCCCAATTTATTTAAATTACTGTACTGTGACTTTTATTGTATAAAAAAATGATCCTTAAAATACATGCAGGAATGTAGTATTTTCTGTTTTTTACATAGAATGCATACCTTTTACAGAAGAAATTTTTTAGATTGTTTTATTATGTTTATTCATAGTCTGACAAATATGATTCTGAATCTCTTGCACTGAATCCTACATGTATAGCCTCTTTAAATGTGCTTCAGTGAAGTAACAACAGGATATAATTATTTATCGTTTTTCCTAGAAGTAAATAAAATGGACAGGCTTCACAAAATGATTTTTTTTTTGCGTGTCTTACTCTCTTTAAAAAATGCTTTATGTGTTTAAAAGAATTAATTAATACTAAAAGGTTCATAGTGGGGGTGCCTGGGTGACTCAGTCAGTTAAGCATCTGCCTTTGGCTGTAGTTGTGATCTCAGGGTCCTGTGTCTTCTAGCTCCTGTGTCTTCTAGCTCCCTGCTCAGTGGGGAGTCTGCTTCTCCCTATCCCTCTGCCCTTATCTCCCATTAGTGTGTGCGGCCCATGTTCTCTTTCTCTCAAATAAATAAAATCTTTAAAAAGAAAAATAAATAAATAAAGGTTCATAGTGAAAAATGTAATCCCTGCTCTTAACTTAACTCTCAGTTCTGTTTCCTAGAGTAAAAATTCAACTTTTTAAAAGCAGTTTCTAATGTTGTTAAGTCCTATTTATAGTGGTACCATGCCCACCCTTGTATTTCTTGATTTATCTCTTTGAGAGACATTGTCTGTGGGCTTCTGAATAATGGTAGATGAAGGTTTAGCTTTTTTTTTTTTTAATGGCCATCTCTATATCTTCTTTCCTTCTAATATATTTATTACAAATTTAGTTAAATCAATATTCATATTAGTATAACTGATGTTTTCTGCAGAGCCTACATTTTTCTTTGGGGAAAAAACCCTATTTTTTCTGAAGTTACTAATTTTCGTGATGTACATAATTTTCAGTAAGTCTCTCCTTCAGTAATCAGCTATCTTTTATCAGAGAGTGGAGATTAGGACTTTTCAGACAGTTTCACCTGAAGGTAGTCCATCCTTCTCACATGAAGAGATTGCATTCTTGGGGTGAAAGGGCCTGTTCCCTATGATCCTAACATATGTCATTATGACCCTAACTTAAATTAGGCATGAATCAAATGAGAAACCCAAGCTTTGTAATTGAAAGTTTATTGTTCTCTAGGTCCATGCCTAGAGTGTTTATTAGCAGTTATCCTGGTCTCCCAAATCCAGAAAGTTTATGGATAGGCTGTGATGGATTAGTGATGTATTATTCAGATTCTAAACAAGAACCTTTCAGTTCTGTTTTCATATTAAAATAACTTTCAATAGGTACAGTGTGGATTAGAAACTGGAACTGGGTACCTAGTATCAGCTGTTCTACCAAAGAACTTCGCTATTAGATTTCCAAATGAGTCTAGATTATAGAAATCTCCTCAAAATCCATGTACTTGGAGCAAAGATTTGTAAACATAAAGCACTATAGTTTTATGAAAAGATGCAGGAAACATTCATTCCCCTATCTTTAATAATCTGTGTTAAGTGTGAGGTTAATTTTAAGTGTTGAAGTACTTTTCTGTGTAGTTTTTGAAATACTTTCTCTAGCTTTTGTAAGTTGCATTTTTTAGTTTTTCTCAGATTGCTAAAATAATCCATCTGATATCCTTAGTGTATAAAAACTAAACTGTTCTCTTTTATATTCAGGGTTGTCTTAATTGTTTCAAGGAATCTTTCTCAAAGGCTGAAAAACTTAATATCAAACCTATAAATAAAATTGTCTTTACAAAAAATTCTTAAAAGATTTTAAGAAAACCAAAATTCTAAATTCTTAAAATTTGCTAATTCTTAGAAGAGCTTTATGCAAAGGAGGCCAGAGGCTTTTCTGGCAACTGAATACATTTTGAAATACCATGTGAAGAATGTTGGGCATAAAAATTTTAAAAAGAACCTTAAAACTTTATTTATATTTATTTATTTATTTATTTATTTATTTATTATTTATTTTAGAACCTTAAAACTTTAAAAAGATATATCAACTTAAAGAACACAGAGAAACTTGGTAACAACTGTTAGGGACAAAGGTAATATTTACATTATAAAATTTGTTGAAGTGAGAATTAAATCACTTGTGTCTATGAGAATATCACACATCCATTTCAAAGTATAACCCAAATTATATATTGTCCTGCAATGATGGACTTGCACTATAAATTTGTACAGATTTTTAGTTTATATATACTTACTATTTCTTTTTTTAAAAAAGATTTTATCTATTCATTTGAGAGAGAGAGAGAGAGAGAGCACGAGCCTAGGGGTAGGGCAGAGGAGAGGGAGAAGCAGACTCCTTGTTGAGTGGGGAGCCCCGTGTAGGCCTTGATCCCAGGGCCCTGAGATCACAACCTGAACCAAAGGCAGATGCTTAACCATCTGAGCCACCCAGGCACCCCAATTTCTATATACTTTAAGTAGTAATATTGAAATTATTTGTAAATATTTGTTGTCAGAATTAAATGTCTGGGTTTATTAAAATATCAAAGTGTTTTTTAGGTCTCTTATCAGTGTACAAATAGGAGGCAGTCACAGGTGACTATATAAGGGGATTCAAATATAGAGGAAGGAAAATAAAAATTAAAATATAGAAGAAGGCTAGAGAGACATTTACTGAATCTCTATGATTGTAGGTGAAATTTACATAATTGTTGGTTACCTAACATTTTTGTTACTGCTGTTGTTCTTGCTCTCCTGTCCCAATTACAATTATCTGTATACTCTTCTCCACATTGATAGATTAACTAAACTAAGCTCTTATATGTTACATACTGTGGCCACAGTAGGTACTCAATAAGTGTTTAACTTACTAAGTGTATAAGAATTGTTTATATAAAACAACATTTTCTTTTCAGCATTCTGAGTTTTTAACTGTGATTTTCTGACCATGCTGCTGTTTGTCTTTGTTCGCTATCACATATAATCTGATTTCTGCAATACAGTCTCCTTGTTTTTGTTAAGTAGCTAGTTCTGGTTGGTGCTTTACTTCGGAGGCCCACTTTTCCAGTTATACTCATTTGCCTTGGGCTATTCTTAATTCTCTTGCACTAAGGATAAATCAGTCACAGGTCAGATTTGGCCGGTCTTACTACTATTCTTCCTTGTTCTATAGATCTCAAATTGTAGGTTAGGACTCTGTTATTTCAGCTGATCTTTGGGATACGAACCTTTGTGGGGAGTATCTATTCTGGGCTGCCAAATGAGTTGTTAGCTTGGAGAATGTCATCTCATTACTCTTATTAGGAAACAACCATTTTTGAAACACTATGCTTAGTCTCAGATTGTATATTATTTTTATTTACTCAAATAACGTTGTTAGGACATATGCTACTTTTTAGGGATAATAATGTGAATAATAGGGGTGCCCGGGTGGCTCAGTGGTTGGGTGTCTGCCTTTGGCCCACGGCGTGATCCCAGAGTCCTGGGATCGAGTCCCACATCGGGCTCCCTGCGTGGAGCCAGCTTCTCCCTCTGCCTGTGTCTTTGCCTCTCTCTCTGTGTCTTTCATGATTAAATAAATGAATAAAATCTTTAAAAAGAATGTGAATAATATATGGTTTCTGCTGTCAAGGTACTTATAGTCAAGTGAGAAAATGAGAGGCGTAAAGGTATTTAAGTACTAGAAGGCCTATGATAGAGTATGTACCAAAAAAAGAGAATGGTTGTTTACACTATTTACTCAGTCTAGGATTGTGAGGACAACTCACTATTAGAAGATATAATAATGTAGCTGACTACATTAACATAATTAAAGAAGAAGAATCAGATGGAAATAGATGTAGAAAAACAAGTACAATTCAGCACCCATTCAGATACTGAGTAAAGAGTAGAAGGGAACTTTAACCCGAAGGAAGGTATATATAGGAAAATTACAGCAAACGTTATACGTTAATGGTGAAACATTAAAATCTGTTTTACTAAATTTGAGGAGATAAGGAGATAAGGCTCTTACCTTCATTATATGTTGATTCAGTAAGTAAAGAAATAGAAATTAAGTGTCAGATGGGAGAAGAGGAAATAACTGTTATTTGCTGATGCTAAAAAAATGTTTTATACTAGAAAGCCCAAGAAAATGAACTGAATAAACTAAACTTTGAAAGGTGGTTAATCAGAAGTGTAATATATAAAAGCTGCAGTTTTCCTATTATTTTTATTATTTTTAAAGATTTTATTTATTTTTTCATGAGAGACACATAGAGAAAGAGACAGAGGCAGGGACACAGGCAGAGGGAAAAGCAGGCTCCATGCAGGGAGCCCAACATGGGACTCGATCCCAGGACTCCAGGATCATGCTCTGGGCCAAAGGCAGGCGCTAAACCATTGAGCCACCCCAGGATCCCCCAGTTTTTCCTACTATATACTAGCAATGACCAAATACGCAATATAGTAGAAAAAATCATTTCACAAACAAAAGCCTAATAAGAAAAAAAAAAACTTACTTAAGTGTGTATGAGATCTGTGTGGGAATATTTTAACAATTTTACTGATGTCAGTGTTTTCAAATTATTATTGTTAATAAGATCCTAATAATTCTTGACAAGGTTTTTCCTAGAACCTTTTAAATATCCTAAAATTCAGAGAAAAGAGCAGCATATATGACTAATCAGGACAATTTAGAAAACAAAAGAGAGGGGCTTGCTTTAATAGAATCAAGATAATAAAACTAGGGATATTGGAAAGGTTTTTAAGACAGAAATAGACAAATGGGCTAAGGGAACACAACAGACTCCACAAGTAGGCTCATACTTATATGGGAATCTAATATATCATAGAGATCAGTAGGAAATAAACTCTTTAGTAATTGGTGTTGGGATAATTGATTATCAGTATTGAAAAAACTACAAATTATATTCAAAACAACCTCCAAAGGCACCAACAGACAACCTATGAGAATAGGAAAATTTAGTAAGGTTTCTAAAGGTAAAAGCAATACACAAAAATTGATAGCATTCATATATCAGTAATAACTATTAGCACATATATTTTAAAAGTATTACATTCTAACAGCAAAAATGAGGAGGTACTTAAGCACATAGTAATAAAAATTCTTCTTAGAGAAAATTATAAATTGGTTTTGAAGAACTCAATGATGGATCTGACTCCAAAAGCACAGGACAAAAGCAAAATTAGACAAAGGGGATTGCATTAAACTAAAAACTTATGCAAAATACAAGAAACAATCAACAAAATGAAAAGGCAATCTACACTAGTTATCAAAAATAATTATAATAATAGACTATGATCCATTGAATATTACAGGGAATCATTAGTATGTATTGATATAAATAAATTGATGATCAGATTATTGACATAATTACAAAGTATGTCTTCACAAAAAACTTAATAATTACAAAAGAAAAATAATTATCATGGAGAAAACTGGCAGTTACCAGTTTAATCAAGTGATAAAAGAGAATGTTATCAGTAATGAGACAAATTGAAATCATGCACCATCTCTTAGGATACGTTGAGAAAAGCCACATCTTTTCTGTGTTTTTGCTTTCAAATATATATAACCTGAACTTAATTATGAATCAGACACAGTCTAATGAGGTAAACCCAATTGAAGGACATTCTATGAATAACTGGCTTTAACCTTTTAAAGTGCCTAGGTCATGAAATTCAAGGAAAGACAGAAACTCTTCCAAGCTGAAAGAAACTAAAGATGGAAGTTCAGACTACTGAATGAGAAGTGTGATTCTGAATTAGATCTTTTTCATAGAAAGGATACACCCATTCATTATTTGGAAATAACAAACTTGGATGAATTCTAAAGATGGGATGATAGCAAGATATTAATTTCCTGATTTTGACAATTATACATGTTTTTAGAAAATAAACACTAAAATACTTGGAGATTGTTGAATGTTGGGTCAGCAACTTATTTTCAAGAGGTTTGGGAAAAAGACTACTTGGCCACACAACTTTTCTGTAAGTTTGATACTGCCCCATAAATTACTTAGACTCCATTCTTTTCAGGTTTTAAATTTTTTTCCTCTGCTTTGGATTTTTTTTTATTCCTGTCTACTATTAAGAACATGCAATGTGGGACACCTGGTAGCTCAGTGATTAATCGTCTGCCTTTGGCCCAGGGCATGATCCTGGAGACCCAGGATCGAGTCCCACATCGGGCTCCCTGGGTGGAGCCTGCTTCTCCCTCTGCCCATGTCTCTGCTTTTCTCTCTGTGTCTCATGAATAAATAAATAAAATCTTAAAAAAAAAAAAAAGAACATGCAGTGAATTTATCATTTCAGATAGGTATTTTTTAGCTTTAGAAGTTTCATTTGGGATTTTTCTTTAAGTTTCCATTTCTCTCCACATAATGTTTGTGTTTTCTTTTTTAAGTCCTTTTACAGTTGACCCTTGAATAACACAGGTTTGAACTGCGTGGGTCCACATATACACAGATGTTTTTAATAAATACAGTACAGTACTATAAATGTATTTTATAATTTTCTTAATTTTTTTCTCGAGTTTGTTATAAGGATACAGTATATGTACATATACAAAATATATGTCAGTTGACTGCTTATGTTATTGACAAGGTTCTGAGAAACAGGCTATTAGTAGTTAAGTTTGGGGGAAAATCAAAACTTTTATGTGGATTTTTGGCTGTGCAAGGGGTCAGCACCTCTAATTCCACTTCATCTAAGGGTCTTCTGCATTTATAATGGTTTTTTAAAAATCCTTGTCTTCTCTGTGTATAATCTCTTCTATTTCTGGGTCTGTTTCTATTGACTGTTTTTCTTTCCTGGTCATGAGTCACTTATTTTCCTTCTTTGCATGTCTAGTAATTTTTTTTATTGTATAGTACACATTTTGGTTATTACATTGTGGAGTGTCTAGATCCCTCCTCCTTTAAGAAGTGATGAATTTTGTTTTGGCATGTTGTCAAGTTGCTTGTAATTAGCTTGATCTTTTCAAGGCTTATTTTTATAAGCTTTGTTGGGAAGGTTCTGGAATAGTTTTTACTCAACTGCTCTATTATTCTTACTTCTAAGATATTTTTCTGAGGTCTCTCTGCTAAATGCTCTGGGTGTTTATCAAGGTCTCTTTTACTCCAGCCAGTCAGAACTCGAATTTCTCTATTTTGTGAGCTTTGGTTGTTATTTAGCTTACAGCATTCCTGTAGTTATCCTCTACTCAGCCTTGTGGATTTAGGGTACACATGCACAACTTAGTATTTAGCCAAAATCTTAAGGGCATATATTTGGAGCTCTCTTATATGTTAGGATAGTTCTCTTGTCTCTGTATTCTTTTCTGAAAATTTTAGTTACTTCAGTTTCCTTGAACTCTAAGTTTTGGGTCCTTAGGTTCAGTGAGACTTGGGCTATCCCTCCCAATACCTCATTCTGGAAAGTGCCTCACTGCTTCACTAAAGAGAATCTTGCTAGTATTGCATACCTGCTGTCCAAAGTCTGAAACAATTATTTCATTTTCTGTCCAGTTTTCTAGCTGTTTATAGCAAGAAGGCAAGTTTGGTACTAGCTGTTCCATCCTATTTGATATTTCAGCTTACTTTGGTTGTATTATTTTCTCATCTAATGTTGTGAGCAATCTCACTGTACATGGTTCAACTGATCTGTTGTTGGGGATTGATTGTGTTAGTTTGGTCACATGACAAAAGATCAAAATGTTGGGAGTGTTGCCAAGAGAATACTTGAGGTAAAACGATAATTCTCAGTGAAACAATAATTCTCAGAGTATGGTTTGAGGATCCTCTCAGGGGTGCCAAAGGATCTTTCTACTTCAAAGTACATATCTGAGTAAGGCTAAATTTCCTTCATGTACATGAACCAATATACCACAAACAATAGATAGATGAATTCAGAAATAAAGTCAGGCAACCCTGTTTTTCAAGTTTAAATTAGAAATTAAAGAGATGTGTCAAAATAGTGCTATTCTTCTCACTAACTTTTTTGCTTTGATATGTTTAAGCATGTAATTTATTATTTTAAAAATAAGTTAACAACTAAATCCCTGTGAAGCCTTCTCGGTATTAATTTCTATTACAGAAAATATAGCCCGCAAAAGCAAAAGTTGTTTGGAGCCTAAAAGTTTGAGAATTATTAAAATAAAGCACCAATAAAGTCTAATCTGTCTGGGGAAGGAACTGAAGGTGTTAGGAGTGTAATGAACTGGGTAAAAAAGGGAAGGATTAAGAAATGAGAGATTCGGGAACCCTGGGTGGCGCAGCAGTTTAGCGCCTGCCTTTGGCCCAGGGCGCGATCCTGGAGACCCGGGATCGAATCCCATGTCGGGCTCCCGGTGCATGGAGCCTGCTTCTCCCTCTGCCTCTCTCTCTCTCTCTCTCTCTCTCTCTCTCTCTCTCTCTCTGTGACTATCATAAATAAATAAAAAAATTAAAAAATAAAAAAAAAAAGAAATGAGAGATTCTATTCACTTCCTCTTTTGTATAGTTATCAATTTCTTTACTTTTCTGCATTCTTGTGTGTAGGTATGGCAGTTAAAGTTATAATCATAGGACAGTACTCTGTCCCAACAACTGCATAGGTTCCTGCTTTATGATATGTGTTCAGCCCTTGCATAGGAAATCCTGATTTAATGTGTACTGTTTCAACTGAAACAGTAGATTAAGAAACAGACATTTGTTAATTGCTCTTTCTCTAGCCTGGCCTCTTTGCCCTAATGAGGAGCTAGCTCATACCTGCTTGTGTTCTAGCATCAACTTCCCTTCTGTTCTAGTGTCACCACTTGTACTTGAATTTCCTATTCTTCTTAAAACGAACAAGTTAAAAAAAAAAAAAGAACATTATTTGTCTCTGTCTTGCTTATTATCAAATGCCTTCAATGTCCATTTGTATGTTGCAAATGGCAGGATTTCCTTTCTCAAGGCTGAATAATAATTCTAATATATACATATAAGGTGTGTGTATCTCACATCTTCTTTGTGCATTTATCTGTTGATGGACAGTTATGTTGTTTCCCTGTATTGGCTATTATAAATAATACTGCAGTGAACATGCAGATATCTTTTCAAGATTCGATTTTCATTTCCTTTGGCTTATATATTGAAAAATGGGGTTGCTTGCTAAATCATACAGTAGTTCTATTTTTAATTTTTTGATGAACCTCCACAGTGGATGCAACAATTTATATTCTTAACAACAGTGCACAAAGAGTTCCCTATTCTCCAGATCCTTGTTAACAATTGTTATATCTTATGTTTTTGAGGTAGCTCTTTTAACAGATGTAAAGTGGTACTTCATTATGCTTTTGATTTGTGTTTTTTTGATTAATTATATTGAGTACCTTTTCATGTACTTATTGGCCATTTGTAGGTCTTTTTTAGAAAAATGTCTGTTCAGTTTCTCTACCCATTTTAAAATCAGACTGTTTGCTGTTGAGGTTTTTTTAAAAAATATACTTTGGATATTAACCTCTTATCAGTTATATGATTTGCAGATATTTTCTCCTATTTCATAGGCTGCCTTTTCATTTTGTTGATGGTTTCCTTTGTTGTGCAGAAGCTTTTTAGTTTTATGTAGTCACACCTCTTTATTTTTGTTTGTATTGCCTTTGCTTTTGGTGTTAATTGAATTTCTCATTCTAAACCATGGTCTATTTTTCCTCCGTTTCTGCTACCTCAGAATCATTCAACCATTTGTTTTCATTGAATCTAAAGTTTACGCAAGATTAAAGATTAAACCTGTGTCATAACTACATTGTTTAATTTTTTCAGGACAGTGCCTGCTCAAATATTCAGTGAGGAGATACAGCATTTCTTGGTTATTAGTTCATATTTTATATTCTTGACTTAAATAGATTTATTTTGGGTAATGGAAATACATATATTTAAGGGAAAGAAGAGGTTAATCATCCCAGGAAGATGGAGAAACAAATTGAGAATGAAGGACAATATCTGACTTACGCTTCAAATTTCTTTTACCATTGCCTTAGAAATATCAAATGCATTTATATTAATTAGAAACACAGAACACATGTCAAAAAAACCTGTCCTTTTGGATCATCTCTTAATACATATAGATATATAATTTTTTTAAAGAAAAAATTCATTCTGTGGTTATTTTCAGTCATCTGTAGGATAATAGGTATATTACGATATAATTTTAGACTAAAGCATCTGTTCTTAATTTCTTACAGTAATCCTAAATCGGAGAGTCAGAGAGTAAATAAAAAAGTCAACAATGATGCCTCACTTAGAATTCATAATCTTTCCATTTTGGTGAGACAGATAAAATTTTATTACCAGGTAAGTGGTCCTTTTTTTTATTTAGTATTTTAATAAATGCTTGTGTAACCACATTTTTGTGTAATAACAAAAGGTGAGTATCATTCACCTAACATATACTAAATGCTTATTACCTGCCAGATACTGGTTTATTTGCTGAAGATAGAGCAGTATTGACATAATTTATTACTTATGCAGTATTAAAGATACAAATAAGCACTTCATAATTATCTAATTTTAAAAATAATTATTGTATTTTATAAATTTTTAAAACCAGTTCCTAGTTTCTGAGAGCTTCAATACTGCAACACTTTAAGCTACTTGAATTATGCCTTTGAAAAGTGTATTTTTATTGTCCTTTTTAAAACTAAAATTGGATCATATTTCAGAGTTTAAATATGATCATTCTTCAGGCTATTGTATAATATACCTTTAAGAATTGCTGTAAGCTACATCACACAAATTTTGGTATGTTGTATTTTTAAAAATATTTATTTTTATGCATTTTCTCATTTTATTGTGGTTTCTTATTCTACTTTAGAAGCATGTCTTTAGATTTCTGAACTTATTTTTCAAGAATGTTCTTTGTTTTTTTGATTAAAGAATATAGTTTCTATGATACTGATTCTTTGACATTTGTTAATAGTTACTTGGCTTGTCCCATTATGTTGTTAGTTTTTATTAAAATTTCTTGTAAATTTCAGAAAGATAGGTACTGTCCAGTTCTTTGAGTGCAGGGTCAGAGCAAGCTTGTTTGTTAATTGCGTTTTTCAGCCTTTTATGGCCTGTTCAATTTTGTCTCTCGATCTGTCAGTTATTGAGAAAGATAAGTTGGAGTCTCCCATTATGATGATAGATTTGTCAAGTTTGCCTTTATCCACTTGAAAGCTATGTGATTGAATGCAAATGAGTTAAATTTTTGAATTATTATGGAGAATTATACTGTTTGCAAGTAATTGTTCCCACGTATTTTTTTTCTACTGATTTAAATGTTTTCCATCCTCTGTTTTTTTAAAGGCTACTCTCTATACATTCCATTTTTACCCTAGCAAAGGCCAAAATTAATATCTTTAATCTTTTATGAAATAGTGCTATTGATGAAGTTTTGGAGTATAGGTGAGGTCTGGAGCCAACGACCAAGAAGGAATTCTTGACACGTCTTTGGTGCAAAATGGTGGTTTTATTAAACGACAGAATCTATGGGCAGGAAGACTTGCTGCCCCAGGCCTGTGAGGGGTGGCTGATTATATACCTGGGAGTTGGAAGGGGTTTGGGGATAGTGTACTCTCTAAGGAATTTTGGAAGCAAGATTTCCAAGACCTTGAGTGAACTAGCTATTATTGGGAAAAGGTCACTTATTATAGACTAATAAAACCGAAGTCATGAGACCCTTCAGATGTATATCAGTGGACCATGTGCTTGGGGGATGATTGCCAACATGTATCTTGGGGGGTAGAGATAAAGGACATTTCTAAAGGAATTTTTATATGTTAAAGTAGACTTACAGGATCCTGGGGATCAGGCTAAGATTGCCTTCTGCCCTTAGCAAAGTAGGAACATTGAGGCAGTTGAGTCTGTAGAGGAATGTCACTCTCCCTGTTTCAAGGACTTGTCAATGTACTTTGTCCTCAGCTAGTCTTCTGTTCCCTCATCACTGTGATCTTAGAATATTTTAACTCCAGTCATTCCAATGATGACTTTTAAGCTGTTCTTGTCTTGTATTTTAGTTCTTTTTTTAAAAAAAACCATAGATTAGATATGGTAAATACTGTTAAATAAATAGAATCAATATCCTTTTAGATCAAGCTATGTGTTTTCCTTTTTTTTTTTTATTCCCTCTCATGGGATTTTCTTTTTTATATCAGAACTGTCTCTGGTATTATTTTCTTACTGAAATATACCCTTTAAATGTTTATTTAGAGAGGACTTATTAATGATGAAGTTTCTCAATGTTTATTTGTCTGAGAATGCCTTTATTTTACCCTTGTTCCTGAAAGATAGTTTTATTGGGTATGCAGATCTTTGTTAACAATTACTTTTCTCTCAGTGTTTTACAGATTTTATTCTTCTATCTCAGGATTCCTTTTTGTTCTGGAGAAAGCTATCAGTCTAATTTTTGTTCTTAGGTTAAACTATCTTTTTTCTCTGTTGTCTGCTAATATTCTCTTCTAAACTCTCTTTCCTGTTAGTCTCATATCCTTTTTTGCCTCTCATATGTGTCAGATCTTCTGTTTAACCCACTGTTTAACTTTTGACTCAGTAATTCTTTCTTTCCTTTGGAGAAGTTCTGTTTAATTCTTTTTCTCTTTGCTTTTCTATTTTGTTTATTAATCATGCTTTTATTTCTTCAGAAATTAAATTTTTATTCTATTTTAGATTTTATGCCTGATAATTCCAAAATCTGAAGTGAGATCTGTGGGTATCTGAATATACCTTTTGTTTTCAGCTTGCTATTTCTCATGGTAGTGGTGGCAGCAGTGGCAGTAAGGTGTGGGTGTATATTAATTGTGACTTTGTTTTGAGTGGGAGGGAATTTATTTGTGAGAATACTTTTGTGTCTGGGCCAAGGATATATTGCTCCAGAGAGGATTTGTTTCATTTGTGCAACTAGCCCAGAACCACTTTAATTTATTTTAAGTAGCACTATAATATTTAGAAGCAATACTTGTATACGATAGAAAACTAGAAAAAATTGAGAAAATGCAAACATAATTTCAGTGCCTAGAGATTACCACTATTAGCATCTGAATGTATGTATTTCTGGAAGCCTTTTTCTGCATTTGTGTATATGCAAATTATGTGTTTATGTGTTTGCATTTTTTTTTTTAAAGCTAGTACTACATTATTGCAAATCGTTAGGGAAATAACCCTCCTCAGCCTCTACCAAAGGCCAAGAAAAACAGCTTTCTTGTCTTCCTTTGAATGGTTCAGTTTTTTTTCCTGTTTTGTCTTTTAACTGAGGATTATATTTTTATTTATTTAATTTATTTAATTTTTTTTAAGATTTTATTTATTTATTCATGAAAGAGAGAGAGAGAGGCAGACATAGGCAGAGGGAGAAGCAGGCTCCATGCAGGGAGCCCGATGTGGGACTCGATCCCGGGACTCCAGGATCACGCCATGGGCTGAACCCAGGGATTGATTGATTGATTATTTGTTTGTTTGTTTGTTTATTGTTCAGTCATTTGAAGAGAATTTTTAAAAACTTTACAGCATTGGACGGTTTAGCGCCACCTTCAGCCCAAGGCGTGATCCTGGAGACCCGAGATCAAGTCCCACATCGGGCTCCCTGCATGGAGCCTGCTTCTCCCTCTGCCTGTGTCTCTGGCTCTCTCTATGTGTCTCTCATGAATAAATAAATAAAATATATATAAAAAAAAAACCTTTACAGCACTTTTGGATTCCTTCCTTCCTTTCTAATATCTAGTACTCCTTGTTGCCAGAAGTAAGTCTGTGCTAGGTTTTTTTTTTTTTTTAATTAATTTATTTATTTATGATAGACATAGAGAAAGAGAGAGGCAGAGACAAAGGAGGAGGGAGAAGCAGGCTCCATGCCAGGAGCCTGACATGGGACTCGATCCTGGGACTCCAGGATTGCGCCCTGGGCCAAAGGCAGGCATCAAACCGCTGAGCCACCCAGGGATCCCCCTGTGCTAGGTTTTTAATAAACTTTTTGTATTACTTGCCAATATTCCAGCTGTCATTTTCCTCAAGTTGACTTGAATAAATAAGACATCTATTTGTTTTTTAATATTGTTTCATATCAGTATTTTTAGATTTGAAACAAGTAAATTAAGTGATACAGTGACTTATTTTGACAGTCATCAATTTCATTCTTGTTAAAACCAGGCCAGATTTTTAATTTTATATTATCTTTAGGGAGATGGAAGTTTGCCTTGAAAATTTCAGTGAGATTCCTTGGAAGGCAAAGGAATTTCTGCATCAGAATTTTTTTTTAAAGATTTATTTATTTATTTATTCATGATAGAGAGAGAGAGGCAGAGACACAGGAGGAGGAAGAAGCAGGCTCCATGCTGGGAGCCCGATGCGGGACTCGATCCCAGGACTCCAGGATCGTGCCCTGGGCCAAAGGCAGGCGCTAAACCGCTGAGCCACCCAGGGATCCCCCTGCATCAGAATCTTAAGTCAGTTGTCAGTGCAACTTAATTCTGTATTGTATACTATTGCTTTTGGGGTTTTATAAAACAGTTATATTGAAATCTAGTTCATGTACTATACAGTTAACCCATTTAAAATGTCCAGTTCAATGGTTTTCAGTACATTTAGAGTGTTGTACATCAGTCAACCAATTTTAGAATAATTTTGTCACTCCAAAAAGAACCCTGTGTCTATAAGCAGTTACTCCTATTTTCTCTATCCTGCGCGCACACATACCACCACCACAATTCCACTACCCCAGTGTTAGGCAACTGCAAAAACCTATTTTTGCCCCTAAAGATTTGCCTATTCTGGGAATTTCATAAAAATGGAATTATATACTACTGGTCTTTTGTTACTGACTTCTTTTACCTAGCAGAATGATTTCAAGGTTTATTCATGTTGTGATATGTAGTAGTATTTCTTTTTTATTCAGCTTCTGTTGTCTTTTTGTCTTCCTCCTGCCTAAAGCCAGGTGTTGAAATTACCTTTTATTAATCATGTTAATGTAATGATATCATCATCAAGAAATTTGGGGAAGAGCAAATTGTGAAATCCATCAGTTCAACAGTTTAGATAAATGGTTCTTAATGAAGGGTGCTTTTATCCCCTCAGCAACATTTGTCAGTGATTAGAGACCTTTTTGGTTGTCACACAAAGGAATACTACTGCTATTTGGTGGGTAGAAGCCAGGAATGCAGCTAACTATCCTGTGATCCACAGCACGGTTTCCTAAAACTAAGAATTATCCAGCCTAAAATGTTAATAGTGTCAAATTTGAGAAGTCCAAATATTTATAATGCCAAGTGATTTTATTATTAACATTTTGACTTGTCTTGAATTGTCACCATTTTTTCAGACACATCTGTAAATATTTCATTAACATTTGCTGGGTGACCAGTTATATATACCCTTTTGTTTTTATTAATACGAGTTTGAATATAATGGACTAATTAGGGCTAGAAGTGATAGACTGTTTCAGGTACATATAAAACACAAAACATTCTGAAGGTTGAAATTCTTGTATCATTCCCCTGTGTTTTTCCTTTAGAATCAGTTTATTAAACCATTTATGCCATCAACCCAGTGTTTTGTATCCTTAGATAAGATGTTTCTAAGACACTTTTAAAGTATCTTCAGGAATAGACCAGCTGCCTTATTTACATAATTAATTGATTTACTAAATTTTTTCCCTCATGTATGTAACCAAGACACACATGGCCTGTTTAATATAAGACAGATTTCTAAGTTAAAGTCTCCATCAGTGCAGTTCTTGTCACCTGTTAAGTTACCTATCTTTTTTATTCCCTCTGCCTGCCACTTCCCCTGCTTGTGCTCTCCTTCTCTATCAAATAAATAAATGAAGTCTTAAAAAAAATAATAAGCTGAATCATTCGAGGCTCAGAAATAAAAGAACACTTTACTATTAAAATTTTTAAATTTATTAGGAAACTTTTGCATGGTTGATGTCATAAGTATAAAAAACAAAATGGTCTGGTACCATTAATCTAGTTGCCAGAAAAAGCTGGTAGTTTTTAAGGTTTTGTTTAGCCTCTGTTATAACAAGCAATATTTGGACTATTAACAAAACTTAGGAGCCAAGGAAACGAGACCTTTGTTTTATACGACACATACTTTATATTTCATCACGTTTTTGACACTTTGGTCAGATGCTCTTTTTAATGCCATTCATTTCCTTTTTTTTTCTGTAAACTATTAAAATACAGTAAAATAAATCTTAATTTCTTTCTTTTCTTTTTCTTTCTTTCTTCTTTCTTTCTTTCTTTCTTTCTTTCTTTCTTTCTTTCTTTCTTTCTTTCTTCAGAAAGGGAGGGTGGGCTGAAGGAAAGGGGGAGAGAGAATCTTGAGCAGACTCCATGCCCAACACAGAGCCCCATGTGGGGCTCAATCTCATAACTCTGAGATCATGACCTGATCCGAAATCAAGAGTTGGACACTTAACCACTGAGCCACCCAGGTGCCCCTTAATGTTTTTCACTAATAACACAGATAAAAGGACAAATACAAATACTATGATAAATATAATTGTTTGAATTTTTAAAATAGATTGGAAGAGACTCTTATATTTTAGAAATCTTTGAAACTTATATTTAGTACTGTAATAATGTGCATTTTGCTCAGCGTGTGTGTGACTCAGAAAAGGAAGATGAGCCCAGCCCTTTGCTAGAAGTGTTGTTTAACTACTTACTATGAATGTAGTTTATGGATAACTTATAGGAAGAAGGAGAAGCCTAGTTTAAGTTATCTTTAAAGAATAACTAAATACTGTCTGTGACTGGCAGAAATGTGTGAAATAGTCTTTCTTACAGTGCTTTAAGCAACTGAACTTTAATTCACAGAAACTTGTATATCAGGAAAAAAACCCTTTTTAGATGGTCAACTAAAAATAATAAACCATTTTTTATAGAAAAGTTGTAGGTCAAAAAAAGTAATGGGAATAAAACTACTTGTATCTATCAGAGCACTTTTCAATTAACATAATTTCTGCCAGTTGTTTTCTGTTTTGTCTTTTTCTTTTTTAAATATTGCTGTTCTCCAGATCGTTCTAGATGGTTTTCATATGAGGATAGAATTTCTCCCTGTTCTGTGAAAATTTGCTTAAATGGTCCTGAAAATTCTCAAATTCTTTGTATTTGAATACTTGAATACCTTCTTATCTCTACCTCCAGTAATCCTTTTCATTCCCTGCTTTGTTATTTTTATCCTTAGCGCTTACTATCAAAACCATTTTACTTATTTTCTGTTTACTCTACTAAAATGTACATTCCACAAGAGCACAGATTTTTGTTTGTTCATTACTGTATTTCCAATGTCTACTACAGTGTCTGGCAGATAATAAACACAGAAAATAGTTGTTGAATAAGTAACTGCCCTGATTTCCTCATAACTTTCTCAGCTCTTCAGTTGTATTGCTAAAATTCCTTCTCCATACTCCTTTTTAATATTTTTTAATCACGTTTCTAACAAAGTAAAGTATCTTCACTAGTTCATATACATGTGTGTTATCATCCGTAACCCTTCAATTAATTTATTCCTCCTACTTAAAATCATATTTATCCTGGGCTCATTTGTGTATCATTTTTCCATTGCGTTAGCACCTTAATGATGAGCACCTTTAGAACTAAGTGAAGTCTGGAAAGTCTAGGGTATATAATAGAGCTTTAACAGTAGCAGTCAGGTGTTTTTAGCCTCTGATATCTTTTATGTGTCCTCTCTGTTTTTCAATGTTACTTGTAAGATTAGAATAGGGAAATAGGAATTTCTACAAAAATGTAGCTATAATCCTCTGAAGAACTTATAGAACCAGATAGAGGTTTTAGAATAATTTGAGTTTTAAAAAATTTGTATAGTTTTTACCTGACTTACCTAATATTAGTACTTTCAGAAATAACAAAATTAGTATTTGAAAGTAAAGTAAAAGTAGAGTAGAAAAGTAGACTTTCTCACATTAACTAATATTTTATAATGTTTATCACTTTAAAAACTTTATACTTTTATTTCCTACCTTTCCCAACAAAAGTCACATACATGGTAAGTCATGGAACTTTCATTTAAGCCTAGGCTTTTGGACTCTACTCCATCAGAGTATGCTATGCTGGGTATAAGATTCTACTATACTAAAGTACATTTTTAGATACATGGAAATAAGTTTGAATTTAGCAGTTTCCTGTAGAAGTTGTGTCACCCAAATATAATAGAATTTCATACTGTTAAAAGTGAAACACATGAGCTCATTGATGATACCATATGGTGAAAGAATCTTTGAGGTTGCTTTCATCTTTGTAAAGAGACTGGATTAGTATGAGGAATGGGGTAACAGAATAGAGAGAGAATGGGGAGCCAACTGAGGAAGAGGCTACAAGGGATGAGCTAGTACCATATATATTGAATATTACTGTTTGGCTGGACAGCTTTGTTATAACAGTGTACCAACATAGAATGTTATATGGCAAATCAATATAATAAATTGCCTTGAAAAGTTGATATTTTTTAGTATGATTTATCAGTTTTCACTCATGTTATCCCAAAATAAGAGGTGTAAAATGAGAATTAATCCTTTCTTGAAGTTGAAATAAAGCTTTTTTCTAATAATTGGGGAGCTCTTTAAATTCAATGCCTCTTTTTATGATACTGAATTTGAGTATTCTTTGTTCTGACTTAAACTGTCTCCACTAAATGGAAGAGACAAAATAGTGATTACTTTTATTATTTTATTACTTTTACTTTATTTTATCTCTTATTTATGATTTCTTTTACATATGTTCAAAACAGTCCTGATAATTCTGCTTCAAGTCAAGGAAACTAAAAATTAGAAGAATTAGAAATTTATTCCTTTAAGTCCATTGCTGTTACCTACTTAGCTCATAGCATGTTACATCTAGAGGTAACTTGCTTTGAACTGGAAAATTCATTTATTAAATAACCAGATTCGGCCTCAGTCTTTGGAGTAAGTGATTAGCAGTTTTTGATGCTTATTCTTAATATTGTTAATTATTTATCTAACCAGGTACACATACAGAGTATATGCTTTTTCTTTAAATATATGCATGTTTTTGGTAATAGTTTTTTAAAGGCATAGTAAATATAACACTGAAGAAAATGCTTTGAAAAATTCTTATATATGTCTACAAAGAATTACAGATAAAAGGTTAATTCTAATGAGCCTCTAGTACATGTCACATACTGGCTATGGGAAAATGTTTATTTGGATCTAGAATTACACATCTGAAAGGACAATACAAGTTAACTTTTCATGGTATTTGCTCCTTCATCATAATATCAAGTAAAGAGTGATTCAGAGAGAATGAAGTACTTTTAAAAACTTATTCCTTGGTAACTAGTTATGTTTGAATATGTAGCGGAAGCCAAATTGTAAGGACATTCACAGTTATTTCTATAATCTTGCCAAGATTCAGTAATATCCCAGGGCACCTATCAGTCCTATAGCCTGATTCATCCCAGGTCCTTTGTAGCATGTCACTATTAGTAATGACAGATGCATTGTCTCCCTTCATTTCCTCAACAAGGGGGTAGAATAAATGGAAGATGCACAGTTGATTTTTACCTAAAATGAGTAATTTGAAAGCATTCAATTCTTTCTGAATCATCCTGTACTATCAGAATGTGAGTATATTCTTATCACTGAAAGTTTGACAAAAATCAAAGTAAACCTCTATTATAGATAGAGAAATAATGATTTACTGAGGAAGAGCTCACTTGCATGAAATGATCGTAAGATGCATTTTTAATGAAGTATTAATTCCCTTAAAGAGAAGTAACAAAAGATCAAAAAAAGTACACACACTTGATCTTTTATTGAGGAATGTTGTTTAAATATCTAACACCTAAAACTTACATTTCCAAATAAATACTGGACCTGTTCCACTTGGACACTTATTTTGTAGGTGGTATTTTTTTTTGAATATTTTACTTACTTATTTGAGAAAGAGTGAGTGAGAGAGAGAATGAGCAGGGGCAGAGGGAGAGGGAGAAGCAGACTCCTTGCTTAGTAGGGAGCCCCACAGGGCTCTCTATCCCAGGACCCTAGGATCCTGACCTGAGCCAAGGTTGATGCTTAACTGACAGAGCTACCCAGGTACCCCTATTTTGAAGGTATTAGATATGTTATTAAGCCTACCTGACATTATAATTTTTGTTACTTAATTCATTAACTTAAAGTTACAAAAAGTTTCAGACACTTCAGTGTCTTTTGAACAACTTGGATAACTTCTTTCACCTTTTTAAAAGCTTTTTAATGGAAGTATAGCATATCTGCTATAGAGAAGGGCACAAATCATAAGTTATAGCTATTTGATAATTATCTAGTCAGCATTACCCATATAACAATCTTTGGGGTGTCTTTTTACAGGAGACTTTGCAGCAGTTGATCATGATGTCATTGCCAAATGTCTTAATCATTGGTAAAAATCCTTTTTCTGGTGAGTATTAAACTAATGTGATAGTAGCCTTAACTTTGTGTAATACTGTAATGCTGATCAAGATCTTATTTAAATGAACACAGTAGGTTTTTCATGACTCTAGGGAAAGTCAGAGGTGATACTCCATTTTGTAGAGAGAAAATAAACTCAGAATATTTATAATATGTAGATGGGATTAAGTACATTTTATGTTAAGTTCAGTGTTTTTTCAGCTCTGCCAAATTGTTACTTTTCTGTAATGATTTTTAGTGTCTCATCATAAACAAGTATAGAAGATAATGTGGGTACAAGATTCAGGGAACATAACCTTAGGAAAGAAGTGATTTTGAAGTAATTTCTAGGTTTATATTCATACATCTGCTATTTTTCATTGCTAGAGCAGTTCAAATCTAAGATTTTACTCATTGATGTTATCATTTATATTAAACTACTTCTAAATGGAAAGATGAGAAACAGCTTTTTTCGATCATTTAAATTATTTTCTTCAGAAATTTCTGCCTTTTGCCAGCTTTTAAATGTGACCTATTCAGAGTTTTAATTTTTAACAATTGGAGAAATTAGTAGCTACTAACCAGTTCAACAGTGGACTTACTCTTTTAGGCTACCCATAACCCAAATCCAAGTGTATCTTCTCTAAACCCCACCCCCCATTCTCATTCAAAACAAACAAAAATAAACACTAAAATCAAACAACTGTTTTTCCTGAGGAAATTACCACTTAGATGAGGTGAATTAGGAGTTTAGATAGTCTTTAGAGGTATTCTGGGATATTTGATTTTACAAAGTAAAAAATGAAAAAAAAATTTTGTGTATAAAATGGAATTTTCAATTTCACATGCATTTAGTAATTACCTGCCAAATTATAGAGACCAGGAATATAAAGAAAATGGCCTGTACTCTGGAAGATCTTGTGCTTTGGTGAGAGATGCAGAGATGCCTGGGAAATTATGTAATAATTAATACAAAATAGAGCTATATAAAAGTACTAAGGCATATAAAATACACAGCCATCATTTATAAGGTTGGCAGGTTAGTGAGGGTTGGAGACCATTGGTAGGTAGTTTGGCCAGAGAAGACTACACCACAGTGTTAGTGAGCTGTACCTAGGATTGTGATTAGTAAGGCATTCACTAGAGGGATGAATATAGGAAAGAAAGAGAGTGACAGAAGTGAAGGCAGAGGAGTGCGGATGTACATATATTTGGGAAAGGTGATTAGCGTGTCTAAGAAAGTAGGTTGTTTCCTGGAGTATAGAGGGAGATGTTTGAAAAGAAGTTTAGGACTTGTCATAGACAAATTGCCCTGATGGTGAAATTCTGGACCAAAGAAGTGATTTTTTTTATTTTTGTCCCCTATATGTTTTGAGAAGATCTGAATTATTGAGTATTGTTTGACAGCAAATGTACTCTCCAGGTCTATTATAAATCATTAACTGTATCCAGCTTATTACATACATTCATTTTACCATCCTTGCTGTAACATTTAATTAAGCTTTTGATCCTCATGAGTATACACAGTGGAAACCCATTTAAATTTTATAGGTAGATAAATCATGAGATAGGTGTTTTAGAAAGAAAATGTTAGTAGGCCTAAATGAAACCAGACCTATTAGGAACCACTGGCCTGAATTTGTGACATGTCTCTATATCAGCAGTTCTTCATTTGGCATGTTGTAATCATTTATGGAAAACTAGTGCATTTATAGTTAGCATACTTTATTGTATAGAGTTTTGAAGCCCGTTTTGTCTATACTGCAGCCCTTCAAAATGAACATCCTTGCCCATTTCTTCTGCTATTACCACATTATGCACACAGAGCTGCTTTTTTGAATTCTGCACTATACTTGCATACTTATCCTTGGGTCAAGTTGTTGTGAATGTTACCTTTAGAAGGGATTCTACTAATGTAAGAAAGAGAGTTGAACTAAAGTAAAATGTAGTACTTAGCAATCGTTTTTATTTCAGAACAAGGCACAGAAGAAGTTAAAAAGTTGCTTTTACTTTTACTGGGTTGTGCCGTTCAGGTAAGTTAAAATATTTCTTCGTATTTTCATTTTAATAACTTCTTTATATGTTTTTTCAGGCTCTAGTTTCTAAAAGACTTAGAGATGGGCTATTGCTTTTCAAAGTCTCTGTTAGGAATTTTTAAATAACTATGACCTTCTAAGGAGATTTTGAAGGAAAATATTTATTCTGTGATTTTATTTCAAACTTGTATTATCAGATAGCTGTGTTACTTAAAAACTGTATTTGGGCAGCCCCGGTGGCTCAGAGGTTTAGCGCCGCCTTCAGCCCAGGGCCTGATCCTGGAGTCCTGGGATTGAGTCCTGCGTCGGGCGCCCTGCATGGAGTCTGCTTCTCCCTCTGCCTGTGTCTCTGCCTCTCTATCTCTTTCTGTGTGTCTCTCATGAATAAATAAATAGAATCTTAAAAAAAAAAAGAAACACTATTTTTTTTTATTCTGAGGCTTATAATGGCCCTAAGTTTTTCAAATTTCCTTAAAGGGACTCTAAAAACTTCTCCTAAAACATCCTTATGATTCATGTGTGCATGTATGTATGTTACAAAAGAGGATTAACACCAGAGAGAGGCAGAAATTATGAAAAATGTTATTTAGGAGTTTAGATTATTATTGCCCTTTAGATGACTGATTATAATAATAGCTATGATTTATTAAATACCTGCTTTGTGTCAGGGATGATTCCTAAATAAGTTTTCTTATAGTATCTTTTTTTTCCACATAAGGATATCAGTGTTTACATAGGATGAAATTTAAATTACCCAAATTAAGACACTTGTGAGAGTCAGAAAAGGTACTGTTAACTATTAGAGTGGAACTGCATGTGTAAACTGAGACTGCTGACAATCCAAGATGGTTGCTCTAGATGCATATTGCCAACAGACCAAAGAGTTAAGTTTATTTTTTTTTAAGATTTTATTTATTTATTCATGAGAGACACAGAGAAAGAGGCAGAGACACAGGCAGAGAGAGAAGCAGGCTCCACGCAGGGAGCCTGACACAGGACTCGATCCTGGGTCCCCAGGATCATGTCCTGGGCCAAAGGCAGGCGCCAAACCGCTGAGCCATCCAGGGATCCCCCAAGAGTTAAGTTTAAACTCTGGTCCAACTTCAAACCTATTTCTCTATGTTGATTTTTCCTTTAATCAGCCATTTTTGAATGAATGATTACAGTGTTAAACTGTCTCAATTATTTGTGTAAACAAATACTGTTACCATGAGTAGCTTTTTATACACATATGCCAGAAATCACAATTCCGAGAGAGTAGTATGGCTTTTAGAACTAACTGTTTAGGAGCTATATACTTACACAGAGCATATTATTAAAGTTTCATGCTGTGTAATACAGGTGTTTACTTCGTAGTTGATTAAATATTAAGTAAATATAGTGTTTGTGGCTATTGCTATTCTAATTTGGTCATCAGATCCTAAATTAGAAACACAGCCCTTAATTATTTACAGCCTTGAATACTGTATTTGCTTTTAAAAATACCTTCTGTTGATGAATGTTATGTAAATTTAAATAACATAGTGACAGCATAAATTTGGTTGTAACTTCTGGTTATTATTTGGTTGTTATTGCTGGTTACTAAAATTGACAGTGGGAATGGAGCAGAACTAAGGACTTTTTATGAACAGTTTAGGGAAAGCCTAATATATTAAAGAAACCATCATTATTACCACCTGTAAAAGCAACAAAATCTAAGCTACTAACCCTTACTCTATTTTCTGTAACTGTAGTATCCTATATTTGAGATAGTTTAGATTTCATCCTGTCAGTATTTCGGAGCCACTGATGCTAATGACATCAAATACGTAACAGAATCTCCTGTCATCCTTTAACTGCCTATATGAACAATTAGAAATCTTTGTTGATACGAAGAGTCAAAATGTACTTCAGGCAGGACAAGAAACTATTGACAAAACCGGTCAGCTAACAAATACTGTTTATATGCTTTCTAGAGTGTAATCTCTATTGTAGAAAATCTGTCCTTGTGTAATTAAACAGCTTAAAAGTCTAGTTTTTAATGTAATATGTGGCGCAAAATGTTTTTCCACAACAGGATTAGTTTTATTTGTTGAACTTGTGATTCATAGGTAGAAACAGTAAGTTAAAGTTTGCTGATATGATACTGACGTCTAAGAATTCAGTGGGCCGCAAGTTTTAAAAGATGCTGTATTCATGAAAAGAAATAGAAATGGAAGGAAGCATAAGGAAATTGGAAACAATTTGTTTCTTTTGAAGAAGAAAGCATGAAGTTTTTAAGGGGAAGCAGGATTCAAAAATAGTGGTCACTGTCCAAACATCTTACCACACAGAATGAATTTATATTTAAGACTTTTTATCCTCTAAAGCACATAAATATAACCCATAGGAATAACTTTGAATACAAAGAATACTGCTCAAGGCCAGGGCTTGATATTTCCATTATTGACTAATTAAACCAGTCCAGTTCTACCAGAATCTTTTTTAGTGGATAACACATTTTCTGAACCAGTTCTGAGCATCAACTAAAATTTTTATGGACACATTGCTCTGCATCCCATCCTTGAGATACTTGAGAGAGTCCCAAGAGAAATCATCGTACACAGAAGGAAAAATTTTTGGAGTGTATGTTGCTTGGAAATATCTTTGTTTCAAAGACCATATAAAATTTAGCAGAACTTAGTTTTATATTAGTACTGGCTATTCAGTATCCAAAAATAATATATATTTTGGACTTTTGCAGGGTTGCATGGTGTTGAAAGTAACTGAGTGTCAAGTGTGGTTGGAATTAAAATTCTGACTTTTATGTGAGCCTTTACAAGCAATTCTAACACTAGTATTTGATTCAGAAACTATTTTTGAACTTGATCAGCTTGAGGGCTACAGCCTATTGTTTTCCTACCAGGTATCTGTAAAGCATCTTTAAAATTAGCATTTTTAGAACATTAAGTATCCCATTACATTTTGGGGAAGTAAAACAATACATAGCTTCCAACTGAGGCATTTTTTTTTTCTGAGAATACATGAAAATAGCAAATGTAGCTTAATACAAGGAGGGGATTTTTTTGCTGATAATTGTTTTTTTTATTTTTTTAGTCATAGTAAAATGTATGTATAACATAAAACTCACCATTTTACTGAATGTTTAAGTGTACAGTTCGTTAGCATTATACCTTCACATTGTTGTGCAACCGTCACCACTACCGATTTCAGAACTTTTCTCATCTTCCAAAACTGAAGCTTTATACCTGTTAAACAGTAACTCCCTATATCTCTTTTATCCCCAGCCCTTGGCAATCACCATTCTCCACTTTCTGTCTTTATGAATTTGACTACTCTAGGACATAAGTGGAGTCATACAGGATTTGCTCTTTTATAACTGACTTATTTCACTTAGCATAACGTCTTTAAGGTTCATCCACATTTTAGCACATGTCTGAGTATCCTCTAACTTTTAAGACTAAATAATATTCCATTGTATGTATATACATCTTGTTTATTGATGGACACTTGGTTTGCTTCCACTTTTTGCCTGTTTTTTTTTCTTTAAGATTTTATTTATTTATTCATGAGAGACAGAGAGAGAAAGAGAGGCACAGACACAGGCAGAGGGAGAAGCAGGCTCCATGCAGGGAGCCCGACGTGGGACTCGATCCCTGGTCTTCAGAATCAGGCCCTGGGCTGAAGGCAGTGCTAAACCGCTGAGCCACCCAGGCTGCCCCATTTTTTTTTTTTTAAGATTTTATTTATTTATTCATGAGAGACAGAGAGAGAGAGAGAGAGGGGCAGAGTTTTTGCCTGTTGTGAAGAATGCTTTTATAAACACGGGTATACATATAACTGTTTGAGCCGCTGCTTTTTCAGTTCTTTTGCTGTCTATCCAGAAGCAGAACTGCTAGATAAAGTATGGTAGTTCTATTTTTAACTTTCTTAGGTCCTGCCATACTGTTTACCATAGTGTCTGTACTGTTTTACATTCCTACCAACAGTACACAGAGTTCCAATTTCTCCACATCCTCACCAACATTTATTATTTTCTGTTTTGGGGGTGGGGAGAAAGCTATTCTTTAAAGAGGAAATTTTAGTTTTTCTATCTTTATTTATGTTTTTATGTGGCTTATTTTGGTTTTACTTTTGATAGAACTGTGATCTATTCAGTCATTCGTGTTCTTATTGAAAACACTGTAATGTGTTGCTCATTTTATTGTTCTCTTGTTCAGTAGCTTGTTTCCTCTATTTTACTATAGTTTTTTCTCATAATCCTTTTTTTTTTAATAAGAGAAAGCACTGAGATTACCAAGTGAAAATATAAGGAATTTGAGTAATCAAGAGCTTCAACTCTGGTGAAACACTTCCCTCAGGCCCCAACTTCCTACCCACATAACTTTTTAAAAAAATTAATTTATTTGAAAGAGAGGGAGAGAGTGGGAGGAAAAGCAGGAGGGAAGAATCTCAAGCAGACTCCACACTGAGCAAGGAGCCCAACACAGGGCTTGATCCCAGGACCCTGAGATCATGACCTGAGCCAAAATCAAGAGCCTGATGCTTAACCAATTGAGCCACCCAGGTGCCTGCACTTTTCCTATATCACAGCTTCCGAGGTATTCTTGGAATATTATCGTAATCTGTTCACTTAAGTATTAGTTGTTATTAATAGAGTTAGAAATAACTAATAATAACTAATGCCCGTAACACATTAAGAACTTTATATAAAGATAAAAGAGAGCATACTTTTAAGTGGGAAAAACAATTTGTTGGTGATTATTTAGTCTTCCTCACAAGAGTTTTCATAGATGCAAGTAAAGCTATTTATTTATAGGTCAATTTTTAACACCAGACTTCTTTATGCTCCAGAAGGGGGCTGTCAATTCAGTAACCACTGTGAGGCACATGTAGCTATGTAAATTAAAATTAATCACTATTAAATAAAATGAGAATTTCAGTTTCTCAGTTGTACTAGCTACATTTTGGTATTCAGTAGCCACATATAGCTAGTGATTGCTGTATTCTAAAACACTGATATAAAACATTTTATCTGGGGATCCCTGGGTGGCGCAGCGGTTTAGCGCCTGCCTTTGGCCCAGGGCGCGATCCTGGAGACCCGGGATCGAATCCCATATCGGGCTCCTGGTGCGTGGAGCCTGCTTCTCCCTCTGCCTATGTCTCCGCCTCTCTCTCTCTCTCTCTCTCTGTGACTATCATAAATAAATAAAAATTAAAAAAAATAAATAAATAAAATAAAACATTTTATCTGATTATTCAACTTCAAAATTATATCTTCTCTCATTCTTTTTTCCATCTTGATAGTTTTTTCTATCCCTCAAGATTCTATAACCTTCATTCTGTATGCTTTAAGAAAGCCTAACCTATTTATAAAGCATAATCAGAATTCTTAAAAACTTTTACAGCTTGAATAAAGATGAAACTTAGTAGAAATTGTGGGTATTTTTAAGAGTAAAAGAAAAATTCTCATTGATTTATGTTGAAACTATATTAGAGGATGAGCTCCTAAAGATAGTATAAAAGAAGAAACAGTGGCTCTAGGGCTTAGAAAAGGGAAGTGTATGTGTTAAGTTTAAACCAAAGGCAAAGATATGGCAGTTGAATTGGGAGACCCTTCCAATGAGTCATAGTCATCATAACCCTGTTATTTTATGTGCTCATTGGCTCAGAAACTATATACATAGATCAACATATTTGGAAACATTTAGTTTATTTTGTAAAAAGATTTTATTTATTTGAGACAGAGAGGCAGGGATTGAGAGAGAGAGCCCAGAGTGGTAGAGGAGGGAGAGGGAGAGGAAGAAGCAGATTCGCTGTTGAGCAAGGAGCCAGGGCTGGATCCCAGAACCCTGGGATCATGACCTGAAGTGAAAGCAGACGCTTAACTGACTGAGCCACCCAGGCGCCCCTGGAAGCATTAAATTTAAAAATTGGGCACATCATACCTAAAAAGTTAATTTTGCTACAAATGGACTATCAGAAAGTCAACTTTAATTGTTCTCAGTAGACCTGTCAAATTTTATTTACTAGATTAAAAAAATTCTTGTTTTTAAATTGATTAATTTTCATCATCCCCCTTAAAAGTCAATTTCCTAGTCACAGAAACTGTATGTTCTTAGTAGTTTAATTTTAAATATTATTATATCGTTCTAATAATTTTGTTTTTATAGGATACAAAGCTTTTTGCACCATGAGAATGTGTTAAGTTAAATTGTAGGTAATAGAAGTAGAATGTTACAATTTGATATAATAAATATGTACAGTACAAAGCAGAACCTTGATAAGTTTCTTAATGATCAAAGAATCAATTTTTCTTTTCTGTGAGTATATTCTCTTCACTACTAGTTGGGTAATTGGCCCAGGAGATGCAACTAAGCTAGACAAGGCAGTGCTGTCTATTTTGTATGCACTTCTCATTTGGTAGCTGCAAGAATACAGTTATATGAGCAGTTGGATTGCAGTTTAAGAGTTGTAGATGGAAGGCAGAGGTATTAAGATGCATGTTAAACTGTTATTCAGTACTGACTGGAAAGAAAAAGGTTAGGTTTACATCATAATACTTTAAATTTATATAAAGATTTTTAAAAGTTATACAATAAAGAAATACTGCCTTTATTCAACTCAGTACATGCATACTTGTATATACACTCTTAAATTTTGCCCCTGGTAACTTTATATTATGGTAGAAACAAATCAAATATTTATTGTATTACCTTATAAATGTTGAACTGGGCCTCAAAAATAGGTTTCTTTAGTAAGATTGATAGAATGAAGATGTGGGAATGTATTGTAAGCTTGAAGTAAAAATTGCTTACAATTTTTTTTTTTCCCAAGAAGAAAGGCTGTTTTGTTTGATGATAGCCAAAGACTGACTGAGCTTTTTTGGCTGTATTCCGATTTCTGCCACTGACTCACTGTGTTTTTTGGCAAGTAACTTACCCTCCCTGAAACAAGTTCTTGATTCTTTACTTTTCTGTTTGTAAAGTTAGCATAATAATATTGTACTGACCTCAGATGGATTGTGTAATGGTTTCCCTCTTTAGAACTTTACAGCATAAAAATAGTATGGGTTTTTGGTGCTGTGCTTTTTAAATAAATATTTCTAAATTGTTATCTTTTCATTAGGTAAGTATATGAGACCATTTAAATGCAAAACAAACAAAACCCTCATTGTACTGTTCAAAACATAGCCAGGCTTCTTGGTCTGATGAGTTGTTAAGTTATTTATGACATATAAGGATTATATCCCATAAAATGTGAATGATCATTTTATTAATTTCTTTTAGTGTCAGAAAAAAGAAGAATTTATTGAAAGAATTCAAGGTTTAGATTTTGATACAAAAGCAGCAGTTGCCGCACATATTCAAGAGGTAATAACCTATATACAGTTTTTATATAAAAACTTTCATGAAGCTTGTGGTGTGTTTCTATCTCCCCAAATACTTGAAATCCTAGGACAAGCAAGAACAAATCAAGGTCAGATACAGATGGACCCTTCTGATAGACAAATTGTCAGCTTCTCTTTAGAGATAGCTTCTTAAAGGAATCCTCATGGCACAGTGCTAACTACAGTGTACTGTTGCCTTTATTCATAGGGACGTTAGGTAGAAAATGTTAGAGGAATGAAGTGTATGCCTTTGTTAGCACAGAATGAACAGTATTGTAAATGGAAGCAGCAGAAAGTGGATCACTGCCTGTAATTCAAAACTAAAGTGAGGTAAGATGATAGCTTGGTACTAAGTCATTCCAGTGATTTGTTTGAATGAATGGACATAGTATAATTTTTAATGAAGATATTAGTTGAATTATAACACATTAGTGATTTGTAACATCTGTATAAAAACTTCAGTCTAGGACATACTAAAATAGTTAACAGATGCTGTTTCTGCATCTATCTAATTACAAACTTTTAATCTTAAGCCTTTTTAGAACTAGATCATAAACTTTACATATTGATTAGAAAGAGAAGGAAAGGGAGAGAATTTTTAAATAGCAAAAATTGGTAGTGTTTAAAATACTCTCTATTTGAATAACCTGTGTTGAATATATCATCTTTCTTCTTCATTAGCATTCATAGAGTCCAGCTTTCTTGTCTGTAATATTGTTGTCAACAGTCAGCATATTAGTACTCCACAAAATACAGGAATTTTTTGGGTAGTTTTCCCTTATATATGTTTGTTTATCCTAGCTTTGTGGTTTATATTTTATTTTGAATAAATGCTAAGTATTGCAAGTTACTAAATTTGCCATCATTCTTGAAAGTGTTATTTTTGTGGTTTCTTGTGAAAGTTAAAGCAGAGTATCAGAATCACAGAAAAAGAAAGCAAGAAATAAATATTATGTTTATGTAACTTTCCCATTCTTTTAAAAATCTTTGTGTTAGTTTCTCCTAAGATTTTATGGCATTGTTGTCTTCAGACTCTATAAAAGATGTAGCTTTTCAAGTATAAAAGTGCAATAACATGTATCCTATGGGATTAAAAAACTTTTGCTTTTGAATCAAGCACAATAAATTTAGTCTTACCTAAAGAAAAGTTCAAAAGTTCAATTAATTTTGTTAAAGCAGTTGTCAAACATATCAATTTTACCTTCTCCTAGCAATGCCTGCAATGTTTTACTTTTTAGTTGATACAAAAGCAAATATTTGTATATTTGTAGATAATATTTAGTAAAAATAATTCTTAGTATTAGCCTTTTCATCATTCATTAATTTCAAGGGTTCTTTAGGCATCATTTGTTTCTCATATTTTTGTGGTAAGGGATATATGATATTTGAGCTAATATTGTACTAAAATGAAATCAGTTTTTAAGTATTAGCCATTCTAAAAAATTGTTTATTTTGGTTGGTTTGCTAAAGGTAACCCATAATCAGGAAAATGTGTTTGACCTGCAATGGATGGAAGTGACTGATATGTCTCAAGAGGAAATAGAACCACTCTTGAAAAACATGGCATTACATCTAAAAAGACTTATAGATGAGAGAGATGAACATTCAGAGGTTTGTAATTTTCTTTAAGTATATTGTGAAAATTTGCTTTCCAAAAAAAGTGGTATCAGAGGGTTTTCAACATTGATACTCTGTTTCTTAGGGACAGGTAATAAAGTACTTTATGTCTGTTTTTGTGCAAAACAGGAACCAAAAAGGATAGATAAGAGCCCCAAATTGCTAGTAAAGAGATTGCAATTAGATTTTCTTTTCTCCTTTCTTTTAAATTATTATTATTTTGTTCCTGTGTTTTTAAGTCATTCCCACAGTTCTGGCAACAGTACAAAAGTGTGAAACTGAAAATACTATTGGTGTAAATGGAAAAATCATTGCCTTGAAGCATGAGAATTTGCTTAAGGTTAATTTCTTAGTTTTATTGCCACATTTTGAGGTTGGAAAAATAAGTTTAATAAAAGGAGAATAACAGGTGTTCTGAATAAAGTGTCTCACAAAAGGTTTCGAGTTTTTATAGTTAGTAAATGAGGTGTGATTTTTTAAAAGAATTATTATAGGCTTCTGTAAGAGAGTACTTTGCTTTTTTAAAAGAGTAAAATGCACCAGGTTTTTTTGCCAGCAGTCTCTGAAAATCGCTAATAATTTTATAGGAGTCTAGACTTAGTGCATGTGATGGTGAGTAATATTTTGTTAATAGCAGATGAAAGTACTCTGCCATTCAGAAGAATGTGTAGCTTTGATCAGTTGTTCCATTTACTTGGGAGAGACAGGGTGTGTGTGTGTGTGTGTGTGTGTGTGTTTAGAGATTTGTTTGAGAGAGTGAAAGAGAGCATGAGCAGGAGGGACAGGGGGAGAGGGAGAAGCAGCATCTCAAGCAGACTCCGCACTGAGCATGGAGCCCAACATACCTCATTCCAGGACCCTGATTTCCTAACCTGCGCTGAAGCCAAGAGTTGGATCTTAACTGACTGTGCCATCCAGGTGCCCCTGGAAGAGACAGTTTTGAGCTTATTTACAGAGAATTTGGTTACTCTCTGGGCTAATGAAAGACTTGCCTAGGAGAAATTCCCGAAGATTTTTTTTCTGAGCAATACTTTCATGTTGTTATAGATGGGAATTTTCAGTTTCTCTTTAGGCATTAAAAGAGGGGGCAAAAGGCATTAAAAGAGAAGAAGAGATAGGAAATAAATATTTTAGAGCAACAACTAAATTTTTAAAAAACCTAAGGCAGTAAGACCAAAGGAAGAGTGAATTGAAAAATGTCCCTAATGTATATCACACCTATCCTGATATAGATTATTTTATTTTCAGTCTGAGTTTTGACCCATATGCTTTATCTTCTTTTTATATTGGTACCTTTTTACCACTTTATTCATTTTCTACAGCATTCTTCTATTTTTATTTCTTCTTTTTGTATTTTGATAAGGTGCCCTCCAGCTTCTGAGGGCATGTATGAATTGTTTGATCTCACTGCCATGAAGTTACTGATATGGGGTGAAGAAGGATATTATTTTGGAGAAATGAGAATGAAGTATTTGTTATGATCTTTTTAAAATTTTTAATTAAATTCATTTTGACAACATAGAGTATAACACCCAGTGCTCATCCCATCAAGTGCCCTCTTTAGTGCCCATCACCCAGCTACCCCATCCCCCTACCCACCCTCCCTTCTGCAACCCTTTGTTTCTCAGAGTTAGAGTATTTGTTATGATCTACGTCAAAACTAAGGAATATGAAACACTGTTGTGATTATTTGAAAAGTCGTTTAAGATGTATTATCCTGCCTCATTAAGCTTTTTAGTTGGATTTATTTTTTAACAAGAAAAAGATGATCATGTTTTCTTTTCTCAGGTATCTGGAAACAAGTTGCTAGCTGGCTTGAAGCTAGTTCTCTAGGGGAAATTTTTTTTTTTTTAATTTTCTTTCTACCTTTTTTTTTTAAGATTTTTATTTATTTATTCATGAAAGGTAGAGAGAGAGACACACACGCACACACACAGAGGTAGAGAGAGAAGCAGGCTCCATGCAGGGAGCCCGATGTGGGATTCGATCCTGGAACTCCAGGATCACACCCTGGGTCAAAGGCAGGCGCCAAACCGCTGAGCCACCCAGGGATCTCTAGGGGAAAATTTTTTAATTTGAATCACCAATGAACTAATTAGAAAAGATCCTTAAAAATAATTGTGAAAAATATTAGACAACTGTAAATACAATATATAAATGCAATAATTTTGTATTATTCAATTGGATTGAAACAAGTTCTTATTTAGATTTTCTCTTTAGCTCTATTTTTTCCTTCAAAATATTTTATATAAAATTTTATATAAGAAATAAAATAGAAGAACGTTGTATGTCACACTGAATAAACACATTGAAAGTATGTGTATGGTTGTGGTTTCTAATTTCTCTACAAAATTTACTAGGAGGAAAGAAAGGAATAAGTATCATATTCATAACATTTTTTGGAACACTTGAGAGTACAAAAGCAGCATGCTCATTTTTCAGTGCAAAGAAAATTTAAAAGACTTAAAAATATGAATAAAAAATCTGTACATTCGATTATTTTTAAGGTCTTTCCATGTGTATCATTATGCAGAAAGAAAAATGGAACTTCCAAGAGTGGAAACATCATATCAGGTGTTACACATAGGTCTGGCCCTTTTCAGCTTGCAGACCCATCTCTCTTAAGAGGAAGGTGTCACTTAGTTTGAAGAGGGCCGTAGACCTCATCAGGGAGATATAGTGCTCTTGTTCATGTCATGCTTACCCACAAGCACCATGCTGAAGGAATAAAGTAGGATTTGCAGTAACATCCTGACCTACAGAGCTAGTGCTACAGGCATAATCTCTGCTCCTGTACTATTGATGGGGGCCAGGAACATGCCTATCAGATCCACTGTGATGATGTGTCAAAGATCTAGGCCACACTGTGATTGTGGAAGCATTCCCATCTGCAGGTAGCAGAGGAAGACTGTGGATATGGACACAATGAAGAGTCTTCTTTTCTCATAAAACTGATACAGAAGTCATAAAACTACTATTCTGACACCCACATTGACATTCATGGCTCTATGCCAGTCCAGGCCAGGTTGGATGGGCCGACTTGGGCAAGGCTACCCTGTAGCTTGTGGCCTCTGATGCAGCAGAACTAACAGGTGGTTCTGTTTATTGCTGCTGCTAGAACACATATAAGTGTTGCCTAGAGTGTTGGGTTTACTTTTTTGTCTGACTCTTACGTTAACTTGAAATTTGCAAATGTCCTTATTCTCAGCTGTCACAGACTGTACTGGCTTTGTGACCTCCTAGAAAATTTGAGCTTTGGAGGATGCTTTTTAGTATAACATTAATTAGAATTCTTTCTGTTTTGTTTCTTCCCTTGGGGGTCTCCAAGGAACCTGGACTGTCAGCTTATTAATAAGTTAAGCAATGTATTCCTTCATACTTGGCCACTTAATTCTAGAAGGTTCCATATCAACAAAGGAGGCTAGTTGGCTACTCCAGGCCTTTTTATCCATATACGTTGTATATTTTGGTGAGCAGTAACATTCCAGGAGTTAAAGTAGGCACCATCTATGTACTTAAATATCCTCTATTTGTTGGCATGGCAAGGGTAGGACACTACTTTTCAGTCAGTAGTAGGAAGCTTCAGAGTTACTCAGAGGAAATGTCCTTCCTTGTCAAAACAGAGAGTCCTTTTTTTCTGTTTTGATTGATCCTTTGCTATAATTCTTTCACTTCAGTCTAGAACGTGTAAATTTGGTCATTCTTTTTAATTACTCTTCACTTCTTATTAATTCTGTGTAGCATATATTTCTTAAGTCCTCTTCTTTTACTGAAAACCAAATAGGAGATTTTAATTAATTTAAGATCTCTTTATTGTCAGTTTATTTTATGCCAAGTGTTATATTTATAATATACTATCTTTTTAAGTCTATACAAAAACCCAAGCTTATAAATGAAGATACTTGGGCTCAGAGAAGTTAAACAGTTTGCCAAGTCTAATTCCAACCCCCATGTTCTTGTTTATAAAACTTTTGCCCAAATCCATGATTGTGTTGAGCACGTCTCTGATTCTTTTCTTTAATTAGGAATTCTGCAAGTAGAGTTATTAAGTCACCTGAGTTTTTTTCTTAGCTTTTGTATCTTTTTATGTTCATTCTTCAGTGTATATTAATGAATACAGGTGTTTTTGCAAGATCTTGTGCTAAGAGTGCTTGGGAGCAACAAACCGATAAACTTTCAAAAAAAGGATCAAAGATCTTTACAATCTAGTGGGGAATTTATTTTAATAAAATAATTGGTTTTTTTTAAATTAAGTTTTTATTTAGATTCCAGTAGCTGACAAAGTGTAATATTAGTTTCAGGTGTAGAATTTAGTAATTCAGTACTTAACTACAGCATTTAGTGTTCATCACAGGAAGTGCAGTCTTTAATCTCCATCACCTATTTCATTTATCCTGGCACCTCCCCTCTGGTAACCATCAGTTTGTTCTCTATAGTTAAGGATATAAGAGAGGTTTGCCACTCTCCTTTCCCCCACCCTTTGTTTGTTTTGTTTTGTCTCTTAAATTCCACATATGAGTGAGTTATTTCACTTACTATAATACTCTCTAGCTCCATTCATGTCCTTGCAAGTGGCAAGATTTCATTCTTTCTTATGGCTGAGTAATACTCCATGATACACACACCCCCCACATCCTCTTTATCCATTCATCAGTCGATGAACATTTGGGCTGTTTCCATAGTTTGGTTTTTGTAGAGAATGCCGCTCTAAACATTGGGGTGCATGTATCCCTTTGAATTAGTATTTTTGTATTCCTTGAGTAAATACCTACTAGTATTGAGTAGTATTTGCTGGGTTATAGGGTGTTTCTATCTTTAACTTTTTGAGGAACCTCCATGCTATTTTCCAAAGTTTGCATTCCCACCAGCAGTGCAAAAGGGTTCCCCTTTCTCCACATCCTTGCCAACACCTGTTGTTTCTTGTGCTTTTGATTTTAACCATTCTGACAGGTGTAAGGTGATATCTCCTTGTAGTTTGGATTTGTTTTCCCTGATCATGAGTGATGTTGAGCATCTTTTCCTGTGTCTGTTGGCCATCTGGATGTCTTCTTTGGAAAAATGTCTATTCATGTCTTCTGTCTGTTGTTTAATTGGATTATTCATGTTTGGTGTTGGGTTTTAGAAGTTCTTTATAGATTTTGGATATTTACCTTTTATCACTGGCAAGTATGTCATTTGCAAGTATCTTCTCCCACTCTGTAAGTTGCCTTTTAGTTTTGTTGATTGTTTCCTTCACTGTGCAGAAGCTTTTTATTTTGATGAAGTTCCAGTAGTTACTTGTCTTTGTTTCCCTTGCCTCAGAATTTGCTACGGCCAGTGTCAAAGAAGTTACTGCCTGTGTTCTCCTGTAGGATTTTTAGTTTCAGGTCTTGCAGTTAGGTCTTTAATCCATTTTGAGTTGATTTATGTGCTTGTATAAGAAAGTGGTCCAGTTTCATTCTTTTATGTTTATTCATGTGACTGTCCATTTTAACACCATTTATTGAAGAGACCATCTTTTTTCCATTGGATATTCTTTCCTGCTTTGTTGAAGATTATTGACTATATAGTTGTGAGTTCATTTCTGGGTTTTCTATTCTGTTCCATTGACCTACATGTCAATTTTTATACCAATACCATACTGTTTTGATCACTAGACCTTTGTAATATAACTTGAAGTCTGAAATTGTGATGCCTCCAGCTTTGCTTTACTGTAATAAAATTTTAAAAGTTAAAAGTACCCAAAAAAGACATATATCTAAATACTAACTAAGGAAGATGTTACTTAAAACTGCTAGTGGAATGTCTAGGATCAAAAGTGTCAGGGAAGGCTTATGAAATTATTTTATGCTTTATGGTTTTTTTTAAGATTTTATTTATTCATGAGAGACACAGAGGGAAGAGAGGCAGAGACATAGGCAGAGGAAGAAGGCTCCCTGTGTGGTGTCTGATGCGGGACTCAATCCCAGGACCTCGGGATCACAACCTGAGCCAAAGGCAGGCACTTGACCACTGAGCCACTCGGGCATCCCTATATTATGCTTTAATGACATTTTTTTTTGTCAGGTTTAAAAAAACATGTTTGGAGGCCTTGAGCTAAAGGAACTATTACCATTAGAGAAAAGTCATATTGTCTATAAAACCTTTAATGCCTCTGGGTACTCTTGACTCTTAGTACTAGGTTTCTTTTTTCTTTTTAGAAAATATTTTGCAGCCTGTAGTTGTTTTGTACACTGGCATCTGGAAACTTTTTTTTAAAGATTTATTCAGAGAGACACAGAGAGAGAGAGAGGCAGAGACATAGGTTAGAGGGAGAATCAGGATCCCTGCAGGGAGCCCGATGCAGGACTTGATCCTGGATCCTGGGATCACTCCTGAGCTGAAGGCAGATGCTCCACCACTGAGCCACCCAGGCATCCCTGGAAACTCTTGATATCTCCATAATACCACCTACTAAGTTCAAATGTAATACATGTCTTCAGTACTTTTCTTGAGTTTCATATTTTGTGAGTCATTCAGTTAAATAATTTTGAGCAGCTATTTTTGGGCTCAGTACTATGTTAAATGAGATCAGAGATACAGAGGAGTTACAAGAAAGATCACATCAGGGGGATCAATGGGTGGCTCAGTGGTTTGGTGCCTGCCTTTGGCCCGGGGCGCGATCCTGGAGTCCCAGGATCGAGTCCCGCGTCGGGCTCCCGGCATGGAGCCTGCTTCTCCCTCTGCCTGTGTCTCTGCCTCTCTCTCTCTCTCTCTCTCTCTCTCTCTCATAAATAAATAAATAAATCTTTAAAAAAGAAAGAAAGAAAGAAAAAGAAAGAAAGAAAGAAAGAAAGAAAGAAAGAAAGAAAGAAAGAAAGAAAGATCACATCAGGTTTATGGGAGAAAAAAATCACATCGTAAATGAAAAACATAAGATAGCATATAATTCTAATTTGTGCATAAAACAAATATTAAGTATTACGCACAGGCACTATTATTAGAGTCAGAAGGTGTTAGAAGGCAAGGTTAAAGATAATGGAGACAGTAAGAAAATATATAAATGAAAATTGACTCGATGAAGGTTGAGCCTAGACTGGTATAGAGATTATTACTAACATTATTCATAGAGACAGACACTTGGGCTGGACATATTGAATAGGTGGATAAGAAGTAGTGTCAATAAACATATAAACTACCCTTAAATATGTAGCAATGAAAGAGAAGTAGAGGGGTAACAAGGGAAATGTCTTTTTTTCCTAGATAGAAGGTACTTATATATGTTTGAAGAACAAGGAGAAAAAAGCCAGTAGGAAAAGAGAAGTTGAAAACATTCCAGAGGAATGGCTCAGTGGTTGAGTTGAGCGTCTGCTTTTGGCTCAGGGCGTGAATCTGGAGTCCCGGGATCAAGTCCTGCATCGGACTCCCTGCATGGAGCCTGCTTCTCCCTCTGCCTGTGTCTCTGCCTCTCTCTCTAGGTCTCTCATGAATAGATAAATAAAATCAAAAAAAAAAAAAGAGAGAGAGAGAGAGAGAGAGAGAGAGAGAAAGAAAACGTTCCAGAAATAAGGACTATATGTTGGGAGCAAAAGGTGCATAAAAATGGAGGATTTAATCTCAGTTCGTTTTGTTTCTTTGACAAGTTGGAGGAGAGGTCACTTGTTGAAAGCGATAATAGCAGTTTACAGGTGGAGGCTTAAGTAGAGTAAAGGGAATATGTTTAAAATAGTCATTGTAGAGAAATTTGTCAAGAAATCAACAAAGTTTTCAATTAAAGAATTGATGGGCAATGAAAAGAGCTTAACTGAAAATAGATGGCAAGATATGTTGTAGGACTGTATATTTCTTGGACAAGGAATAAAAAAGAAATGATGGTAAGGAAAATGACATAGTATTTGAGTCAAAGACTCAAACACTTTTGTTTTTCCCCAAAATAAGGATGACAGTTAAGCATTTAATTGTAGTTTCAGGCTGAGTAGGAACTCTAGAGTAGCCAGGAATAATCTGGACAGAAAGGAGGAGTTGAGTGATTAAAGGTTCAGGCATAGGTATGGTGCCATTGGAGTAATGCTAGTAATGGAGTCATGGCACAGAGAGGAATGATTCCTTCACTGGAAGAGTCTGTATTGAGTGGAGTTGCAAAGAGAAAAGGCCCTGAGAAGTCGTGTTCTATAGTTCATCCATAGGGATACTGGGATTTGCAAAAGCAGTAGTTGGACAGACTTTGATTAGGTGCTGAAATATATTCCAAGAAAAAGAAATGAATTCTGATGGGTGGTTTAAAAAAACAAAAAAGAAAAGAAGGATAAAAGTAATGATTTAGTGAGGACGTTATAAGACTTGGTGATAAGAAAGCAAAATGGTGATTTCATGGTCCTGAGGTAGTTACTCCTGCCTGGAGTAATACAGTTGAAATTACTCCCCAAGACAATATCTCTCTGCCTCAGAAGTTTGAAAGAAAAGCTGAGAAATTGGTTTAGAATAAGAGAATTTTCCAATTAAAGGAAAATTGGAAGAATGGAGGAATATGATAGAGTGAGGTAAATAGAATTAAGTAGCCCTTGAAGTTCAGAATTGGGGAAAGTAGAATGAGATTTGTATCCCATGGAGAGACTAGAGAAAGAAATAATGGAACTGTTGAGATGAGATGCAGATTATAATTAGTATTGTAAGAAAGAGAATATAGGATATGGAGTCAAGAGACTGGCCCTGGAGTCTTAGCATTGCTGTAACTAGTTTTGTGATTGTTGAAAAATCAGTCTCTGCCTTAGTAACATTACTTGCAGAATTAAGCGATTGAACTGAATCTCTGAGATTCTCTTGGGTCCCTCTGAGATCCCTGTTTACAGTTCTAGAGCAATATTGTCTAATTCTACAGTGATGGCGAAATTGTATTTCTGTGCTGTCCAATATAGTAACCACTACCTACATGTGGCTGTTATAAGTTTAAAATGTGACTAGTGTGAGGAAGGACTTGTATTTTTAACTTTTAAAATTTATAATTAAATAGCCCCTTGTGCTACTGGCTATCATATTGGACAGCATAGTTGTAGACATATTGCTCTAAAATAAAGAACTATTGTAGTTTTTTTATAGGTTGATTTCTTTCCTGTGTCAACAGGTCTTATACCTTTCAATCTATATCTTGTATCTTTCTAGTTGCTATCTAGTTGCTCTCTAGTGTAGTTCTTTTTTTTTTTTTTAAGTGTAGTTCTTTTACCATAATTGATTTCCTTTATTAAGAAATTTAGGAAGAGTAAAAGGTATTAATTCATTGTTCTCATGTTATTTAGTAAATAGCTAATCCATAACTGTTGTATGAAACTTTTTAAAAAGAGAGCTAAGTATCACAAAGTTGTTTTTTTTTTTTAAAGATTTTATTTATTTATTCATGAGAGACACAGAGAGAGAGGCAGAGACATAGGCCAAGGGAGAGGCAGGCTCCTTGCAGGTAGCCCAGTGTGGGACTTGATCCTAGACCCTGGGATCATGCCTTGAGGTGAAGGTGACGCTAACCCGCTGAGCCATCCAGGTGTCCTACACAAAGTTATTTTTGACTAATGAATTGTTTTTGATATTATAAGATAGTACTTAGACTTAATGAATAATGTTGATGTGCTTAGTTCTCTGATATGTAGAATACTAACAGTGATTCTTTATTTCTATATTTCCTTAGACAATCGTAGAACTCTCTGAAGAAAGAGATGGTCTTCATTTTTTACCTCATGCCTCTTCATCTGCACAGTCACCCTGTGGTTCTCCAGGCATGAAGCGAACAGAAAGTCGACAACATTTGTCAGTGGAACTGGCAGATGCTAAGGCAAAGATAAGAAGGCTTAGGCAGGAATTGTAAGTTGGTGATTCTCAAGGCTTATTGAATTTACATGGTCGCAAAGATGACCTAAAAATGTTTTTCAGCTTATGGAATATATATCAGTTGTTCCAACTGCTAGCTTGTGTCAGAATACTAGAAAAAAGTATTTGTCAAAATGAGAAAAATAAGGAGACTGGCATAAAGTTTTCCTAATCCTAAACCTTACCAATTTAAAGGTTGTCCTTTATTTTGAATTTATGTCCTTCCTGCCTTTCTTATATTAAAATGATCTTTCTTGTATAAAATATATTGTTCTTCCTTGGCAAATTTTTTAAATTTAATTTTTATATTCTTTGAAATCCACAATACTGGCAACCACGGGTACAGATCAGTTAAGTTTAGCTCTTTTAAAATTAATGTTATAAAAGACTGAATTTTTGGCATACAGTATTACAAAAAAATAATTTTGTGTATTCTGTATTGAGTAATTGAAATGCCTGAGTCATGTATTTCGACACGGTAAGTATTCAGATTGGTTAGTGCTGATGAATTTATATTTATTTAACTTTCAAAGAACATTTGAGAAAAGTCAGTGTAAATATCATATAAGCATTCCTTGGTGAATTACATGTAAAGACATAATGAGTCTCTGCTGGAGTTTTTTTTTTATTTTGTACTTCAAAAAGAACAAAGGATTTTTATGCGTGGGACTTTTTTTCTTTTTGGTTTGTTTTGCTGGGATTTGGGCTTCAGAGTATAGTGTTAAAATTTAAAGCCACAATGTAACAATTAAGTTTATTTACTGATTATTTAAAGCAGTTAGTTTAAGAAAGTGATTGAATATGCAAGGTAGAAAAAATATACGGTCTATAGGAAAATTTGAAAACAAAAAAAAATACAGCTTTCATTGTGGATGTCTGCACTATTATGTATCTATTGAAGTGAACACGCCCAGGATATTCTATAAACAGCTGCACCAGGAAAATTAGGGAAGAGATTGCTGTTATTAGTTTGACTGGCAGTTAATGGATAGCCTAAACAGTGAACACTAGTTCGTGCCATATAATTTAGCACAATCTTCTCTAGTCTTTAGATAAAGCATGCAATTAGAACTGCAGTGATGGTTGTGAATTCATTTAACATTTTGCACTATATTACAATTTGATTTTTAAATGAAATTTACTTGGGCATGGAATGTATTAAAATCCTAAACAACTTAGATTGATAAAATTGGTTTCTCATGCTGACTAGAAAATTTAAATGATTATTAATGAATAAATAAAGATGCCAGATACAGCAAGTATTCCCAATAAGTATCATTTCATCAAAAATCATCTTTTTGTCCTTTGAAAATGTGTTCCTTCATGGATTTCTTTTATTAATGTTTAAGTCTTTTTGTTGGGACAGATCTTTCCAAAATAATGAAGTGTGGAAATCATGGTGGATTAAAATAGTTCAGGTTGCCTGGTACCTAATGGAAATAAATAATTACAATGAGAACATGCAAGTCAACTAATATCATACTTACAGGTGATATGTTATAATACGATTGCTTTTGTTTTATTAACAGAGAGTAGAAATACGATTTGCAATTTTTTTTCTTTCTAAATTTTTATTTAAATTCTAGTTAACATATAGTGTAATATTGGTTTCAAGAGTAGAATTTAGTGATTCATCACTTAAACACAACACCAGTGCTCATCACAGCAAGTGCCTTCCTTAATACCTGTCACCCATATAACCCATCCCCACCTACCTCCCTTCCGGTAATCCTCAGTTTGTTCTCTATCATCTCGGATGGTTTGCTTCCCTCTCTTTTTTTTCCTTCCCATATGTGCATCTGTTTTGTTTCTTACACATAGGAGTGAAATCCTATGGTATTTTTCTTTCTCTGATGGACTGATTTCACTTAGCATAATACACTCTAGCTCCATCCACGTCATCGCAAATGGTGAGATTCTTTGTGATGGCTGAGTAATACTCCAGTGATAAATATATACATCACATTTTTATCCATTCATCATGGATGGACATTCGGGCTCTTTCCATAGTTTGGCTATTTTTGTTTTGTTTTGTTTTTTAAAGATTTTATTTATTTATTCATGAGAGACAGAGAGAGAGAGAGAGAGAGGCAGAGGCAGAAGCAAGCTCCATGCTGGGAGCCTGATGCAGGACTCAATCCCGGGACTCCAGGATTATGCCCTGGGCCGAAGGCAGGCGCTAAACCGCTGAGCCACCCAGGGATCCCCCTTTTGTTTTTTAAAAGATTTGATTTATTTAGTTGACAGAGAGAAAGCACAAGCAGAGAGAGGAGTAGAGGGAGATGAAGAGGTAGGATCCACTGAGCAGGGAGCCCAATGTGGGGCTCAGTTCCAGGACCCCGTGGTCATGACCTGAGTTGAAGGCAGACACTTAACCAACTGAACCACCCAGGCACACCCATAGTTTGGCTATTATTGATAATACTGCTGTAAATATCAGGGTTCATTTATCCCTTTGAATTGTATTTTTGTATCCTTTGGGTAAATACCTAGCAATATAATTGCTGGGTTATAGGGTAGTTCTATTTTTAACTTTTTGAGGAACCTCCAAACTGTTTTCCAGAGTGGCTACACGAGTTTGCATTCTCACCTAATTTGCAATTTGGATGGAAGGATTAGTTTCTTCTAAATTTCACTTTTATGCAGTAGTTAGTACACTATCAGGCTCCCCTTTGTAATTCTCTCTGCCTCCATGGATCCTATATTTTCAACATTTTTCTCCCATACAAATTATTAATTCTTTTTTTTAATTTATTTTTTATTGGTGTTCAATTTACCAACATACAGAATAACCCCAAGTGCCCGTCACCCATTCACTCCCACCCCCCGCCCTCCTCCCCTTCTATCACCCCTACTTCGTTTCCCAGAGTTAGCAGTCTTTACGTTCTGTCTCCCTTTCTGATATTTCCCACACATTTCTTCTCCCTTCCCTTATATTCCCTTTCACTATTATTTATATTCCCCAAATGAATGAGAACATATAATGTTTGTCCTTCTCCGACTGACTGACTTCACTCAGCATAATACCCTCCAGTTCCATCCATGTCGAAGCAAATGGTGGGTATTTGTCGTTTCTAATAGCTGAGTAATATTCCATTGTATACATAAACCACATCTTCTTTATCCACTCATCTTTCGATGGACACCGAGGCTCCTTCCATAGTTTGGCTATTGTGGCCATTGCTGCTATAAACATCGGGGTGCAGGTGTCCCTGCGTTTCATTGCATCTGTATCTTTGGGGTAAATCCCCAACAGTGCAATTGCTGGGTCGTAGGGCAGGTCTATTTTTAACTCTTTGAGGAACCTCCACACAGTTTTCCAGAGTGGCTGCACCAGTTCACATTCCCACCAACAGTGTAAGAGGGTTCCCTTTTCTCCGCATCCTCTCCAACATTTGTGGTTTCCTGCCTTGTTAATTTTCCCCATTCTCACTGGTGTGAGGTGGTATCACATTGTGGTTTTGATTTGTATTTCCCGGATGACAAGTGATGCAGAGCATTTTCTCATGTGCATGTTGGCCATGTCTATGTCTTCCTCTGTGAGATTTCTCTTCATGTCTTTTGCCTATTTCATGATTGGAGTGTTTGTTTCTTTGGTGTTGAGTTTAATAAGTTCTTTATAGATCTTGGAAACTAGCCCTTTATCTGATATGTCATTTGCAAATATCTTCTCCCATTCTGTAGGTTGTCTTTCAGTTTTGTTGACTGTATCCTTTGCTGTGCAAAAGCTTCTTATCTTGATGAAGTCCCAATAGTTCATTTTTGCTTTTGTTTCTTTTGCCTTCGTGGATGTATCTTGCAAGAAGTTACTGTGGCCGAGTTCAAAAAGGGTTTTGCCTGTGTTCTTCTCTAGGATTTTGATGGAATCTTGTCTCACATTTAGATCTTTCATCCATTTTGAGTTTATCTTTGTGTATGGTGCAAGAGAGTGGTCTAGTTTCATTCTTCTGCAGTGGATGTCCAATTTTCCCAGCACCATTTATTGAAGAGACTGTCTTTCTTCCAATGGATAGTCTTTCCTCCTTTATCGAATATTAGTTGACCATAAAGATCAGGGTCCACTTCTGGGTTCTCTATTCTGTTCCATTGATCTATGTGTCTGTTTTTGTGCCAGTACCACACTGTCTTGATGACCACAGCTTTGTAGTACAACCTGAAATCCGGCATTGTGATGCCCCCAGATATGGTTTTCTTTTTTAAAATTCCCCTGGCTATTCGGGGTCTTTTCTGATTCCACACAAATCTTAAAATAATTTGTTCTAACTCTCTGAAGAAAGACCATGGTATTTTGATAGGGATTGCATTAAACGTGTATATTGCCCTGGATAACATTGACATTTTCACAATATTAATTCTGCCAATCCATGAGCATGGAATATTTTTCCATCTCTTTGTGTCTTCCTCAATTTCTTTCAGAAGTGTTCTATAGTTTTTAGGGTATAGATCCTTTACATTTTTGGTTAGGTTTATTCCTAGGTATCTGATGCTTTTGGGTGCAATTGTAAATGGGATTGACTCCTTAATTTCTCTTTCTTCAGTCTCATTGTTAGTGTATAGAAATGCCACTGATTTCTGGGCATTGATTTTGTATCCTGCCACACACCGAATTGCTGTATGAGTTCTAGCAATCTTGGGGTGGAGACTTTTGGGTTTTCTATGTAGAGTATCATGTCATCGGCGAAGAGGGAGAGTTTGACTTCTTCTTTGCCAATTTAAATGCCTTTAATGTCTTTTTGTTGTCTGATTGCTGAGGCTCGGACTTCCAGTGCTATGTTAAATAGCAGTGGTGAGAGTGGACATCCCTGTCTTGTTCCTGATCTTAGGGGAAAGGCTCCCAGTGCTTCCCCATTGAGAATGATATTTGCGGTGGGCTTTTCGTAGATGGCTTTTAAGATGTTGAGGAATGTTCCCTCTATCCCTACACTCTGAAGAGTTTTGATCAGGAATGGATGCTGTATTTTGTCAAATGCTTTCTCTGCATCTAATGAGAGGATCATATGGTTCTTGGTTTTTCTCTTGCTGATATGATGAATCACATTGATTGTTTTACGAGTGTTGAACCAGCCTTGTGTCCCAGGGATAAATCCTACTTGGTCATGGTGAATAATTTTCTCAATGTACTGTTGGATCCTATTGGCCAGTATCTTGTTGAGAATTTTTGCATCCATGTTCATCAGGGATATTGGTCTGTAATTCTCCTTTTTGGTTGGGTCTTTGTCTGGTTTTGGAATTAAGGTGATGCTGGCCTCATAGAACGAATTTGGAAGTACTCCATCTCTTTCTATCTTTCCAAACAGCTTTAGGAGAATAGGTATGGTTTCTTCTTTAAACGTTTGATAGAATTCCCCTGGGAAGCCATCTGGCCCTGGACTCTTGTGTCTTGGGAGGTTTTTGATGACTGCTTCAATTTCCTCCCTGGTTATTGGCCTGTTCAGGTTTTCTATTTCTTCCTGTTCCAGTTTTGGTAGTTTGTGGCTTTCCAGGAATGCGTCCATTTCTTCTAGATTGCCTAATTTATTGGCGTATAGCTGTTCATAATATGTTTTTAAAATCGTTTGTATTTCCTTGGTGTTGGTAGTGATCTCTCCTTTCTCATTCATGATTTTATTAATTTGAGTCTTCTCTCTATTCTTTTTAATAAGGCTGGCTAATGGCTTATCTATCTTATTAATTCTTTCAAAGAACCAACTCCTGGTTGTTTCTACTTTTCGACTACTATGAATAATACTCTTATGAACATTGCTGTGCACATTTTTGTATGGACATAGGTTTTTAGTTTTCTTGGGTATATACTGAGGAGTGGAAATCCTGGTTCCTGTTGTAGCACTATGTTTAACCTTTTGAATAATTGTCAAACAAGTTGGCTGCACCTTTTTACATTCCCACCGGCAATGTGTGAGGGCTTCAGTTTCTCCATATCATCACCAATACTTATTACTGTATACCCTTTTGATTATAGGCATTCTAGTGGGTGTGAAGGGCTATCTCATTGTGGTTTCAACTTGCATTTCCCTAACGACTAGTAACGTTGAGAACATCTTGTCATATGCTGTTGACTGTTTTTGTATATCTTCTTTGGAGAAAGGTCTATTCAGATCCTTTGCCCATTTTAAAATTGAAGTGTGAGATAAACAATTAAACAGATTAAGTGATATAATGTGAAATTAGAAGTCAGTATAGCCTGCAGCTAAACTCAAAGGAGTTTTGGTCATTTCTGACTTGGAAGAAAAAAGGGAAATGGTGTCAGGAAGATTTCATAGAGATAGTTACCTTTCCAGCTGATGTTAGGCATTTACTAGGTTGAAAGGGCTCAATTGGATATTCTAAGCAGAAGGAACTGCAACAAGTTCAGTAGGCTGTATGCACAAGCATCACAAGAAATGAAGTTGAAAATGATGGTGTGGATACATGCAAGGTCTTATATGCAGTGCTCAAAAGTTTGTACTTTAAACAGTGGGAACCAATTGAAGATACTTTGAATAGGAGAATAACAAATCCATTTTATGTTTTAATGAAGAGATGCTAGCCCTAGTGGTTGACTCTTGGTGAATGGTCACATTGAAAAAATAAATTCTGATGACAGTGCGAAGGTAGTTTGAAGGACAGTCCACACAAGAAGTGGTGTGGACCTGATTTAAGGTTTATAAAAATGAGGTTGGAGAAGAAGTAAGGGAGAAGGCAGGGTCTTGGGTAAATTTCCTAGTTTTTTATAATCAGTGTCTATTTAGATGATGATACCATTCACTCCAACAGGGAATATAAAAGAAATGAGTAATATTAAAGTAAGAAACAAGTTTAGTTTTTGACATTTAATTTGAGATACCTTTGAGATATCTCTATGGAGATAATCGTTGAATAATTGACTGTCTAGTCCATTGTGTGGAATAGAGATTTGGGATCATTAGTGTACTGATGCAGAATAATAACAGCATATAAATAGTATTTGAAATCTTGGAAGTGAACGAGAACATAAAGAATGAAAAGGATGTAACCTAAAGAATACAAACATTTAAAAAGGTGTTAAAGTTAAGAGCAGGCTTCACCGCTTATTAGCTATGTTGCTCAGTTTCTTTATACATAAAATGAGAGTTATGCTAATATATACTCTAGAAAGATACAGCAGATGATCCAAGGGCATGAGATTTGGAGGCATTCGCCTGAATATGAATCCTGGCTCAATAACTGAGTGACTTGACTTAACTGAGTGACTATTGCCAAGTTACTGAATCTCTCTAAGGCTCTTGGCTTGCTAGCCCATTGAGTAGAAATAACAAGTGTGCCTACTGTAGTGTTGTAATGTGAGGCAAGTATCTAAAGTGAACAGTGTCTAATATATAAGTGCTCAAATAAATATAAGCTACCATCATTGCTACTCTTTCTTTAGAGGTTCTTGTGGGAACTAAGTGCTTGGCAGAGTATAAAGTGCTTAGCAAATATGCCTACCACAGATTTTAAGAGCTTGATAATTGTTAGCCAAAAGATGGGCA